>NC_079228.1:23734055-24059268 GCF_029633865.1 Lampris incognitus
TTTTTTAAATAACCTTGCTGGTCTTAATTTTCTATCAAGCAGTACAAAGGTTTTACATAAAGTCGCCAATGAGCCCATGACATCCTTTGCAATGTGACTATTGCACATGCATACACTGCAATATCAATGCCAAAATATATTGCTTGATAAGATATTTTTCATGATTAATGTAATTAATATCCCACTCTTATTAAGGTAAAAACCCATATTTATAAGAGGGACTGACAAAAAAGAAATTATTGACACTAAAAACCTCAAGAGCAAGAAGTCCACAGACTGGAATGGTACTGACATGTCTACAGTTAAAAATATTCTTGAATGTATAGCAAAACCCCTGACACATATCTGTAACCAGTCTCTACAAATCTGTGTAGTCCAAAGAAAAATGAAAATAGCTAAAGTCATAGAAATATATGAAACTAGAGACAAACAAGTACTCTCAAACTACAGACCTGTTTCTCTGCTTCCACAGTTCTCTAAAATACTGCAAAAATATATTTTATACAAGATTAGATGATTTTATCACAAAAAATAATGTACTGTATGAACAACAATATGGTTTGAGAGCAAATAGGACAACTTCATTTGCACTGATTGAATTTGTAGAAGAAATCACAAAGGCAATAGAAAACAAATAATATGCAGTAGGGGTGTTTCTGGACTAAAAAAAAAGTATTTGACACTGTAGATCATGAGTTACTAATAAAAGAAAAATTACAACTATATGGTATCAGAGGGATAGCACGATCCTGGTTATCCAGTTACCTACAGAATAGGTACCAATATGTCGAAATACTAAACTTCAAATCACAATTACTGAAGGTTAGATGTGGGGTGCCCCAGGGCTCAATGTTGGTACTGTTGATTTTCATATTGTACATAAACAATATATATGAAGTGTCAAAAACCCTGAAACATTATATTCACAGATGATTCAAATTTACTCTGCTGTGGAGACAACTTGGAACAATTCGTGGATACAGTGGAAAAGGAATTGAGCAGGATGAAGAGTTGGTTTGATGCAAATAAACTAACACTGAATTTAAGCAAAGCAAAACTTATAGTCTTTGGGAATCGATCTACCAACTCAGACAAGAAACTCATGGAAATGACGTAGAAATCGAAAAAGTATCTGAAATTAAATTTCTCGCATAGACAACAAATTAAGTTGAAAGCCCAACATATGTATATTATATTAAAGCTTAAATATTCAAATCAATTGCAATACTGAACAAAGTCAGATCTACTAAATCAAGCTTCCCTAAATTCATTGTACTGTTCCTTCATTCTCCCATACATTACCTACTGTGTGGAAGTGTGGGGGAATACATACCAAACAAACACAGATCCAATCTTCAACCTCCAAAAAAGAGCTATACAAATTGTAAATAAAACCACTTACAGAGAATCAACATATCTAAAGATTTGGTTGATTTTAAAACTATTCAAATTATGTGCAGAGTAATATCAACAATTAATATCAACAAGTATCCAAGAGTTGTTCCAGCAGAGAAAGTAAACACACTTGGAGAGGAACCTGCATATATATATATATTTTTTTTTTAAAAAAAAACACCAGTGAGGACGGGTGCAAAACATCACTGTGTTACAACCAAGGGAGATAGTTTGTAGAATAACTGCAGTGATTAGCTGAAAACACGTGGTTCATTATCTGAACTAAAAAGACTCTACAAAAACATAATATTGAACGGTTATGAGATGGACCGGTGACCTTTTTGTTTTTTGTCCAAATGGGTTGATTTGTTTGAGTTGACTGAGAATAGATATCACAGAATAGATATCACTGATGGCTGTAAACTGAACTTTCATTTGCCATTATCAGTGCATGTTTAGTATAAGGAGGTAGGACTAGTAAAGTTTTCAACTTCTTACCCCTTTTGAACATGATCTGTATTATTTGAGTTGCTTATTTGTCACTTATATGTTGCTGATGATTTTGTTTGTTTTTGTTTTCTTTAATATGTTCAATAAAATTGATTGATTCAATCAACCAATTCTGATTGAATCAATCAATCACTGATTCTGAATCACAATCAGGTGATTCTGATCTGATTTTGATTGATTGATTATCCCATTAAGTGCGGAGGAAACCAATGCTGATTAATTAAAGCAACTAGTGAGTAAAAGTAACCAATATGTTTCCTCTTGGAGCAGCATGGCCTTCACCCTCCACCAATCCGGCCATGGCCACAGCCACGGGGGCCTCGGTTCACATGGGCACAGCCATAATCACAAGGAGGGCCAGGGAAACCCCCCAACGCCAGACCTCACCCACTCCAACGGTGACTACGATGATGTAGATGTGGAGCAAAAAGGAACGGCTCATGGTACAGTATAAGGGATCAAGAGGTCCAGATCACTGGATCCGTACAAAGTTGTCTTAGTTTTGATACAGTCTGAATTCAAAAGCCTAACCTCCTGAAGGTTTACATGCATACAGCTACCCCCATTTTGATACTTTCTACTGCTTTGTGTTTAATGGAATAGCAAATGCAGGAATGTATAAATCCTGAACGCTTTTGTAGTTACTCGTTTCAGTGGTTGCTGTTGGGTAGGATTTTCCTTGGGAAGAGTGGTGCATTGCTTAGCTTTTTATGCCTTCAGCATTACGGCCTAACGCAGAGGAAGAAGTATGGCGGTCCCATGTCTTTAAATAGAAGCACGCAGATATGGCAGAACAAGCTTCAAAAAATACCTTTAATAACAGATAGTACTACATCAGTACCTAATACCCAGGGTTAAAACGTGATTTTTTTTTCTTTTTGGTTTGGCAGATGAGAAGGTGCTGGTTCGACTCATTTCATTTGGTGTTTCATAGCCTTTGGGTTTCTTGGATTTGGATTATTCCAACACTGTTGCAATGACCACACTTCCTCATAGATACCAGTAATTTAAACCGAAACGACAATCTTCAGGATTGTAACTTTTAGATGATCGCCGTCTTTCCAAATAATTCCTCTTGAGCTTGAAAGGTTGAAATGTAAACTTTGTACAGATGCACTCATCTGCTTCTGACTCTCCATTTAAACATATGATGAAAAGTCATTTGAGCTTGTGGAAAGACACAAAAGATGTTAAAGAATGTAGTCGTTTGCTAACTCTTGTCTTTTTCTACATGAACAATATAATTACATTTACAGAGTACAGTCTCAGGAAATTACAGCGCCGTCTTTTTTTTTCAGGGAGGGTCAACCAGGCGAACGCCAGTGTACGGGCGGCTTTCGTCCATGTGGTGGGAGACTTGCTTCAGAGTGTAAGCGTGCTGGTCAGCGCCATCATCATCTTCTTTAAGGTCAGAGGTCAACATGGAAGTTTTAAAGTGTAACTTCTCCCCCAGGTCTGAGCCTAACTCCACCCCCTGCACAATTTTGGAAAATGTTAAAAAGTGGGTAAGGGGGTGGGGGGGGTGGATGTGTGAGGTAGGAGCATGGGCAGGAGTAGCTGGGGAGATCTGCGACGAGTGCCCGGTGCGAGTCGCTGGCTCACTGCCACACACCACTGTACCCTGTCCCCTCCACCAGCCCACCTTCCGGTACGGTGTCAATCACCACCCCGTGAAGACACTGACGCGGATGTGTTGCAAACAGAAGGGGGCCCCGCGAAGACGGGCAATGGCTTTCTCGGCGGCGGAGACAGGTGGGCGACGGGGCGACTGCTCCTCCAGCCGCGGCGTGAGCCAAGCCTGACCAACCCAGGTGTCCAGTCGTGCTTCTACAGCTGTCAAAAGCACAAGTCCGAACCACTGCACCAAAATTGAAAATAATGAAATAATATAACTAACTGTAAATTGAGAAAATGTAATAAAGGTTCAAGGTTAGTGCGTTAACTCCTGTGAATGATGTCTCGATCAGCATATATTTGAAAATGAGTGCGCTTTGAGGTGGGTCACCCACCTCTGATTAGAGGGCGTTAACATTCTATTTTTATTTTTATTTTTTTTAATTTCATTACTAGTTGCATGGTTCAAGGCTGATTTAAAACAGTAGATGACGTGTTGGGCCATTTTCAACCCGTGAAATGTTGATTTTTATGAATTTGGTAAGAAATGTGAATATTAACTCCAGCATTGATGTGTTTCATCGCCGTACGGTCATATCATTCAGTTTACAGCTCAAAAAACACGTTTTTAGTACCTCTTTAATTTAGGGAGTGAAAATTAAATCCAGGATGAAGTGAGCAAAAAAAAAAGGTGAAAGAAAGAAAGGAAAAAAGAGAAAGCAGGTGTTGAATACAAAGGACATTTCTGGCACAAATCTAGAAAATAAAGACTATCACTTCAATGTAGTCTAGTCTCGGTCTTCATTTTTGAAGTAGCTCAAAAATCTTCTTTTTTTTTTAAGAGTTCTTTTAGTTGTTTGACAGCCGGGTTGTTATGACATGGACTTCTTGTTTTACTTGTATTTTTACAACCTTTCCACCAAATGGACTCGTATGTATTCGAAAACGGTTTTGATTTGTTCCGACCTGTGACTTGACTTGGATTGGTTTATCTCACGTCATCAGGACTCGGCTGCGTGACTAGGACCTTTATGACATACAACTTGAGAACCGAGAAAGGATGTCCCAATCTCATCCCTTATATCTGCCGGACACTTTTTATTTATTTCTGTTAACTAGCAGCACCAAAAAAAAAAAGACGCTTTTGGTCGGTCTGGTCGGCTGCGGCTCATAATATGAGGCTATCAAAAACATGCTTACAGTAGTTTGAACTTTCAGCCCTCTGTGTTGGGAGCACTCAGAGCCTCTCAGTGCCGATGGGGGAAAAGCAACAGCGCATCCTTTCGCCCTTTCTCTTAAGAGAGAGAGACATTCCTGATGGGCTCTCCTTTGGCTACATTTTGGGTTTTTTTGGTTCCTGCAGTCTGTCAGAGGAATCCTTGTGATCCCCATGTGGTGGGCATCTTCTCCCTAGGCCATCAGTATTACTGTGCCATTGCCCTGTCTTTTCAGAAATACTAAAACCACCAGCTGCTTTATACCTACTGCCAAAGAATTGTGCAACAAGTGTCCTGCATATTAGCCAAATACTTCCTTTGTTTCTCAAAGACTAAAGGCTATAATAACCTGTGTGTGTGTTCATGTAATTCTATCTGAGGACCAATTTTCACTTTTACTTGTCAAAGTGAGGACATTTTAGCCAGCCCCCCCTACTTTAAGTATCTATTTTAGGGTTAGGACTAGGTTTAGGGTTACGGTTAGGATTTGGTTAAGGTCAGGCATGTAGTGATGATGGTTAAGACCAGGGAATTAATGTAGATAGCAGTACAAGTGTGTGTGTGGTTCACTTATTGGACAACGATATAACAAAAAGTGTTATAGCGACAGAGTTCTGTGTCCAGGAACTTAACCTAGAAAGAGAATTATTCTTGGTGTAGTAAAAATAGGATCAATCCTTATAGAACAAGTTACATAGATGCACTTCCATATCAAATTCAAGACCAATATTAATGAATCAATATTTTTTTACTATAATGATGATGATTATCTTCATCGACAATGTAAATGTTCTGTCGTTTTAAGATTTAATTTGGTGCTGTAACCCTGCTCCGCTTATTTGTTTCTTGCAGCCAGAGTATAAGATAGCTGACCCCATCTGTACCTTCCTCTTTTCCGTATTTGTACTGGGCACCACATTCACCATCATGAGAGACATAGTCATTGTCCTGATGGAAGGTAAAGCAAGTATCTCCTTTCCCACACTTTCTAAAACAATGTCCCTCTACTAAATTTAGTTTTGGTAAAACCCATCTGCATGATATTGCACTTTTAGAGTTTGAAAACACTGTGCATACATGCTGGGAGGTAACTTAGAATGTGGTGTGATGATGAAAAGGTGCATGCAGATTTGTTGCAACTGACATTTTTTTAGAAGTATAGTCATAACCATTTGGCAAATATTAGCCTTCCCCTTGGTGTTTACTATCCAGCATCATGGCATTTACACCCATGTGTTCTCTCTCTCTTTCTCTGTGCTTCTGCATGTCTCTCTTTGACTTCCATAACCAGCCACTCGGTCACTTTCTTTCTGTTTCTCTCTTGGCCAGGTACTCCTGCAGGAGTGAAGTACAGTGAGGTGAGGGCACGTCTGCTAGCGGTGAAGGGGGTGACAGCGGTCCACAACCTTCACATTTGGGCTCTCACCATGAATCAGGCTGTGCTGTCTGTACACGTGGCCATAGGTGAGAAGGAAATGGCCTCTGCAAAAGAGGCCTGGATACAAATGAACAAAAAGACTTCAAAATGCATCTGGGTTTCTTTTGGATAGTGAAACATAATTTTCACCAATTCAAATTGTGGCTTGCTGTCCATACATTTAACCATAGGTGTGGTCACAATGGTCACAAAACATTCACAAAAAAGAAAATAAATATTATATGATGGTTTAACATCTTTTTTTAATGTAATTTGTGATCATGGGTCAACTGTCTTGTTTGAATTGGGTCTTGTTCACGAGTGAGGGTAGGATGGAGCGGGAGATTGACAGGCGGATTGGTGCAGCATCAGCAGTAATGCGGACATTGTACCTGACCATGTGGTGAAGAAGGAGCTGAGTTGGAAGGCAAAGCTCTCAATTTACCGGTCAATCTTCATTACAACTCTCACTTATGGTAATGAGCTTTGGGTAGTGACCAAAAGGATGAGATCGCGGATACAAGCGGCTGAAATTAGTTTCCTCCATAGGGTGTCTGGGCTCAGCCTTAGAGATAGGGTGAGGCGCTTGGACATCCGGAGGGAGCTCGGAGTAGAGCCGCTGAAGCTTCGTATCGAAAGGAACCAACTGAGGTGGTTTAGGCATCTGATTAGGATGCTTCCTGGGTGCCTTCCTGTGGAGGTTTTCTGGGCATGTCCAACTGGGACGAGACTCCGGGGTAGACCCAGAACTTGCTGGAGGGACACTACATGTCTAATCTGGCCTGGGAACGCCTTGGGATTCCCCAGGAGGAGCTAGAGGGTGTTGCTAGGGAGAGGGACATCTGGAGTGCCCTACTTAGCTTGCTGCCACCCCGATCTGACCCCAGAGAAGCGTCTGATGATGAGATGAAGATGAGATGAGATGGGTCTCAATTGTCAGTACTCACACATGAAATTAATAGCAGTATAAAGTTTGGACTTGCAAGTTAATATATTCATAAGATATGATTCTTTGTTCTACATCCAAACTTGCAGTGGTTTTTGCACAATAAAATACACATACACCAAGCTGGAGGACATTGGGAGATCTTAAAACAGTCTTTTTGTTCAAATGAGGTAATTTAAGCCCAGATTAATAGCTCACTGTTACTTAAATTTCAAAACTATTTTGCAGTTTGGCATGAGATTTACTTTTTTGAATACTAACAAAATGTCCTACTGTGTATGTGAGGGCTTGGGAAATATTTGAGGCGCTAAACAACTCAGCCTTGTATCTCTCAAACTCACTCTTATCATCTGATTTCTTCATCTCTCCAGTTATAAACTCTTCATACTTAAAGATGCTTTTTTTAACTATTTGCAAAGCGTTATTTATTTGTTACAAATACAAAATATAATGAATTATACGAGACGTACTGTAACGGGACAGACAGACGGCAAAGAGAGGCATTGAAAACAAACCAAATACTCAGTGTCTTCTCCAAGCTGTTCTTTGCATGTGTGTAGACCTTATTTGTATGTGCATCTTGGTGCATATGTAACCCAGCCACTGAGGATGCACAAGCCAGTGCACTCTTAGTGCACTACTACTACTAGTAGTAGTATGTTGGTGCATATGTATGCAGATGCACATTGTGCCATTCCTGTTGTTGTTGTTTTAGCTGCATTTTTACATAAAACATGTAGGTTGCCCATCATGCATTGCTGTTAGTCATGTCCTTTGCCTCTCTGTCCCCTAACAGACGAGTCGGTGGATGCCCAGACAGTCCTCAGAGAGATGACGCAAACCTGTTTCTCCTCATACAACTTCCACTCAGTTACCATTCAGATGGAGAAACAGGCAGACCTGAAGCCTGGGTGTGTTCTGTGTGAGGACCCCAAGATGTAGACGCCGCCCTGTGCTCTTTCTTTCAATCTATGTCCCTCCAAATAAGGCCCTATATGACCCCCTCCCCCCAATGTGGTGATCACTGCACCCACACAACTGTGCCTCATGGCCTCTGTGCCGACATTCCCAAAGAACTGATTCAAAAAGATGAGGATGTCCTGCCTCAATGAAAGGCAAAGACAGCTCAAGGTTGTTATTCCTTCTTATTTGAAAGAGATTTTAAAGAGAGAGGTTAATGCAGGATCCTCTTCTCTTGGAACAGACTACAGAGAAAGTGCTTACACTCTCCTCAGTTTCTTTCTTTTTTTTAATAAAGATTTTTACACATCTAACACTTGGCATCCCTTTGTCAGCTGAATTAACTTGGCTTTTTAAAGTTTAGTTTGAAGTGGATATGACCAGGGACTCCATGAAGCAAACCAACTTCTCTGAATCTGTACACACTACTCGCTTAAGTGCTCTGAATAATAGCTTATTTATGGCTTTATTTATTAGCCAAAACATTGTAACCGTTTTGTTTCTTTACCGTTATTCATAGAGCATTTTGTCTGGTGCTGAATATCCCATCCCACCAAGTGTACATACAAAGAAGCACATCTCATTACATGGAGTCTGATACCAGCTCCTTTAGCAAGCACTGCATGTGGACCGCATCATTTGTGTTTTAATATACAGTATGATTAAACAGTGTCACTATTGCCTGTGTAGAATTGTGTAAAAAAAAAAATTGAAATGAATATTACTCAATAAAATATTCCCCTTTTTTCCTATACCGTCTGTGGCGACCTTTCTTTGTAAGTCCATGCATTTACAGCATTACATATTCCAGTGTGACAAAATCCCACATCCATTTTGGCCTCTTACTGTCCCCATCAGCTCTTTCTGAAGGATGATGGTTGCCGGGCAACAGGCGCACAATGGGTCCATTGTGTTGACGCGGACGTTGATCCCGTTTAATAAAAGTTGCCCCATCCCCTCTTTGACATTGAGCCAGTCTGCTACAGCTGTGGGATTTCCGTGCAGCTCTTCAGCCATTCTGGGGTGCTACATAACACTGACCCCGCGGTGCTCATTGCCTCCTCGTCTGACCTTCTCCACCGGTGTGTTGAGTTATGACAGTAGCCATAAAAAAGGAAATGGACATCCTAGATGGTCTTCTAAAGCTCATTAAAGAGTCTTGAATTGAGAGAAATGTCAGTTTAAGGTGTAAATGAACACCTTAACGGGGATTTCCCCCCCCCTCCCCGACAAATGGTACGGGGTGATTTTCCTGCTTATTTTTAAAAATTGTTGTAATTGCTGTATATAGGAAATACATCTGAATTTTTGGGTGGGTTCGGGAGGGGTGGGGGGCATTAATTCATGAGCCGCTACTCCCAATTGGCTGGCAGTATTAAAGCCCGCCCCCTTCCTTTGGCAGAAAAAATGGTTGCCCAACCAGAGGCTAGCTTGCTGTCAGCATGGACAGCCTTATACAAAACCTGGTTTAATTGTTCCCAGTATGACAATTCCTAATGGCTTTTTCAAATGGTCCTATCTGGTCAAATAAAAAAGCCAGTGAAAGAGAGATATTATTTAAGTGCCATCAAAGCATGAAAATGGTAGCTACTCCTCGCTGACAGCAAAATCCGCCTCAAGACAAGACAAATCTTCTTTTCCATAATATCCCCCCTTTAAACTCCATCATCGCTGTCAAGATTCCCTTAACAAAGAGACAAACTGAAGTTAACAGCTAATTTTTTTTAAGAATTTCCTTCCACATAATCTATTCTGACTGACAGATTGGGTTTCTATATTCTTCTGACCCTCCTTTGCGTGTGTTTGAGTGTGGGAGTATATGTGTATGTGTTGTTCATTGCAGATTCTTGTGCACCCTGCTCCAGTCTCTTCATCTGCCCCGCTCCCTCCTTTCTCCTCGCATACTAATACACCTGCACACGCACTCACCTACCAGCTCTTGCAGTTGATTTTATGGAGTTTAATGCATTAAAGATTAAGTTTCTCTCATACCCCTGAACTAGAGGGCGTTTTATTTATGATGCACATTTACTTTCAATACCTAATAATATTTTTGGTTCACCATCTCAAGCCACACCACTGAACGCAACAGTCCATTACACCCCTATAATCAGCGTCCTCGCCTTCACCGATACGTCCCACGATTGCAGAGTTGTACGAGAACTTCTGCAAGTGGCAGGACTTGGAGTTGTATTTGAAGTCCTCGGTGTTGAGGGTGAACAGAAAGGGAGACAGGACCCTCCCTTGTGGAGCCCCTGTGTTGCTCACTACAGTGTCAGACACGCTGTTCTGCAGACTGACAAACTGTGGCCATCCAGTCAGGTAGTCCAAGATCTAGGACACCAGGGGAGCATCCACCTGCACCACCGTTACTTTGCTCCCCAACAAGGCAGACCGGATGGTGTTGAACAGACCAGAGAAGTCAAAGAACATGACTCTCACTGTGCTACCCTCCACCTGTGCAGGTGAGCATATGTGTGGTGAAGCAGAAAGATGATGGTGTCCTCCACTCCCAACATTGGTTGGTAGGCAAACTGCAGAGGGTCCAGTGAGGGTTTTACCAGGGGCCAAAGGTGTGACAGGACCAGCCTCTCCAGGGACTTCATTACATGAGAGGTCAGCGCCACTGGCCTGTAGTCGTTGGAGACACTGGGGTGCGCCTTCTTGGGTACAGAAACCAGGCAGGATGTGTTCCACAGCGAAGGGACCCTTCTCCAGAGTCTGGCTCAGGTTGAAGATATATTGGCGTACACCGCACAGCTGACTGGAACATGCCTCTGAGTACCCTCAAGCTGATGCCGTTGGAACCCACAGCCTTGCCCGGATGTAGTCTACTCAGCTCCCTTCTCACCTGCTTGGCTGAAAAGGTCCGCCTGCATTGTGTAATGGGGCCTGTGGTGTTGCTGGGGGGCACCGGTGGGGAGAGGGAAGGGAAGCGGAAGAGTTATTGAAGAAAGCTAGAGGGGGAGGGGTGAGGTCTGGTGGCATGTTGTTGGAAAGAGTCATTGGGGGAGGGGAGACAGTAGGACAGGGGGGTTGAGGGGGGCAGACGGTATCTCTGAATCCTAAATTCCAATGCCACCATTCCATCATCCAGACTTTAGCAGTGTTCAGAAACTCATGTGAGTTGAGAGCTGCTGTGTGTAGCTGAATGGACTTTGATACTCCCTTCTCTCCACCTGAACTTAGCCTTAAACGAATCAGATCAGTGTGTATTTAATCAAAACATGTGGTAGCAGCATAACGCACAAGGTAGCTAATCCATCCCAGGTCTGATTTCCCCCAGCTAATGATTATCAAAGATTCCCTCACAAGGAAAGCCCTGTCTATCTCCTCTCTGTTTGCCTTCCACTCTCTGTTTAAATGGCTTTCATTTGCACATTCTGCATGTCTTTCTCTGTCTCTAGCAATCCTTTCTCTCTTTTTCCTTGACTTGTCTCTTTCTACGCTTCAGTCTGTCTCTGCCTCTTTCTCTGTCCCTCCTGCCCTCTCTCCCAGGGGCGGACTAGGAATGAAAAATGGCCCTGGACTTTTTGACTGAGACCGGCCCACCAACCCCCCCTCCTCCCCCCGCGATACACCACCACCCACACAAATCACGCCACACTTTATGTAAACAAGATTACTGAACAATATTTATAACAATAACTTTAGTAAAACAGATGTAAAATAGAACACGGGGGACATGTTGCTCTTAGGAGGAGGCTGGCTAGAAGGAGCACATTTTCGCACAATGGCACTCGCAGCAAGGTGGCAAAAATATGTTGGTGAAAAGACTGGTGAGTAGGCAAATCATAGAATGAAATAAAAATAAACGTATTTCCTACCTCCTTAAATTAGCAATTTCTGCAGCAGCTCATGCCTCTCAGCAAAGCCATCTATAATCAGGTCACTGTCCATGGTCATTAAAACGTCTCGCTCAGTAGCCATGAGCATAAAAGCCTTCAGGTGCTGTTGAGATAGAGTTGCCCTGAGCCTACTCTTGATGAATTTCAGAGTAGAGATGCTCCGCTCGCAGGCTACCTGGGTTACTGACAGGGTAAGTAGGAACTTGTAAGCAAGGCCCAGGATGTGCTATGCTTCGGTCAATAGGTTGTACTGACTACGAATATGGCAGCAACACACTGGACAGTCCTTGCAAGATGATCAGCTCTTGTTCACCGTCCCCACCTCGTCTTCATTTCCTTCAGGTCCATGATCCTCCGTAGTCCCGGTTGTGTATTCTTTAAATCCCGATTGTTTTAACCTAGTCCACTGTTCTGCCAGACTCACGAGCTCACTCTGTAAATTGGCCACCGTTGCTCTGCTATCAGATTTGATCAACCATTTGCTTATTTCTTGAAGTGGAAGGCCACTGGTACTGGATGTTAGCTGACTAAAGTTTTTAGGGTCCATAAGAGCCATGTCCGCATACAAAGTCCATTACTCGGAAATCGCCGATGAATGCTATCTACAACTGTATCCAGAATTTGATTATGGACACCAATCCTGTACGCACTCTCTGCCCCAGTAAAATTCTCATCTTGCGCTATCTCTCCAGGCATGGTTTTCTTCTTCGTCACTTCGCGACGCCACTTCCGTTGGCCTAAATGCGCATGCTATTTTGGATGACGTCGCTGTAAAAGGGATCTATGAGTTCAACATTTCGAAAGTTCTCCCTGCAGATACAGACCTGTCCTGCAGAGGCCGTGTCTGCGGGTGGGAAGCCGGAGATGTGGGTATGTGTCCTGGTCGCTGCACTAGCACCTCCTCTGGTCGGTCGGGGTGCCTGTACGAGGGGAGATAGCGTGATCCTTCCACGCGCTACGTCCCCTTGGTGAAACTCCTCACTGTCAGGTGAAAAGAAGCGGCTAGCGACTCCACATGTATCGGAGGAGGCATGTGGTTGTCTGCAGCCCTCCCCGGATCGGCAGAGGGAGTGGAGCAGCGACTGGGACGGCTCAGAAAATAGGGTGATTGGCCAAGTACAGTTGGGAGTACAGGGGGGGGGGGGGGGGTAAAAACATTTCGAAAGTTCGCTGTAGCCTGTAGCACGTCAACCTTTTTTAATGTCCCGCCCCATCCAGGCTGTGATTGGTCTGTTTACGAAAAGTGACATTGACGAGCGCTTGTTTCAACAAAAGGCACCCTATCCAGCAAGCCAAATCCAAACATTGTTTATCTTATCCATACTATCTTCTGTCTTACCGCTTTAGCTGCAAAACCTTAACTAACGGTTGAACTGGTATCGTTGGCCCAATGGGCTGCT
This sequence comes from Lampris incognitus, assembly GCF_029633865.1. Taxonomy (NCBI): domain Eukaryota; kingdom Metazoa; phylum Chordata; class Actinopteri; order Lampriformes; family Lampridae; genus Lampris; species Lampris incognitus. The sequence goes on from NC_079228.1 coordinate 23,747,363, forward strand.
CTCTCTGTTGTCAGTGCCTTCGGGCTCACTGGGCTGAGATGATTGACGGGAAAAGGCGCCAAATGAATAATCTGTTATTCTAAAACATTTGGCTGCATTAACCTCAAGGGACTTCAACCTCTTTTCAGCACAACGTTTACGTTTTTTCTCTTTTTATTTGTCCATCTTGCGCCACTCCACTATTTATCCAAATGCCGCTACTTAAAGGGCGGGGCTCAGGAAATGTTAGAACGGACCGGACCAAAAGTAATTGGCTGGGAGAGAGAGGCTGACGGATTTAATACCCAACCGCAGTGGGCCGCCAGCCCACTTGCCTGGGCCTGTCAGACACACAGCACTTGGTATATTTTTATTTAAGTGGGGGCTGGGGTTCCAGTGGTCCAGATGGCAAACCTCTGCAGGATGGATAGAGACCAAACACTGGATAGACTGAAACTTGACATCGGTGTCGAGATCACACGTGTTAGCCTGATGTTGTCATGTTGGAGGCCTCAATTTATTTGAATCCTCTCACTACTGCAGTCTTTCAGTTTCATTATATGTCATCTTTGAGGCATTCATGGAATAAAGTTGAGCTAGATATAATGATCTATTTGTGATATACTCTGGAAAAATAGATGTAAATGTCTTGATAGTATTACCTTATGACGAATAGGGGCCGTATTTTCTTCTGACAGCTTGGCTTGACAACATTCAGGTGAAGGAGCCATTGGAAACCAATGCATTTGTCATCGCCTAGGCTTTTGCATGAGCAATGCATGCCTTGGTTTTCCATAGACCTCGATAGTAGATGATAGATGGGGTGTATAGTAGGCAAACGGCCTGAGGACATGGGTATCATCCCTGCCACCAAACACACAGATGTATTAGCACATGTTCATAGCACACAGAAAATTAACACACACACACACACACACACACACACACACACACACACACACACACACACACACACACACACACACACACACACACACACACACACACACACACACACACAGACACACACACACACACACACACCTTCAAGCAAACAGAGTGACAGAGGATGCACACAAATGGTGTAGAAATTTGTATACAGTCCCATGCATATTAAGCTATTGAATATTCTCATAACAGGAAAAGCATACTCGTCTCAATACCCCATTATCTCCAGCCTCTCACCCAATCCCAATTAACCAAGCCAAGAACACAGGCACGATGATTACAGAGAAACTCATTTCCAAATGGCATGCCTCAGTCGGTCTGGCGGTTTACCAGATGGGGATCGGAAGAGCAATGTTTATTCATCATGGCAAGCTAACCAGCAACGTTCGTGCGATTAAGAAACCTAGGACACTCGAGTGAACTCATAAGTGTTTTCCGTATCAGTACTTTGCATTGGTTAGATTAGTGGGTTTTCAGAGAAAAGGAGGGTGAATGGTCTTAAAGTTATTACAGCACAAATTGTGCTCCAGATAAATGGAAGTTGAAATTCTGTCTGTAAATCCTGAATTTGAATATGCAATGGAAAATTAAGTAATAGGCGTTTTAATCTAATTTTTCAGCCCCATTTAAGCCTGAAGGCAAAGCTTTTCCTTTCTTTCCCCAATAAAAATCTTTATATCCGCTCACCATAAGTCAGAGTAGTAATTTAACAGGGAGAGCATAGCAGGACAAAGGAGGCTGTTTGGTACACTCTTTACATTAGTTATTGTAATTCAAATTCTGGTAGATCACATAGTTTGCTACTGCAAGCAGTAGGTAAAAAGGATGTACTGAGAGATTCTACTCAATCATAAATCAAGTAGAATAGGCACTAAAGTGTCATGAATTTTTTGTGTGTTTACTAAAAACACAGTTATGGTGACCCAAGAGCTGACTATTTGGCAAAAAATGTAATATGGAGTGTGGTCACTTAGTCATTTGGATGTTATGAATGGAATGACCAGAGTGTGCCGCTCTTGTCTTATGTGACTGAGCGCGTTTCAATTTGCATTGCGCCGTTCTTTACCGTAATGCTATAAGTCATTTCAAAGCAGTTAGAAAGGATTGATTACATTTCTTATAGATAATATTTAATCTACAGCATGTAAATGTGAAGAGAATCAAACCATGAAACAGCCCGGTTGTCTAAATAAACGATGAGCCTCAAAGTCGTTTTCAACAGGCGCTCTCACTTCAGTATTTACTGCAACCAGGAGACTTGATGACGTGTGATCTCGCGATAGTTGCTGCGCCGAGATTCAAGGAGCAGAGCAGGGGCTTTGACACATGTCAACAAACTGATAAATTGTCATTCCACAGGTAATATTACGAGTTTTCAGGTGTAGTGTTATGCGTATATGAACAACCACTGTAGAATAAAGTCTTATGGAATGTGACAAAGTAGCATTTTGATATGAAACGGCTTGAAATTTAGCTGAAGTGTCGCGCGTTGTGTGACAACCACTCTACATGGTACTTGTGAAGACGGTCTTTAGATCAAATAATTTAGCATGCTATTTCTTCCGAAATGTTGTATTGTTGCAGAGGCAAAACTCACCTGTTTGATACTAATCAGTTAACGTGCGTTTGAACGAGCCTGGATAGAAATCAATACGCCGAATGATTTTGTTGAGGCTAGGTTACCTCACTTTGCCCAGTCTTTTGGGTGGTTATTGTAGAGAATATTTGGCTGTACTGAAACTGACAATAAACTAAACGGAGAACACTACGTGTTTGCTGATGGGGATACAACATGGTTACAATATATTATTGTTTCATAATAACTGTAAACTGATATGTTGTGAGATGTGTTTTGTGTTGTGTATTGTCAGACTTGTGCCAGGCCACTGAACAGTTTTGTAAATACTAACGTTACAGAATTTATTCCTTTACCTGCAGAGAGAGTCTCTTTTTGTCTTTATATATTTCTCAACTTGTCCTCGCCCCCATATCTCCCTACTTGTCTTTATTCTGCTTTCCTAATCTTCATCTTGTTATTCTAACATACTTCCTTAAGGCATGTAAAGGTGTGCCTGTGTGGATTATAGCCTGGCAGGTAGCGCCGCCTACACTTCTGTCTCCATCTGCTGTCTCCATGACGACCCCTCCCCTAGCGACACCATTCGTCGGGCAACAGCAGCAGCAGCAGCAGCAGCAGGCCCAGCAGGCGGCTCGTGATGTCAACACGGCCTCGTTGTGTCGCATTGGCCAGGAGACGGTCCAGGACATTGTCCTCAGAACCATGGAGATCTTCCAGCTCCTCAGGAACATGCAGGTTAGTGGCAGGCCGGCGGTTGAATGGCCTGTGGTTTTTTCTTTTTGTTTGGGCCATTCTGTCCATCTTTCTGCTAGTCTGCCTACTTGTTTTTTTTTGTCTATCTCCGTCTATTTGTCTGTGCCCATCTGAGCTCATATCTAAGGAATTCAAGTTATGTTCACTCTCCAATGTATCTTTTTTGTAGTTTCTGCCATTCTGCCATAGGATTACAGGACATCACTCAGCCATTATTCTTGATGAATTGAGCTTTCAGTTTTCTATTCTTCACTGGTGATTTTCTGTTTCCCTCCACTCTCTCTAGTTTTAGTGGTTTTCCAACAGGAAACCAAGTTTCTATGGTAATCTTGAACCAGATATGCCCAAAGTTAACTTTGCCCATTTCACACTTCATTTCATTGGAATAGTTTCTGGAATCGCATAAATCAGGATCAGTGCTTCTACACTGAAAGTCATAGCCAACCCTTCACCTAAAGTGGTAATGATACAAGAATATATCAGTTTACCTGGGACAAAGAGGGTTCTATAAAGTAGTTAGTCCTTGGCTGAAATGCCGTGTGGAAAGAAATTAAATGGTTAATAAATATGGGGACCTGACTGTGGTGTCTGTTGGAGTAAAACAAACCAGCTACCTGGAGTCTTGACTCCAAGAGGATCAATCAGTGCACTCTATTGGTAAAAGTGGTTGTTCTGTCTGTCTCGCTCATCAAATTTTCATTTTGAGGTTTTGTGTATACGTATGTGAGAAGTAAGAACATGCATATACACACAGCTGGGCAAGTCTGTGCATAGCACCGGTTTGAATTTGTGTAATGTTCTCTTTTCTGCCCATGTTTGTATCAGTTAGGTGACATGATTAGCAATTTCTCTGGTGTTGTTGTAAGACATACAACACAAGCTAAGCAAGCTGCTTGCCTCCCCCTCATCTTTGCATCAATATTCTGAGGTTAGCTGTTATCATTCTTGTTTTTTTCCTCTTATTTTGAGAAAGTGAAGTATATTTTCTATAACAAAACAACCAGGATGTTGGCCCTTAATCAGTAGCCAGTGTGCCAGCTGCATTGACCTTTTTTGCGACCTTTTGTTGCTCCTCAGTTCACATGCAGGTCAGCTTGGACAGTGTCCTTAAGATGGGTTCGGTGAAGGTTTTACATCGATGTGTGTTTGCGGCTCTGAGAAGATCCTTCTGCTCCTCATTAAAGGAGTAAGGCAGGGAGAAAGGGAATACATAACTGTAAAACATGAACCCTTTAACCACAGAATGCACAAACAGCGATGTTTTGACTTGTGTTTCAGGATCACAGGCTTTCTTTATACTCACAAACAACTTCATGGATCTTCTCGGCCCTCCTTTTTTTCACCTCCCCCTTCATCTTTCACTCTATCTCTGTCTCATCTCTGTCTCGCTCTCTCTCTCTCTCTCTCTCTCTCTCTCTCTCTCTCTCTCTCTCTCTCTCTCTCTCTCTCTCTCTCTCTCTCTCTCTCTCTCTCTCTCTCTCTCTCTCTCTCTCTCTCTCTCTCTCTCTCTCTCTCTCATTTTCTCTCTTTCTGTCTCTATGCAGGTATGCTTGCCCTGAAGGCAAACTTGTTGCAAGCTTGTGAAGGATGTTTATAATCAGACAGAGCATCCCCAGAGGCTTGTCGAGCCTTTCAATAGTAACATGCCATATTATTCTTTAACAACCACTGTAGCTGAAAGTCAATGGGCTGCCACAGTGTGAGAGCAGTCATGCCATTGGCAGGTCATTCAAGTGGAGCACCTGAAAGAGATCACCTTTCAAGTGTGCCAAGGGTGTTTTTGTAGTTAAAATTGCATTATTACAGGACCACAAAACGTATTAATTGCAGTGTAGAACGTCCATGGCTCATATGTGCTAGGGGGGCTGTCATTCATAACATGAAAAGACTTATTTGTATTAATGGAGGTGTGATTACGTTATTGAAAGGCTATTAATGTACCGTTTCCAAATGGGGAATAGTAAAACTTTTTCTTGTGCTTTTTTTTTTAAATTAACTTTAGTGGAACAATGAGCCTTCATGTTTTTCTTTCATTGCTAGTGCCAAACTATCATGTACTGTGGTGTAGAGGCAGTAACTTTTGATTTGGATAGTAAATGAACACTTTTTTTTTAAAGCTAACACGGTTTTTTATTCCCAGAAATTACCCTACATTACCTTTACCCCTCTGTGTTGCCTTCAGTTGCCTAATGGGGTGACATACCACCCCAACACCCACCAGGACAGGCTGGGCAAGCTCCAGGAGCACCTGCGCATGCTCTCCGTGCTCTTCCGCAAGCTTCGCCTCGTCTATGACAAATGCAACGAGAACTGTGCCGGGCTGGACTCCATACCCCCAGAGGTGAGGCAATGCAAAAAAAAAAAAAAACACAAAAAAAAAGGTACAAATACATCACTCATCCTCCATCAGACAGCTATACAGCTATATATATGCTGAATGGCCTACAGGTAGAACACTCAGGCTGTACTGAGAATTTTGCAGAACAGCGTGTGCTTGCTCAACAATAACAACTCCTTAGGTATCTTTTAGAATATGTAGGTTAACTGTTCCTTCTCTCCTCTCTTTTGTGCCAATTAGATCGACATTAGCCCATCTCTCCTTAGAATACATCTTTTTTTCTTTTTTTTTTTTGTGTGGATTTTTTCCACCCTTTTTCTCCGACTTGTACTTGGCCAATTATTCCACTCTTCCGAGCCATCCCAGTTGCTGCTCCACCCCCTCTGCCAATCCGGGGAGGGCTGCAGACTACCACATGCCTCCTCCAATACATGTGGAGTCACCAGCCGCTTCTTTTCACCTGACAGGGAGGAGTTTCACCAGGGGGATGTAGCGCATGGGAGGATCACGCTATTCCCCTAGTCCCCCCCCCCCCAAACAGGCTCCCCGACCAACCAGAGGAGGCACTAGTGCAGCGACCAAGACACATACCCACATCCGGCTTACCACCCGCAGACACGGCCAATTGTGTCTGTAGGGACGCCTGATCAAGCTGGAGGTAAAACAGCGATTCAAATCGGCGATTCCCGTGTTAATAGGCAACAGAATAGACCGCCATACCACTCTGACGCCCCAGAATACATCTCCTTAATGTCATGTTTCATACACCATTTATATTTTAGGCAGTTTGATCAAAAAAGAAAAAAAACACAACAGTGTCAGACCACCAGCCTTTTATGGCTTTGTGGAGACCATAAGAAAGCAATGAGGGGAGCAGAGAGGGGAGATTCACAGGAAATGAATCTCTGGTGTGGTTTCAGTTTATTTTTCAATGTAATACAATTTATATAGCTGTTTAGGACATGTCAGGTATAGAAGTCAACGTGTGAGCAATATTTGCGATTCTCTGTCTTTTGACATTTCACTGTTAGGCCATCTTTGGCCACATGTTGCATATTCCCCATAAATTGCTTACTAAATTAAGAGTTGAGAAGCTGTTAGTCGAGAGGATGTAGGTCATTGCCATCCCCACCTATGCTCACACACACACACACACACACACACAAACCACTACCCTGGGGGACTGTTATCTCCCCCACTTCCTCCAGGTCTGTCTTATTTCAGCTCACAGCAGATTCATTGGCTGCTGCAGGTGAGTCTCCAGGGCCTCCTTACTGATGGTTACGGTCACCCACCACCTCCATAACAGCGCTGAAACAGCTGTACTTTCAGACACACATTTCCTCCCTGCCAACCTGCCTACCTGTCTGTTTACAGGCTATGTGGAAAAACATACACAACATGCCAGTATTCATACCTGCATACGTCTGTATAACACACACCTAACATAAACATCATCAGAGCTATACGTGGAGTAACCTGTGCATACAGTACTCCATTTGTGTTCGCATTCAGTACACAGACACGGCCACATGTACTCTCAAACCCTTCACACAAAAGCAGCACTCATTCAAGCGTGTCGACACAAGACACAATACACACAGACACACACACACATACACACAAACGTGTGCGCACTCACACACACTGGACTTGCAGTATGTCAGGCTTCAACCTGGGCTACAGCTAGTCTATCCACCACTGTGTGATTGGATTTATGACCACGGCACTCCCGTCCCAATTTCTGCGTTTGCATGGAGCTAATCTCTCTCACCAGACTCCTATGAGGGATAAAGGAGCACGTGGGAGGAGACCAGTCTTAAATTGGAACAAATCTGCCACGGGTGCCATTGCGTACATTTTCATATTGAATAGTAGCATTACTGTGAAGCATTTTAAAAGATATATCTCCTGGTCGTTTTGTATTTCTCTCACTTGTAGTTGCCTCTTTAAACAAAAGTGGCATGGCTTTGCTATTCTGGCATAAACATCCACAGGTTATCATGGTGTACTGCAGTTTTTTATTTTTTTATTCTATTCATTTATTTAGTCTCCACTCCACCTTATTTATTTACCTATTTCCTCTCAGACCCAGCCCATTGCTGACTAGTCAATATCTCCACTCACCATGTTTGTCTGGGGCTAAGGGTTGTTGATTCTGGCCCTGGCTTGCATGCCATTTATCATCCTGGAGAATTTAGGTGCTTAGCAATTGGTTGCCATTGGCTGCTTGAAACAGGAAGTGGAATCAATGACTCAGGCACTGTGACCTCATGGCTGTGTAATTAGCCACAGGTCTGTTTAATGAACAGCTGGTTGAGATGCACACGTCAGCACTTTTTTTGTTTTTCGCTAGAAAAGCCATTACTGCCCAGTTCTCATTTCTCTCTCTCTCTCTCTCTCTCTCTCTCTCTCTCTCTCTCTCTCTCTCTCTCTCTCTCTCTCTCTCTCTCTCTCTCTCTCTCTCTCTCTCTCTCTCTCTCTCTCTCTCTCTCTCTCTCTCTCTCTCTCTCTCTCTCTCTCTCTCTCTCTCTCTCTCTCTCTCTCCTTCCCCACCCTACTCCATATTTTCTCTCTCTCTTTCTTTCTTGTTCTCCAACTTGTTCCATCTCACTTTTCTCTTCCTCGGTCTCTTTCTACGTCTCTCTGATATCCACCGGCCATTGGCTGCTTCTCCCTTTTTACTGGTATCTCTCCTTTATTCTCTGTCCCTCTTTCTCTCTCTGACTACACTCTGTCATATTTCTCCCTCTGTTTTACCCTGTCTCCCTCTCACTCACTCAGAGCTCTGACAGCTGCTTGCTACAGGCTCCCTTTACCTCTCTCTCCTTTCTCACTTTTTTTCCCTCTCTGATAGCTGCTCACAATTGGTTCCTTTCCCTCCCTTTTCTTGCTTCTGTCTTTCTCTATTGTTCGCCCTTTCAATTTTTTTTTCACCCTCTACTTTTCTCCCTTTCTGCTTTCTTTCTCTCGCTGTGTCGTCGTCTCTCTTCTGCATCCCAACTTTTTGACTCCCTAACTCTCTGTCTACCATCTCTGTCATTTCCTGCAGTGAATGGCCGTGTTGTTTCATTTACTTTTCCCCTGCTCATTCACACCCCTTTTTTTTTGGAGGGGGATTTTTTTTCTTTCTTTTTCCTTTTGTTTCAGCGAGGCAACCTGGAGAAATTCATTAGCTCATTCTTCTTTGTCAGGCAGAAAACCACATCCATCGTCACAAAAGAGGCAGGAGTTATGACTCAAACAGGCATACACACTCACACTCTCACACACACACACACACACACACACACACACACACACAAACAAACAGTATACATGCACATTGCTACACATGCTCACATGGCCAACTAGGTTCTTGCACCAGGAGGCTCATGCACACACCAATACATGCACAGCTTCACACACATGTATGTATACATGCATGTTCACACACACACATACACATACACAAACACACAAGCGTATGCATAGACCGTACGAGAGCATGCACACACAAACAAACATGTGCAGCTATGGATATAAATTCACACATGGACACACACAGACACCTTCATGGTTACACACAAAGCTACACATGAAGACAAAATCTGCACACATGCACACTCCATTCATCCATCTCTTCCACCCTCCACTCATTTCATTTTCCCCCCTTCATGCTGCCAAAATCATCTCACTGCCTTTAAAATTCAATATGTAGCTGGCATGGCTCTGACATTATCTAATGAAAAAAAACTTTCCTCTTTCCTACTTTGAGATTTCTTGACATTGTGACAAGCTTAAGAGTTTGTTTAATATAATATCCTGCACATGTCTTCTGTCTTCCCTGCCTCCGAGAGCCAGACAGCTTTCGGTTTGGCACGGAGCTCTGCCTGGAGACTGACTGGAGCTCAGAAAGAGAGCCAGATCTCCAGATCTCTACGTCCCTATGTGTCTGTCTCTTTTTGACTCTCTCACGCTCTCTTTTTGTGTCTGCCTCATCCTTTCTCTGTTTCCCTCTCCCCTCCCTTCTTTTGTTTTCCTCATCAAGTTCAACTTTATTATCATGTGTATTGGAATACAATGAAATTCTTGTGCTCTGGCTCTCTCTGCCTTAACACAAAGGACACAAGACAAAGGACACAAGGACACACCATCTCAAAAAAACAAAACAAAACACTACAGACCTACATAAACTATGTACACAGGATTGATACATTATATACACAATATAGAAAAATATACGATAATGCAACAATATAAGGTGCTTAAGGGTGCATCAGCTGTTCAGCAACCTGACTGCTTGTGGAAAGAAACCATTACTGAGACGGGTGGTGTGGGATTTGATGCTCCAGTAACGTTTTTTAGATAGAAGGAGCAAAAACAGAACATGAGCGGGGTGGCTGGTGTTCTCGATGTTGTTTTGGGCTTTCCTTTTGCAGTGAGTGGTGTAAATATGATGAAGTTGTGGTACCTCCATGCCAGTGATTTTTGCTGCTGTCTTTACAGTCGCTTGCAGCAGTCTGCAGTCCTGAGCAGTCAGGTTGCCAAACCACACTGTGATGCAGCCTGTCAAGACACTCTCGATGGTACTGCAATAAAAGTTCATAAGAGTTTCTGTACTCGTACCAAAACTCTTGAGACACCTCAGAAAATACAGTCTCTGCTGTGCCTTCTTCAGGATGCAATTGGTGATGAGAGACCATGTGAGGATGTCTGTGATGTGTAACCCGAGAAAAAACAAGGCAAAAACAGCTCGTAGCGAGTCGCCATAGTACGGCGCCATCTTCGATTTCATCTCAAACAGCAACTGTTGCCCCATCTCTCTTTCCTTTTCCTCCTGTGCTGTCTGTCTCTCCCTCCCTCCCTCTCTTCACTAGTTAGTCAGTCTGTCTCTGTAGGTCTGTTACACTAAGTTAGCAGATGAAGCAGATCTATCTAATTAGCATCATCACTGCAAAAAAATTCCTTCTTAACAAGCAATTTAGTTTGGTACTGAGTTGGAAAATCTAATTTTTCTTCAAACAAGGGGGAAAAAATTGTTATTGAGATAAGATAATTTAACGTTTGCAATGCAAATCAACTTAATTCAAGTATGTTAGCTATTTCAACTTGTTTTAAGAGAAAATTGGAGTCGGTTGACTTTTTTTTTTCTGCAGTGTAGGGCCCCTGTCTAGCTGTGGAAACCTCTGGTCAGCCGCTGCACCAGATCGCAATTATCCCAAGAATCACTCACCATTTAGATTAGCATTGTGCCAGAAGCACAGGGTGTTTTCCCAGCCTCCGGCAGCTTTTTGTTGGCCGGTAATTGTTTAGAGAATCTGGTACCTTATCAGCCTTTCACAATCTAGACTGCTATGAATACCTTTGTTTTAAACCAAGGATGCTTTGCAGATGTTGGTTTTTGATGAAATGAAATGTTGTGCAACATGACCTCGCTTACCGTGTCACCGCCGCACTGGCCATTGAAGTTGTTATTCACAGCTGTTATTGGAGCCTATTGCTCAAATGGGTGGTATCCATCCATCCATTATCCAAGCTGCTTATCCTGCTCTCAGGGTCGCGGGGATGCTGGAGCCTATCCCAGCACTCACTGGTCGGCAGGCAGGGGGGATATCATTTATCAGAAAAAAATAGGTAGCCAGAAGAACTTTGTCCCAAGATGGGTGTGTAGATCAATGTCAAGAAACTCAACACTCACGAGAATCAAACTGGTTTAGATTTCTTTTGTATCAAGATAACTCGTCCTAGGTTAGTTTCCCATAATGCAACTCAATGGCCTAGACTTAGATTTAGTTTGGCACTCACCATCATATTGTTTACACTCAAGCTAAAACTAGTTCCATACACTAAGTTTCATTTTTAGTATGAGACTCTAAGACGTTCACTCCTAACTTGCTATGTGACGGCAGACCCTTACTGTCCGCCTCGTCACAACAGTTTACCACTAGGGGGCAGTGTGTTTCAAAGCAGCCCGCAGAGCCTCGGGGCTCTCAGGGAAAAGGCAGGCCTCGCCTTGAGGCTCTCCAACATCAACCACACTGTAGTGTCAAGCAGACAAGGTCAAGCACACAGAGCATTTAAAAATGAATTAATCTCCCACTCTCTTTCACTCTGTCCCCCTGTATTGAAGAGAGAAGGGTGAGGCTCAGCCTGTGGCCAAAAGCTTACACAGAATCCCCATTTTCACCACTCCATGGGAACAAGATAACACAGTTCAGTGACATCTTGAATATAGAAATTCACTCATAGGAGAAGGCTGCCCATATGCATGCAAGTCAGACCTATAACTGCACTCACCGTGCATATAAGTTTCATACTGTGGTACAGCTAGGTCAGCAGTTCAAGGCTTTTACTCATTTCCAACCTGGACCGGTGAGAGAGGCATAGTAGGACAAAGCCTTGTAAGTTTTACCCCAGTCGCATGCAAGCATGTGACTAGTGACACCAGCTCTTTTGAAATGATTGATAGATTGTGCAAAATTAAGACAAATGGTAGATGGGGGGAGCTAGACTCCCTGACTGATAAATTATTGTATTTTTACATGCTAGCCCTTCCATATTTCAGAGTTACAGGATGGTAAATTCCAGGTAATTCTTCTCTAAATTCAGGTGACATTTTGTAGTCACAAAAATGGATAATACAGCATTTTGGCTTTCATCGTTCCACCTAGAGCCACCTATCTCTGAATCTCTGAATTGCTCATATGCGTTAACTGATGCATCTGTTCTTTTGCCTATTTCCCATCTGTCCCCTCTAGCAACTGATTCCCTTTGTTGAGGAGGACAGTTCAAAACACGAAGATCGCTCAGCCAGTCAGAGCCGCCCAGCCAGCGAGGAGCGGAGAGAGATCTTGGAGGTCAACAAGGTAAGATGTCACGATTGTGTATTTCAGTAGGACAAGCAAGGCATTAATATTACCAGGGTTATGGGGCTTCACTCCAGCTAGTGTCACACTTGAATGATGATGTAAGTCATGGCATTGTGAGGGGCTTTGGATTTAATTGTTTGTCCAATGTTAATTTTCAAGGTGATGGAAGAGATACATAAGAATAAGTGGACAGAAGGGATTAAAAACTAAAAAGCAGAGTACGCACTTATACGAATTCCTGGTCAAGCAATGTATTTTCAGTTGAACCATACGTGTTTTCAGCCTGTCAGTATCATTGTCAACATAAACATGATGTCTGGCTTTCTCCAATGTATCCTCACCATTGAATGCTAAGAATGTATAAATTTTGATGCTAAGAATTATAAATCAAGATCAACATCAAAAGGGCTATTGTTTAATATTACGATTTTCCTGAAACGTATTATGATAAGTAAATATCAGTTTGGAGACAACGCAAGAGAGGCAAGATTGAGATGGTTTGGACATGTGTGGAGAAGAGATGCTGGGCATATTGGGAGAAGGATGCTGAATATGGAGCTGCCAGGGAAGAGGAAAAGTGGAAGGCCAAAGAGGAGGTTTATGGATGTGGTGAAAGAGGACATGGAGGTGGCTGGTGTGACAGAGGAAGATGCAGAGGACAGGAAGAGATGGAAACGGATGATCTGCTATGGCGACCCCTAACGGGAACAGCTGAAAGTAGTAGTAGTAGTAGTAGAAATATCAGTTACAGTTAATAACAGGCCCAGCGGTTAGCGCAGTCGACTCACAGCAAGAAGGTCCTGGATTCAAGCCCCAGGGTAGTCCAACTTTGGGGGTCATCCCAGGTCGTCCTCTGTGTGGGATTTGCTTGTTCTACCCGTGTCTTCGTGGGTTTTCTCCGGGTGCTCCGGTTTCCTCCCACAGTCCAAAGACATGTAGGTCAGGTGACTGGGCCATAATAAATTGTTCCTAGGTGTGTGTGTGTGTGTGTGTGTGGGTCCTGTGATGGACTGGCGGCTTTTCCAGGGTGTCTCCCCGCCTGCCACCCAATGACTGCTGGGATAGGCTCCAGCATCCCCGCAACCCTGAGTAGGATAAGCGGTTTAGATAATTGATGGAAATATCAGTTCGGGTTGCTGAGCAGTAGTGATTGAAACAAAAGAAGGTTTCTTAATTGAAAAATGCAGCAGATGACTGGCTGAATGTTTTTGATGTTTTTTTGAAAGTGGCATCGGCAAAGATTTGGCTCGCATTTGCATCCCACAGAGAGTCATGTAGCGTTCGCAGGGAATGATATTTACTGAGGAGGTTTTAAAATGGCAGATGTTGCAAATGTGCTGGCCATCCTCTGTCTTTCTATTTGAATTTGCTTGGCTGCTTTGATTTGTTTATGGTATTCACATCACTGAGGGATGAAGGTCAGTGCTCATACTGAAATTATGCATAACCCCTTCATTGCTAGTAAGCTAGGAAACAAGCTCAACGGTATGCACATTTAGTGTGTGTGTGCGTGTGTGTGTGTGTGTGTGTATATATATATATATATATATATACACAGTGCATCCGGCAAGTATTCACACCCCTTCACTTTCCCCACATTTTGTTATGTTACAGCCTTATTCCAAAATGGATTAAATTCATTTTTTTTCTCATCAATCTACACACAATACCCCATAATGACAAAGTGTAAAAGGTTTTGTAGAAATTTTTGCAAATTTATTAAAAAATAAAAAACTGAAATTTTGCATGTACATAAGTATTCACACCCTTAACTCAGTACTTGGTTGAGGCACCCTTAGCAGTGATTACAGCCTCAAGTCTTCTTGGGTACGAAGCTACAAGTTTGGCACAGCTATATTTGGGGTATTTCTCCCATTCTTCTCTGAAGATCCTCTCGAGCTCTGTAAGGTTAGATGGGGAGCGTCGCTGCACAGCTATTTTGAGGTCTTTCCAGAGATGTTCAATGGGGTTCAAGTCTGGGCGCTGGCTGGGCCACTCAAGGACATTCACAGTCTTGTCCCCAAGCCACTCCTTCATTGTCTTGGCTGTGTGCTTAGGGTCATTGTCGTGTTGAAAGGTAAACCTTCGCCCCAGTCTGAGGTCCTGAGCGCTCTGGAGCAGGTTTACATCAAGGATCTCTCTGTACTTCGCTCCATTCATCTTTCACTTGATCCTGACTAGTCTCCCAGTTCCTGCCGCTGAAAAACATCCCCACAGCATGATGTTGCCACCACCATGCTTCACTGTAGGGATGGTATTAGCAAGATGATGAGAGGTGCCTGGTTTCCTCCAGACGTGACGTTTGGCATTCAGGCCAAAGAGATCAGTTTTGGTTTGATCAGACCAGAGAATCTTGTTTCTCATGGTCTGAGAGTCCTTTAGGTGCTGTTTGGCAAAGTCCAAGCGGGCTGTCATGTGCCTTTTACTGAGCAGGGGCTTTCGTCTGGCCACTCTACCATAAAGGCCTGATTGGTGGAGTGCTGCAGAGATGGTTGTCCTTCTGGAGGGTTCTCTCATTTCCACAGAGGAACTCTGGAGCACTGTCAGAGTGACCATCAGGTTCTTGGTCACCTCCCTGACCAAGGCCCTTCTCTCCCGATTGCTCAGTTTGGCTGGACGGCCAGCTCTAGGAAGAGTCCTGGTGGATCCACTTCTTCCATTTACGAATGATGGAGACCACTGTGCTCTTCGGGACCTTCAAAGCTGTAGAAATTTTTTTGTACCCTTCCCCAGATCTGTGCCTCGATACAATCCTGTCTCGGAGGTCCACAGACAATTCCTTTGACTTCATGGCTTGGTTTCTGCTCTGACATGCACTGTCAACAGTGGGACCTTATACAGACAGGTGTGTGCCTTTCCAAATCATGTCCAATCCATTGAATTTACTACAGGTGGACTCCAATCATGATGTAGAAACATCTCAAGGATGATATGTGGAAACAGGATGAACCTGAGCTCAATTTTGAGTGTCATAGCAAAGGGTGTGAATACTTATGTACATGCAATATTTCAGTTTTTTATTTTTAATAAATTTGCAAAAATTTCTACAAAACATTTTTCACTTTGTGATTATGGGGTATTGTATGTAGATTGATAAAAAAAAAGGGGAATTTAATCCATTTAGGAATAAGGCTGTAACATAACAAAATGTGGGGAAAGTGAAGGGGTATGAATACTTTCCGGATGCACTGTATATACACACTCACAAAATGTGCACACCATTGAGCTTGTCTCATAGCTTTCATAGTTTCATATATATATATGCAAGGATGACGCTCATATCCTGGGAATGAGGTGGCTATTGGTATATAAAGAGAGATGGCTTGAGCAAGAGAATAGCGGTTGACTTTCGAAATATTAAAGAAAAGCCGGATGAGATGGCCAGATATCTTTTTTCCTCTGGCTTTTGAGTGATGTATTCTCTTTTGAAGCCGTTTCAGCCATCTGACATCAAGCACACCCCAGTCCTTTTTCAAATTTATTCACTGTCAGATATGTTTTTCCTGGCTCTGTAAAAGAGGCTGTTTTCTGACACCCTGACGTACACGGCAGCATTTTTCTTTAGAATGACACACAATGCTGCCAGTCTATACAAAATCTTCACTGAAAGGATTATTTGATCCCGGCTGGGGTTTGTTAAAATGCCACAGAGGAGCAAGGTATATCTTAACGCTGAGATTTATGGAGGAGACGGTGTCACAGACATTGATTAGGCCTAATCCTGGACTAAAATGTTTCATAACTCAATGAAAAATGTCCAAGCATGCACTGCAAAAAATGAGAAAAAATCCCACTTTAACCAGTCCATTGTAAAGGACAATGTTTTATTCCATATCAAAACAAGTGAATATTCAACCAATGTGGTGAAATAATTCCACTTACAATTTACAGTTTCATTTAGCAGATGCTTTTTTTTTCCGTTTTCTTTGGATTTTCGTTTTTTCACCTCAATTGTATCCAGCCAATTACCCCACTCTTCCGAGCCGTTCTGGTCTCTGCTCCACCTCCTCTGCCAATCCGTGGAGGGCTGCAGACTACTACATGCCTACTCTGATACATGTGGAGTCGCCAGCCACTTCTTTTTACCTGACAGTGAGGCGTTTTGCCTGGGGGATGTAGCGCGTGGGAGGATCATGTTATTCCCCCCAGTTCCCCCTACCCTCCGAACAAGAACTCCGACTGACCAGAGGAGGCGCTAGTGCAGCAACCAGGACACATACCCACATTTGGCTTTCCACCCGCAGACACAGCCAATTGTGTCTGTTGGGACGCCTGACCAAGCCGGAGGTAACACGGGGATTCAAACCAGGATCCCCATGTTGGTAGGCAACGGAATAGACTGCTACACTACCTGGACACCCCGCTTAGTAGACCCTTTTATCCAAAGCAACATACTACATCTGAGAGGTAGTTGGCTTGTATAGCATTAGGAGTCTAAGCCACGGACCCTTACTGGAGACTTGTCCCAACCGGGGTTTGAACCCTCGATCTCCGGCAGGAAAGCCGACGTTCTTACCTACTTAGCTACCCAGCTGTTATCCACATGTTTTCAAATGCACTTGACCTTGTTTCAGGAGATATGTAAAATCTTAAATTTTTTGACCAAGTGGACATTTCTTTCAGTGTGGCCGAGGGATGACCGGTTTGGTCATGACACGGACTTTGTTTACGCCCACAAAGCCTGGACCCTAATGCTTTGGCATTTGCCATCGTAGATTATTTTGAGTGCAGGATTAGGTTTAATCTCTCTCTGGGAGACTGGCCCATCAAGTTGACATTATAGTGCTATGTACAAATATCAGCCCTGGGTCAACTGGACCTAGATCCTATTTAGGTGCAGGTGTGGTTATGAGCCGATGGCCACACAATACATAATGAAAAACCACGCCTGTCTCCATCTCTGCCTTAAGTGTTTATGGACAATGGAGCATGGCGTAGGCTCAGGTACCATCATGCATTATTCAAGCATTTTTTTTTTTGTGGTTTTGCTTGTCTGTCATGAATTGGTTGTTGTTGTTTGTTGTGTGCCTGTTCTTTGTTCTTCTGAGAGAGCGAGGCATGATTGTGCTTGCACATGCCTCTGTGTATGTGTGTGTGTTGTGTGTCTGCTGGTAGGTGCCCTTGTCTGTTCCCGCTCTCTATCATGCATTGTGTTGGCTCTTAACAGATTGTGCATGCCAAACCGTCTGAGTGTGCTGCAATGATAATGGCCCAAGGTCAGGAGTGTCACTAGCTGAAATGAGGATTGGTTATTTTTAAGAGCTCTGCATGGCTCCCATGGCTGCTTTTAAATGTTAACACTACAGTGAAACATGGCAGTGAACCCTGCGCTCAACTGCACTCAGCTCCCTCCAAAACAAACAGCATCTCCTTCTCACACAAAGCCCCCTTCCCCACAAACGTGCAGTAAAAGCCCACAGATACCACGGCGGATCAACAAATTCGTACTCCTGCTCTCTTAGAGAAACACCCGCTGAAAAATTTGTACAACAGTAAGTTGTATTCAATGTGCCCTGATGGAACAAAGATTAAATCTTTTGTCGAAGTGTCAGCTTTTCTTTGGCAGAAATGTCAAGACCCACCAGCAGCAAGTCCAATCTTTTTTTCTTTTCTTTTTTTCTCTCTCTCTCTCTCTCTGAGGGTAAATGTGTGGAAGGAGCAAATAAAGCGTTTTTGGTGTGGCTGTCCTCCCATGTGAAGCATTACCATGCAAATGGAGTTCCAGTTCTCCCACACACATGATCCCAGTATATAAAGATTGAGATGGCAGGCTACCCTGTTTACCCTAATTTGCTCACGGAAGGCCTGTTTCCCATCATACGCCCCCTCGACACATGATACCGTAACACTTCTCATGCTGAGACAAGAAAAATGTTTTAAAAAATGCTCAGTATATGGTATAAAAATGTGAAATGCTTCAGGCGCTCCACCGCTCCAGCACACCCAGTAAGAGAAAGGGTTATGGAACATATTGCAAAATTCATTTCCCCCACACAAAACAGTTGATTAATTAGTCCCGCAGTCAGTCATAGTTCCCTTGTCAGGAGCAGCTTGTACAAAACCACCTTTCAGGGTCTAAAAGCAACAGTTTTTGGGAATTCAACTGGCAAATGGTCCAAAGTTGTCACATAGATGCAGGCTTATCTCATTGCTCCTGCTCAAACACACTCATAAAGAGGGAACGAGGTTGATTAGGCAGAGGTTTGACTGGCTGGGACACTTTATTCTCCCCGTCTCTCAAAAATATAACCATCCACAAATGTCACATAGGCCCCGTTCACATTTGCATCTTTGGGCTCGCCATACAAAGTTATTGGAGTCAGTTATGTCCGCATATATATATATATATATTTCCCCCCCCCCCTTTTTTCTCCGCAATTGTATCCGACCAATTACCTCACTCTTCCGAGCTGTCCCAGTCGCTGCTCCACCCCCTCAGCTGATCCGGGGAGGACTGCAGACTACCACATGCCTCCTCCGATACATGTGGGGTCGCCAGCTGCTTCTTTTCACCTGACAGTGACGAGTTCCACTTGAGGGATGTAGCGTGTGCGAGGATCACGCTATTCCCCCTAGTTCCCCCTACCCCTGAACAGACGCCCTGACCAACCAGAGGAGGCACTAGTGCAGCGACCAGGACACATACATCTGGCTTCTCACCCGCAGATATGGCCAATTGTGTCTGTAGGGATGCCCAACCAAGCCGGAGATAACACAGAGATTTGAACTGGTGATTCCCGTGTTGGTAGTAGGGATGGGTATCGTTAGGATTTTATCGATACTACTACTCTTATCGGTACTGCTTATCGGTTCGGTACTTTATCGATACTCTTATCGGTTCTTTTTGATTACTATGCAAGCAAAAAAGACACTTAATTAAGAACAGAATCGACATTACTTTATTATTCTGTTATATAACTTAATATAAATATGAACAAATATTATTTATTCAGCAGCAACAGCAGCAGCAATGTTTTAAATGCGTCTGAATTATAGACTTTATAATCAACATTCAACAACAACAAATAATATAAGAAAATAAAAGTAGATAAAGATAAAGAAAAAAAAATATATTAAAAATAAATTTTTACAGCAAAAGGCTAACGGAAGTTCAAACAAACAAGAACCTAGAACATTATCCTAACAGTTCTTCTGCAGAAAAATCAACATATCTGCCTTCTCCGGCAGGAGTCGTGATCTCTCCTGACTTATAGTGTCCCCGGCTATTAGCCTAGCTAACTCCGTATCTATAGCTTATATATTTGTAGCTAAACAATTAGCTAAGCAATTATATTTTATTTATTGGCCTATTCGTAATAATTCGTTATTAGCCCAGCTAACTCCATATCTATGGCTCATACGGCTTACCTGCAGTGGACGTGGATGGAACACTACGAGCAAAGCAGTCGAAAACGCCGCATTTCTGCAGATTAATACCATGTTTCGACAAAAGATGTTTCGACAGATTGCTTGTATTGCCACCCTTACTGGCAAATGATTTGTTGCACTTGTGGCAACAAGCGTTGTTGTCATCGACTTTTGAAAAATATACCCAAACTTTTGAACGTTTAGTTCTCTCCGCCATGATGAGCACTTGAGCAGAGCTGTCTGTGCGTGTGTGAGCGAGAGTGTGGAGCACAGCACAGCCCCGCCCCTCGCACAGTAAGAGAGAGACAGAGAGATGGAGAAAACGGCAAACAAGATTATGTTCGCGACGTTTAAATTCCTCGAAAAACACATTTGCCACAATATAAATCTCACTCCATGATTTCTCGAGTACCTACTGACTACCGATAGCAGAACCGAAAACGTCGGATCTTAAAAATGCTCCGGTTTTTACTAATTTAGAACCGGTTCCCGTTTAGAACCGGGTTTTGGGGGGCATCCCTAGTTGGTAGGCTACGGAATAGACCGCCACACCAGCCAGATACCCATGTTCGCATATTTAGAAGACTGAAACTGCTTACAGGTATGAACAAGTAACAGCGATGTAAGTAAATTTATAATAACACGATATTACATCTTCTCCAGCAGTGACAGCGCCAAAAAAGAATCCGCTCATGAACTTACAAAGAATTTTATCTCAGCCTCTGTCCAAGTTGAACCACAGTCTGCCATCCCCGCCATTGTTTTGGAGGGGAATGAAATGTTGAGGGAGCGTTGTAATTAATTATTGCGCCTCATCTACCAGTTGTCAACTCCCATTTCCATTCATACTCACACAGCCAAGCTTTTCTGTAGAGGAACTGGAGTCCATTTCGGTTGTTTCTACTTGTTTCCAGCAGGACTTTCTGTTACCAGTTGTTTCTCCTGTTAATAACCAGACTGCCTGTGAACTTGACCGGAGCAAACTCTGAAATTGGAGTGACAGCTGTAGTTGGCTCTAGTATGAATGGGGCCTTAGTAATACCTACATAGCCAAAAAGGTGGGTACGTAGATCCGCCAGACTGAGCAAAAGTCCTGGGTTCGGACCCCGGGGTTGTCCATCCTTGGGGGTCATCCCAGGTCATCCTCTGTGTGGAGTTTGCGTGTTTTCCTCGTGTCTGTGGTGAGTTTTCTCCAGGTGCTCCGGTTTCCCCCACCACCAAAAAAGACATGTATGTTAGAGTTAATACTCCTGTCTGTGCCAATGACCAATGGGAAAAGACCTAGAGTTGGCCCCTGGGTACTGCACGGCAGCTGCCTACTGCTCCTAGCTACACAGCTAGGATTGTTTAAATGCAGAGCATAATTTCCCCACGGGGATTAATAAAGTATATCAAAATCCAAAATAAAAACAAATTAATTTGATCATTTCAAGGTGATGAGGCCCACTTTAAAATATCTAAAACTCAAAACGGTCAGCAACACTTATTTTTCCAGCTGATGCTTGGATCTCCATTGTGTGCTGTTTTATAAATTCGAAACATACAGTATTCAATGTTCATTTTTGCCCAGGCTGCCCAGCTGCACATTAAGGCAGCAATAAGGGTAGCATGCTTTAGGGAGTTAAAGTGGTTAGCCTGATCAACAGATGAGCAATGCAGTGGGACAGCGGAAACAGATGTTTGTGGCCTGGCTGCATCTGCTGTGCTCAACCCAGCCAGATGAGATAGCTCTGGATGAGTGGATTGATGGAGGGAAGTAGGGAGGGAGGGATATCTGGCTTAAGAAGGAGAGAGAGCGAGAGAGGGAAGCAGAGAGCTAAATGGTCGGGAGAGGTAACGATGAGAGGAGAGCGGCATGGATGGAGTGACAGATGATAGATTCACCATACCGAAGAAGGTTTGAAATGGAAGAAGGGAGAGATGGAAAGAGAGTATTCTGTCAGGTGAAAGAGGGAGAGATAAAATGGGTGATTCAAAAGGCGGTGTCGATGTCAGAAGATGAATGGACAACCAGATGGGTGGCTACATTGTCAGAAAGAGCAAATTTGGGAGCAAAGGCTTAAGAATAAAGCAATGATGAGGGGTAAAAAAAATGATTGTAAAACGCTAGTACAATAAAAAAAATCAAAATAGAAAACACTTGGGTACGGTTTTGAACCGAGCCAAATTGTGCATTTGGAAGCGGACGGTCGCAGACCACTCGGTGCATGGAAGGGGAGCGAGAGACAGGTGAAAGATTGATGAAAGAGTGGATTGATAGATGTGTAGACAGCTGTGGATTGTCAGAGTTAAGCCGTTTCCATTCAGATAGGCTCTTCAAAACGAATAAAGGAAGACTGATGGAATTTGCCTGACGCAGAGAAAATAGGATGCCTACTGTAACAGGATGCCGAGAGAGAGGAGATTGATGTATGAGTGAACAGATAAGTCCAAGACGCCGCTTGCTCTCCAGCTGATATGTCACACTGGCTTGAGACTTGTCAGCCTCATATTTCCCCTTAGAGTAGCCAAAAACCAGATTTGAAACGCTGGCATCTATCAAAATTCAAATTCATTCCACTGTAAATGATGAACAATGATATAATAAATTATTCAAGAAAAACGGGGTGAGAGGATGCTAGGTTGATAGGATTCTAAATGCATGGATGGGAATCTTATTTATTTCCTGTTTTGAGTGAGATGGACTTGAAATAGACGCCAGCCCTGCTATGATTACACAGAACAGACTGTTTTGAGGGTATCATGGTAGACGTCCAAAGGAAACAAAGTACAGTGAGTCAAGTGTCTACCATGTCAAAAACACCCCTGTAGTCAGTGGCTAGTCATACCACCCAGGAATCCCAGTTCAGACCAGTCCAGACCCAAACTCCAACCCCATCCCCTTCCCCTCAACCACCCTAAACCTCCATCCCTAGCCAATGGCGTTGAACAAGTAGTGGTAGTAAAAAAAAAGAAGTGAGGGGCAGAGCTTAGAGGAGAGGCAGATAAATGACTCCTTCATGGCAATGTCTGCCTGCTTTATGGGCCGTCCTGGCTGTGAGTGATAGCCTTGCTCTCGTTATCTGTCGATTGGGGTAATTGCTGTTTGTCGGAGACTGGCTGACTGATGGTGATGCAATCTGCCCAGGGTTGGAGGAGGAGGTGGGAAGAGCCATCAGTCTCATCACTCTCCACAAGTGTCTTTATCGAGACGCGTGTGGCTATTTGGGCATGTGAACGTTAGTGTTTTTGAGTGTCTGTATGTCCATTTCCATGTATGTGCTTGTGTGTATGAGTGCATGTCTTGTGTGCGCATGTGTGTGTTAACGGAGGCGTATACGTGACGACACTCATCTCGTTTATCATGTATGCGTGCATGTGACAACATATTTGTACTGCTCCTCTTGTATCTTTGAGCACGATGGTTGTAAGTCGCAAAGGTTTTATATCTGCAGATGAAAGCTGGTTTGAAAGTCAACAGTGTTTGCATAAATGTTTAAAATGCATTAGCCATAATTCATTGGCACCTAATGGGTTGCAATTGCTCAATCTCTGTACCGCAGACCTTTGATGCCACAGAATGTGATTGTGCATATCAATTCGAGGTCCCCAGTCGTCCGCTGTGTCTCCAGCCTAATAAGAAAGACAAAACTCTGCGTTACCCAAGTGACCACAAATTACAGCCTTAATGAATACCCTGCATTACTGGTCACACGCCAATTAATGAAGGGAAACAACGAATATGACAAATAGATTCGCCAGCTGAATTCCTTACTGAGTGCTAATTTGGACGGAGCTTTTGTTTTTGTGAGCAGCTTCCATTTCCGCCAGCTGTCGGCTGCATGAGCCGTCCAAGGCAGCAGAGCTCGCCTTCTTCTCTGACTGCTTGCCTGGCTGGCTGGCTGGCTCTGCGGCTTGTATAGTGGCCATGCATTTTCCAGCATGGAGGCCGGATGATTCATGGCGGCTCTCTGGACTACTTGATAATCATTCCATCTGGGGCGTGGGACCGGCTGTCTTGTCATAGGCGCATCGTTCATTGTTTACTCTCCTCATCTGTCACCTCGCCCACTCCTTTGCTCCTTCCTCCCATCTATCCCAGGGGGGATTGGTGACAACAGGCTACCTCAGGAGTAGGTTGGGGGGCACAGGGGTTTGGGGTGATGTAAGTCATAGAAGCTAGGACATGGGAGACCCTCACTATTCTCTCTGTCCTCCAACATCCCGCACCCAACCTCCTCTTTGCCCTCCCTCCCTCCCTTCCTCCCTCCCTTCCCTCCTTCCTCCCATGTACCTCGGCTGCAGCCTGCCACTGCCACTCGCCTGGCGTTTGATTTAATACCAGCCTAAGTGTGAATAAATTCCTGTCACAGCCCATTAAGGAGGCCTTGGAGAGATCTGGCCTGTTATTAATTCTCCACAGCTCCTCTCGCTCACTCTCTCGCTCTTCTTCTCTCTCTCTCCTTCTATCTCCTTCTCCCTTTTCTCTCTCTCCCTCCCTTTTTGTGCTTTTTCTCGCTCGCCATCTCTCACTTGCCACTTCTCTCTTTATCTCTGTATCTCGTGTTCTTTCTCTCTCTCACTCTGTCTCTCTCTTCTGGCTCTTCTTCTCCCCCTTGCCCCCTCACCCTCCTCCTCACTCACCATGCACTCCTTGCTTCTTTAATACCCCGTTAATTACCGCGTCTGTCCTCTTTATTCAAATGAGAATGTGAGAAATTAAAAGCAGGGGGATGTTTGTAATTTCAAATGGGAAAGGCAGGCATCACCAAGGCTCTCCTCTCCGAGCCTGTGAGCTGGCAGCCAGCTTGGTGTATTTAATGAATTCCAGTGGCATTGGTGGTTAGTGTTATCTGAAGAGCAGGTGGGGAGTCTGCCGAGGCCCCAGTGATAAACAAACACAACCTCCAAACTGTAATGAGACCGGAAGAGAGGGATGCAGCTTGGTTGGCAGATGCGCTCTCTCTCACTGTCCCCCTCTCTCTCTCTCTCTCTCTCTCTCTCTCTCTCTCTCTCTCTCTCTCTCTCTCTCTCTCTCTCTCCCCCTCTGTCTTGCTTGTCTGCCTCTCTCTGATTCTCTCTGTGCCCACTACCGAGTCTTTTTCTGTCTCTCTGTCTACCCCCTGCTGTTCCCCATTTCCAGCTTTTTTTGCTCGTTCTCCTCCCCATCTCCCTCCTCCCACTACCTCTCTCCTTTCCTTTCTCTCCATCCTTAACCCCCCTCCTCCTCCTCCCCAGCTCTCCCTGCATCCCTCTATTTTGCTCCTCTGCCCCCTCCCTCTCTCTCTCTCTCCCTACCTCCAGAATTAGTAGGCTGTGCACAGCAGGTACCCATACCTCCATCTTATTAGCAGCCTCATATGTGGCCCATTAGAGGCTCTCTGGCTGCCAGGGGCTTTTTAATTGTTGGGCTGGGGTCAGAAGGCCAGTGCAGCCACAGAGCGCTTGTGGAGGAATCAGGGATGGTTTTTTTTTTTTTTCCGAGTTTGTCTCCCAGCAGTTTGTCGTACTTAGTGTCAAGTACAACCCCGATTATTCCTGTTTTGTGTAACACAGTTTAAGGGCTATGTAAGCAATTAGAGGTGGATTTTTTTTCCATTGTTACTCCTGCCTGACTGTGTTGCAGTGCTTAGCGTTCGTACATTCATCGACTATTGTGCACAATAGAAAGGGATAGAAAGTGAGGGGGGTGAGCTGTTTTTCTTTGCGAACGTCATTTTGAGGATTTAATTTGCCAATGGGATGAACATGTATGACGTCTTAACCTCAAGTGAACTGGTAAAGCCACCGGCAGTAAAGGTAATTTGACATTTTTACAGATAAAGGCGTTGTGGAGATGAACATAAAAACCATCTTAGTGTAACGCGGTCTCTACCGATGAATGACTGTGTCAGAGTGTATCATTGTATGTTGCTAGCCCCTTAACTGGGGTGGCATGGTGGCCCAGTGTTTAGTGCAATTGCCTCACAGCAAGAAGGTCCTGGGTTCGAACCCCGGGGTTGTCCAACCTTGGGGGTCATCCCAAGTTGTCCTCTGTGTGGCATTTGCATGTTCTCCCCGTGTCTGTGTGGGTTTCCTACAGGTGCTCCGGTTTCCTCCCACCGTCCAAAGACATGTAGGTCAGGTGAATCGGCCGTACTAAATTGTCCCTAGGTGTGATTGTGTCGGCCCTGTGATGGACTGGCAGCCTGTCCAGGGTCTCTCCCCGCCTGCTGCCCAATGACAGCTGGGATGGGCTCCAGCATCCTGCGATCCGACTTCGGATAAGCAGGTTGGATAATGGATGGATGGATGGATAGCCCCTTAACTGTGATCCCGTCTTGATAGAATAGAAAGATACACACCAAAGACCTTTTCACTGGTCCTGACTTCAAATCCTGTCCATATTCCTCATTATTTACTAAAGGGGAAGCCCCCGTCTCAGGTGGAAACCTTTATAGGTGAACTTTACATTGGTTCTTCAAAGATTGCCATGTGAATATTTGAGGAGCAGATCAGGCTCTTGGCTGTGACAAATCATTAATGACACATTGCCCTGCTGTTTTTCCCCAACATAACATCTGCCTTGCACTCCATCTACACAGAAGAGGACTCACTAAATAAACATCTCCAGCCGCTGGTTTGGAGGTTTTTTGCTGGAATCACTCCAGTTTTCATCTATCCAGAAATCTGCCAGCTGGTGTTTCCTTTCCTTACTCTCCTGTCCTTTACTCTCACTCTTAAAAGCAAAAGAGAGCAATTAGAACCAATATTGCCTCTTTTGAGGGGTGCCCTGGAGGAGCTTGCTTGAGCGATCATTGCAATTTAGCATGTCGCTGAGCCGCAAGACACTTTTGACGTCTTAAGAACCGTTGTTGGCACCTGAAGAACCTTACATTTAAATCAAACGTTTTTAAAGCTCCTAGAAAACTTCCGCGCCCACTTGAAAAGCCTGGTAGCACCATGCTTGTTTATTATGTGTGCAAGAGGAGGTGTGCAGATACTGTAGGCTCCTGACAGTCAACTGAAGAGGAGGTGAAAGGGAGAGGCCCTGTCTGTTCTGAGATACTGCCATGGAGGGTGTCATGAAGGCTCCAGCATGAACATGCACATGCACAAGTGTAGGCTGGTACAGACACACAAACAAACATATAGACAGACAAATGTATGTCCACACAAACGCATATGAATAGAGGCCTACAGACATGCACACACAAGTGAACACATGCACAACAGCATGCATTTCATGCACAAGTACCGGCTGGCACAGACATAGACAAACATCTACCCAGGTCTGCAAAATACTGTAGGATTCCTAGGTAGTCCTCCAACATGGACGTCAGCCACTCGCTATTGCTACTTGAAAATTGATCATTGCTCTACTCTTTAGCAGCTGAGTTCTGCAGCCATGGCGAGAGTTCTCCAAATAAACCGAGTTAGTTTGAATCCACAGCTGTTTGACTTTTGTTTAATAATGACCATGTTCGGAGTTGATCCCATAACTATGGGCTTTGTCTGTCCCTCTGGGCTTCTCCAGCTACCGCAGCTCCTTCCAAGGATCATACATGTGCAGCTAATCCAGCCTGACATCAAGAGGCAGGTTACACCTCTCATTCTGCTCTGTCTGTCAATTCCCAAGAGGCTGTGGCCCCAGTGAACACATGCACTCACTACGCTAATCAAATATCCTGTGTGTACCTTGGCAATAAGGGCTGCTTTGAAGATGTGCTGAACTCTTCATCCTAATGAATGAGTTATCTACTTAAAATATAGTACCACACTTCATATTTAAGAAGTCCCATGTGAGTTTGAAGGTAGGTATATATCTGACCAACAAAAGCGTTCCCTTTAAGCCTGTACATCACTTTTATTTCTTTGGTCAAAAATAATTAAAGTTTTGCTGTAATATATATCCATCCATCCATTATCCAAACCGCTTATCCTGCTTAGGGTCGCGAGGATGCTGGAGCCTATCCAAGCAGTCATTGAGCGGCAGGCAGGAAGACACCCTGGACAGGCTGCCAGTCCATCATAGGGCCCACACACACACACACACACACACACACACACACACACACACACACACACATTCCGACACACACACACACACACACACATATGGGTTTGAGCCCCGGGGTAGTCCAACCTTGGGGGTCGTCCTGGGTTGTCCTCTGTGTGGAGTTTGCATGTTCTCTCCGTGTCTGTGTGGGTTTCCTCCCACAATCTGAAGACATGCAGGTCAGGTGAATCGGCTGTACTAAATTGTTCCTATGTGTGATAATATATATCTGTGTTTTGCTTATTATTACATGGTATTAAATCCCTCTACTTTTAAATGTAGTGAGTTCAGTGGGTTTTGCTCAGGTGAATCATCGTAGCCCATCATTGGTTTTAAAGCGACAACACACCAACTTCTTAGCTCTCATTCATTATAACAGAGAACCTTAACACAAAGGAAAGCCCAATCAATAAGTTACCTGGCAGAGAGTCAAGCGCTTAGTAGCGAAGGGGGGGGGGTCTAGCTTCCCGCCCAGATACTTCTAAGAGGCTAAATCGATGGCAGCCATTCTGCAACAGTCGGCTGACACTGCAGGCTTTCCACTTCATTGCTGAAAATGTATTGAAAAGGCCCCATTGGTAGGTGTATGCAGGGCTGACAACATGACTATTGTATTTCTGCCACCCCTGGAAGAGAGGGCTTTATCTGTCTTCAAAGTCCCTTTTAAAAGGCTTCATTCCCTTGGGAAAGCCCATGCCAAACAGTGGACACACTGACAGTTAAACTCTCCCTTTGAGAAAAGCCATAAAAGTTTATAAAGTCAATTATGGCTTTTTGAACTGATGGCAGGCAAATTAAGGCTGCTTGGCCAGTCAGGCTCCCTGTGGGTATACTGTCAAACAGCGAAGCAGGGCCCTCTTAGCATCACAGGGTTCCTCAGTCACGGCACAGAGCAAGCAAGCATGGCTTACTTACAAGAACTTCGCATCTGCTTTTTATGAGTTTTGTTTAAGTGAGCAGTGTATTTTTCCTTAGCAATGTTTTATTTTCACAGTGTTTCCCTCTTTTATTGCAGCTGCCTCGCTGAACGAGTTCGCCAATGTTCAGTCTTTAAAGGTAGCTACTCCAGGGACCCGAAGTCAGCCCAGCTTTCTTGCAAAACCTGGTACAAAAATTCCAGACGTATAAAACGATTACAAATGAGGTAAAGTGGACCCAGGTGATATTACTAGATCCTTTTTGATGGATGTAACTTCTTAAAAGGATAATGTGCCCTTTTAGGCAAAACTTTAGATTAATTCTGAGAAGTGGGGGGGGGGGGGGCGACTCCGAGCCAGTAATGGTAGGATCCCCAAGAGGCTGTTGATGTTGTAGGTTGACTGTACGCACACTTCTGTGGAGGTTTGTGTACTGAAAATTGGAGATGTTCCGTCCCAGTAAAATTCACTTAAAGTGTTTGTTCCATTGCAGCAAAGATGAATCAGAAAGAGCATAGCGGGGAGGTACATGAGAAAGCCTTGGCAAGATTTAATACTACTATAAGCCAACAGCATGCAGAGGTATAGTTCATGAAGTAGCTTAATTTATTATGTACAAGTGCTCCCTGTTGCTAATGTATATAGACACTTTTTTTTCCTAAAAAGTCTGTAGCTTTAAGTTTGTTTGGACCAGATTCCTCTTCATTGTAAGTAGTGGTATTTCCTGGCTGCATAGCTAACATAGGTGCATAGCACAATTTAGGGGTATGTTGGATTTTGGACAAGCGACTGTCGACATTTCTTGGGCTGATTTCCTAGATTTTGTCACACTTGTTATAAATCATAGAAACTCATTAGACTTGCATTTTTTTCCAACTCATTATACCACACAATGCACCAGCGGGTTGTGCAGGCATGTTTTCTTTTTAGTTCATCCTGCAGTCCTACAAAGCTCATGGAAGAGGACATGGATTGAACACAGACCCAGTGTCATGGATGTGAAGCACATCTGTTATGTGACTGTTGTTATTATGTGACTTTGTTGTGAAAAGAATGATACAGGATTATTGTCTTAAGTTTTTCTTAAGTTTTTCATAAGAAGTAGACATAGTATGGGCGTCCAGGTGGCGTGGCAGTCTATTCCCTTGCCTACCAACACAGGGATTGCTGGATTGAATCCCTGTGTTACCTCCGGCTTGGTCAGGCATCCCTACAGACACAATTGACCGTGTCTGCGGGTGGGAAGCCGGATGTGGGTATGTGTCCTTGTCGCTGCACTAGCGCCTCCTCTCGTCGGTCGGGGCTCCCCCCAGATCGGCAGAGAGGGTTGAAGCAGTGACCGGGATGGCTCAAAAAGAGCATTGACATTTTATTCTTACAATTAATTCATTCTCTACATTTAACCCGTCCTATTGTATAGGAGCAGTGGGCAGCTGCAGTGCCTGGGGACCAACTCCAGTTCTTCTTTCCATTGCCTTGGTCAGGGGCATAGACAGGAGGAGTATTAACCCTAACATGCATGTCTTTTTGATATTGGGAGGAGCCCCATGCCGACATGGGGAGAACATGCAAACTTCACACAGTAAGGACCTGGGACGACCTAGGGTTCTCAACCAAAAACTTCTTGCTGTGAGGCAACGGTGCTAACCACTGGGCCACTGTGCCTTTATGAAACAATTATTATCAAACAATTGATTCGTTTGAGCATGTTATGGTGATAGAGCACATCTTACTTGCATCTCTGTTGATGGCGTTTTTATGAAACCTTACCTCCAATGAAACCCTATGGGCAATACCAAAGTTATAGAATATGAGGGAAAGGTTAAGAGAAAATAGTGGTGGGGGTGCAGAAAAAATAAGTACTACATGGCCAAAGGTATCAGGACACCCCTTTTTATGGGTTTTGCTATTTCAGCTACACCCATTGCAAACAGGTGCATAAAATCAAGCATACAGCCATGCAATCTCCATTGAAACATTGGCAGTAGAATGGGTCGTACTGAAGAGCTCAGTGACTTTCACCGCGGCACTTTCCTTTCTAAAACGTCTGTTCGTCAAATTTCTGCCCTGCTAGATCTTCCCTGTAAATCTGTTATTGTGAAGTGGAAACGTCTAGGAGCAACAACAGCTCAGCCGTGAAGTGGTAGGATACACAAGACCACAGAACGGGACCACCGAGTGCTGAAGTGTAGCACGTAAAAATCATCGGTCCTCAGTTGCAATACTTACCACCGAGTTCAAACTGCCTCTGGAAGCAACGTCAGCACAGGAGTTGTTCATCAGGAGCTTCATGAAATGGGTTTCCATAGCCGAGTGGCCACACACAAGCCTAAGATCACCATGCACAATGCAAAGTGTCGGCTGGAGTGTTGTAAAGCAAACCGCCATTGGACTCAGGAGCAGTAGGAACGCCTTCTCTGGAGTGATGAATTATGCTTCATTATCTGACAGTCTGATGGACCGATCTGGGTTTGGTCGATGCCAGGAGAATGCTACCTGCCTGAATGCATAGTGCCAACTGTAAAGTTTGGTGGAAGAGGAATAATGGTTTGGGGCTGTTTTTCATGGTTTGGTCTAGGTCCCTCATATTCTAGAGAATTGTTCGCTTCCAACTTTGTGGCAACCGTTTGGGGAAGGCCCTTTCCTGTTTCAGCTTGATAATGCCCCCATACACAAAGCGAGGTCCATAAAGGTTTGCTGAGTTTGGTGTGGAAGAACTTGACTGGCCTGCACAGAGACCTGACTTCAACCCCGTCCAACACCTTTGGGATGAACTGGAACACTGACTGAGCCAGGCCTTCTCCCTAACATCAGTGATGACCTCACTAACGCTGTTGTGGCTGAATCGGAGTGAATCCCCACAGCCATGTTCCAAAATCTAGTGAAAGCCTTCCCAGAAGAGTGGAGACTGTTATAGCAGCAAAGAGGGGACCAATTCCATATTAATGCCTATGGTTTTGGAATGAGACGTTTAACAAGCACATATGGGTGTGATGTCATCCACATACTCTTGGCCGTGTAGTATTTTGCCACGTTTCTTACCGATGAGGGTTATAATTTTTGATACACAAAATACTTAATGTCTTAAAACAGCTCTTAGATACATTCACAAACATTTTTGGAGGGGTTGCAAATCAACCCCTCCATTCCACCTGCCCACCTGTATCTACACAGATGGGACATTTGAACATGAGACTAAATGTCAGTTTGTAAGTGACTGAGTTGGAAGTCAGGTTCATGAAATGCTTTGGCTCTGTCAACTCCCAATGGAGCCACCTGTGCTAAAAAAGAGAAGCTCTGGGCGTCCGGGTGGTGTGGCAGTCTATTCTGTTGCCTACCACCACACGGATCGGAGGTTTGAATCTCCGTGTTACCTCCATGTTTGTTGGGCTCCCCTTCTGACACAATTGGCTGTGTCTGTGGGTGGGAAGCGGGATGTGGGTATGTGTCCTGGTCGCTACCCTAGCGCCTCCTCTGGTCATTCGTGGTACCTGTTCGGGGAGGGGGAACTGGGAGGAATAGCGTGAGCCTCACACGCACTATGTCCTCCTGGCGAAACACCTCACTGGCAGGTGAAAAGAAGCGGCTGGCAACTCTACATGTATTGGAGGAAGCATGTGGTAGTCTGCAGTAATTGATCGGATGCAATTGGGGAGAAAACCCCCAAAAAAAAATAAATAAAAGAGAAGCTCTGAACTCATGCTAATGTAAAGCACTTTAGATAAAAGTATTTAACATAGGGGTGCATTTGGGGCGCTGATATTGGTGTGTTAAGATGAACCAAGCCTCTCAGCCTTAAACCCTAGCCCTTGGCAGCCGTGATGGGCAGAGAAGCTGTGTGACAGGGAGGAAAGGAGGCTCGGACCCGCCTCATCCCCGAATGGCTTAATGGCAGCCTGGCCGTGATGGAGGATAGAAGAGGTGCTGCTGCATACCCCCCCCCCGTCCTCTCCCTCTCTTTCTCTCCCCTCTACCTAATCCCTTCTCCTCACTCACAGACACTTACACTTGTAATTCCCGGCCAGATCCGTTGGAGTGAAAGCTGCGATTTGAGTCGCAAGCGACAGGGCGGATTAACAGAGAGGAATCCTGAGTGAAGGCACGTTTCGGCTCAACTCGCTGTATTCCTCCCCTTTCCCACTGTCTCTTAGTGTGTGTGTATGTGTGTTTGCATCTACGTCATGTCTCTTACCGGCTATTATCTCAAAACTCTTCATCGAAAAGCAACGCTAAGGGTACGTCACATGCTCACAGGCCATGTTTTTAATTGTAAATGAAATGGGTTAAATGGCTAGAGGATGAACATCTCATCGTATTCATATAATATTATTACAAGATTAGCTCATTTTATTTTAATATAATGTCTAATGGATCAAAAACTGCCTGATCGCCTTAATGTGGAGATAATGCAACGGAAGTAATTAATAAAGAGATGCTAATTATGGAGCTGGATAAGCTCAGAAGCACACTGTTGTTCAGTGTCCTACATTTGGAATTTGCTGGCTGTTTGATTACCGCGCCGTGATTAGTTGTTGCCCCTGATGTGCCTCCGTGTGACTTGCAGTGGCTCCCGGTCTATTTACCTTTGATGGGCTGCAGTCCCAGAAGGGCTGGAAGATGGGCATGCCTGAATATATAGGTGAATAAAGGCTTTCGGGTCAGGCCGCATCTCTTTGCGTCTCGACCCGTAGTCTGTCTTGTCGCTCTACACACACAGAGATGGTTATATCCGCTTCTGGCGTACTCTGAGTGAACCAGAATTTCAATATGGCGGCGGTTTTTGATCAAAACTGTCTGCTTCCCCACACCTCTCCTTTCATCTTTGTATTTCAAACCTATTATCGAGTCCAGCGCGTTTGATCCGACTCGGAGAAATAGGGATGGAAACACCGAGAGGAGGAAATTTATTTGCGAGGCTTTGGCAAATGACATAGCAGCTGTCTCAGAAATGCATATGAAAAGGTGCAGCGGGAGGCGAACCCATCTGCAGGAATGGAGTTGACACATTTTTAGACACACAAATCTCAATGGCGTTAATGTATAATGTTTTCTGTGTTAGATAGAGGCTGTACTGGTGTATGCCTTTTTCTATTTCTGAGCTAAAGTTCAAGCTGTGAAGATTGTTTCTCACGTTAGAGCGGACAGCCTTGACAGATACTGTCGCCTTAAAAAGTAGGGCTGTTAGCGGGTAATGGCCATCATCAGGGATCTACTTCTCTTCGGCTGGCGGTACAGAAGAGTTATTTGGCTTGCTTCTTGCAAGTGTTAGCAGAGGACAAAAGGAGAGATTGCGGATTTAGACACGCACACGTCATCAAGACACTTTTAGGGTACAGCAAAAAAAAAAAGGGAAAAAAAACCCCACATAGGCTACCCAGTCTGTTTAGCATAACAAAAGCTATCAAAGGCAGTCCTATCCTTTCATGGTCTGTTGACAGGCATAACTAAAAGCTGAAATGGAAAACATCATTAAAATCTAAGAGAAATACAAACCAGACATTTTCACTCGGTTTAAAGACGTTTAAAAAAAATGAATGTTCAATCTTTTAAGTATCTCATGGTCGCTTCTTGTTTTTTGGTTGTATTTTCCCCATTTTTCTCCCTAGTTGTATCCAGCCAATTACCCCACTCTTCCAAGCCGTCCCGGTCACTGCTCCACCCCCTCTGCCAATCCGGGGAGGGTTGCAGACTACCACATGTCTCCTCCGATACATGTGGAGTCACCAGCCGCTTCTTTTCACCTGACAGTGAGAAGTTTCACCAGAGGGACGTAGCACGTGGGAGGATCCCTATTTCCCCCAGTTCCCACTCCCCCCCGAACAGGTGCCCCGACTGACCAGAAGAGATGCTAGTGCAACGACCAGGACGCATACCCACATCATCCGGCTTCCCACCCGCAGACACGGCCAATTGACCTTTGGCAAAGTACCGCCCCAGAACGGTGCTTGTCCAGTCCTACCTTAGCAACGGTTTCTATGTGAGGGAGGTCCATCAAGCTTTCAAACAGACAGCAAAATGCTCAAACGGTGTGCCTATGGGATCTGCAAATCGGATACTAGATATCTGAAAAGTTTGGAGGGGGTGTAATTTTCTTTCCCTTCCTCAAACCCAAAATGCAAGAAGCGCAACATCGGCAATGGATTTCGCAGTATAGCAGACCCCATGGCCAGCTTAATCCATCCAAAATCAACAAAAATACCTGTCTGCTCCAAGCTTAGCTGCTACTAGCTATTATTGATAGCTAATATAGCTAACTTATTATTAGTTACTTTTACCCACACAATGATTATTACCATTATCAACGTATTACTGACTAACAAAATAACATTATTAATGTACCTGATGAACGTAACCAGCTTAGTCTGTGGCCAGATACCTAATTTAATGATAGCTAATAACCAGGCTCAACCTTTCATTTCAGAGCATAAAGACCCGCGGGGAGGGTCAGCTGGGATGGTCTCTGGCCAGTCTGACCTCCCCATATCCGGCCTATTTTAAACGTTTCTCCCTCTGTGAGCTCCAGGTGGGGACCAGCCGTTCGTAAAAGTAGTCCCACCCACAGAGGCATCTCGTTTGCCTTATTTTGTTGAAAATACTGGTTCTGGTCCAAAGGTAAAAAAATAATAATGGGGCGGTTCCCCCGGCCCCGGGGCATGTCCCTGGCTGCCCTGCGACCCCCAGGAGCCCATACAGAACCCCTGAAAAAGCCTGGATAAAAGAACGCCATGGGGAACCTTGGCCAAAATCAACACTATAACACGATGATGTTGACAATGGATTATTAAAAATATACCAATAATAGCTGAAATATTTAACTTACCCTACAGTGCAAGAGCACAATTGGTCCACAATGTATTTCAGAATTAGTTGATGGGGTTTCTCATTCTTTGATTGCGACCGGTAAGCTTTACGCTCAATTACAGTCGCACCCGGCAGCCCGGAGTCCACGCAAGTCAGTTTTACTTTTAATATTCTGAATGTGTCCCTCCTGCATACTGTAACCCCTTCTGCCTTTCACGGGATGATATTAAGGATGAATTACTCCAAAATACATCACTTATTTTCTCTGGGAATGCACTGATTTCTTCCTTCATGTTTTGGGGTTTTCCGGCTTCTTCCTGGATGGTTCTGAAAAGCTTGATGGGCATAGCAACAGTAACTAAGGGGGGGGCGGGACTTTACGAAAGGTCAGTTGTGTCTGTAGGGACGCCCGACCAAGCCGGAGGTAACACAGGGATTTGAACCGACAAGCCCCGTGTTGGTAGGCAACGGAATAGACCGCCTCACTACCCAGACGCCCTATGGTCTCTTCTTGTGATAAGAGGGGTTGGCAGTCTGTGCTTGTGCCTGCCCATGCCCATTAAAGATGGCGGGAAACTGCATTTAGAGTGTAACTTGTTTCTGTCACTTGTT
Organism: Lampris incognitus; assembly: GCF_029633865.1. Classification (NCBI taxonomy): domain Eukaryota; kingdom Metazoa; phylum Chordata; class Actinopteri; order Lampriformes; family Lampridae; genus Lampris; species Lampris incognitus. The sequence goes on from NC_079228.1 coordinate 23,783,526, forward strand.
TCCAAGTAAAAGAGGATACTGGGCATGACAAAACGCAGGGAGGGACGTGATTTGACTCTTCAGGATTTGATTGGATCGTGCAAAACATTTTACATTATTTTTGGTTGGAATGTTGATGCAACCACAACAAGTTGGCTGTTTTAAAGGAAGTTAAGGGTGTTTAGATTTTGACATAAGATAAGTAAAGAGAATTTTTAGGATATTTTTTTTTTGGCAAAAGTTGTTGAATAAGTGCATACTATGACTTGGGAAAAGAGTTAACAAGGTAAAAAAAGTCAAGTTTAATTTCACATTGTCTTTAAAGTGTGTGTGTGTGTGTGTGTGTGTGTGTGTGTGTGTGTGTTAGCACAACAGTTGCAGACATCTGTCTCTAGCCAAGCCCTCACCCTGGCATGTCCTCTGTCCAGGTGTGCCGTTAGAACAGCTGTGAGCAGGATGTCCCACCTTTTGGTGGGATGCCACTCCTGGCCTCTTTCACACACACACACACACACTCACACACACACACACACACACACACACACACACACACACACCAAAATCCACACCATACACACATACACTTACAACAAAGCATCTCACATGTGCATGCACCCTCATGCACACACGATGGGAAACACGTACACTCACACACCCCTGTATGCACACGTCTGCACACACAGACGCAATCACGCTCCTTCACGCTCACTGCACTTTCACTGTTTCTCACTCTGCCTTACACTCACGCTCACCTTCCATTATCATCTGTTTGTGCCCAATCTCCATCTCCATTCCATCTCAGGTCACAGTGTTTTTCCTCTTCCCCGTGTCTGCCCGGCAGTACCACGTTATCTGAGACAGGTAGGCAGTCTGCCAGTCTGCAGGAGGCCCCCTTCCAGACGGGAGCTCAGGCTGAGCTTCCCTGTTTAGCTTTATGAGTTGTTGACTGGCCACCCTGCTGTGGCAAACACGGTGTCGGAGCCCTACAGAAGCAACGAGGGATTGAAATAACATCAAAACTTTATTGCACAGCACTGGAGCTGAGTGGCAGGCCAATGAATCATTGAATACAGCCTCAGGATCATTAAAAAGTTGTGTATGTGTGTGTGCTTGCATGCGTGCGCGTGTGTGTTTTTATACTTCTGTCTTTGTGAGGACCAATTTGAGTCTTTAACCATCTTAGCGAGGATATTTTTGCAAAGCGGGGATTTTGGCCTGCCCTCTCTTCTTTAAAGGTCTATTTTAGGGTTAGGATTTGAGTTTAGAGTTGGGCTTCAAATTTTGGATTTGGTCAAGTTAGGGTAAGGGCTAAGGTTTGGGTGTACTCCTTAGCATGTATATGTATTTGTAAGTGTGTATGGTTTCTGTTTGTCTGTTTGCTTAGGTGACCTTGTGTGTACTTGTGTGTGTGTGTGTGATTGAGTGAGTGAGTGAGTGAGTGAGTGAGTGAGTGTCTGTTTATGCATATAAGAGAGTGTGAAGGAGTTATCAGCCTTCACATTCGGACAATTGATGGCTTAAATACACTTTACTGGATGTGCTCCCCTCTGTTGCGTACTATTTTACCTTCTACACCGGTGCTTTATCCGAGGTTTAGAGGATCACTCGCACTTATTACAAAGCTGGGAATGGAATCATATTAACCTGAGGCTCCGGGGTCCTTTCTGTGAAATAAGCAATTTACAAAGTCACACATCGAGGTATGTACGCCAGCGAGCATTTCATGAGGTGCTGTGCCGTATCAAAATGTGCCGTATCACATCTGGCTTTAGAGAAAACTTCACCCAGAGAGAGATTTTTGTCTTCCAAGATGGGGCTGATTAAGTTAGCTTGTCCGCCAACCTGAAGGTTCATGTTGGAGCCCTCGATTATAAGTATTCTTAAACAAGACAGCACTTCTGCATTGTAAACAGAGGTCACTATAGACTTTATATGTACATAGTCTATTAATTGCCCTGTTTGCCTGCTTGGGGGATCGATAAAGTATGCAGTTTTAGTTTCATGTAATTATTGGTATATAAATCAAAGATATAGCATCTGACTATGAGACTTGTTGTTTTGGCTCTAGCCTGCTACTCCAAGTGTCAGCCAGCCACCTCAAGACTTGGAGAGAAAAATGACTTTGTTTATCAACAGGAATTACTGTAAAAGTCTTCGGTAAGTGGCTATGATCGAAGCCAGATGCAAGAAGAAACCATATCTTCCCTAGTACGAGAAGGACTAATGTGTTATTCTGCAGTTTATGTTCCAAAAGTCTTTGACTGAAATGAAAAAGGCATGGGGTATCATCTCATTAATACAGAATGAATGACCGAGTTATTTCAAGACTTGCTCGTCAGAGTAATGAGGCATGTCCCGCATGAAACACACACACACACACACACACACACACACACACACACACACACACACACACACACACACACACACACACATTTGTACTTCTCTTTTTGTGAGGACCACTCATTGACTACATTCATCCCCAGCCCTTAACCTTAACCATCATAACTACATGGCTAACCTTAACCCTTACCCTAACCTTAACCTAATCTTTACCCTAACCTTAACCTAATCCTAATTCTAATCTTAACCCTCACCCTAACGTTAACCTAATCCTAATTCAAATCTTAACCCTCACCCTAACGTTAACCTAATCCTAATTCTAACCTTAATCCTTACTGTAACCTTAACCTAATCCTAATTCTAATTTTAACCCTCACCCTAACCTTAACCTAATCCTAATTCTAGCCTTAACCCTTACCCTAACCTTAACCTAATCCTAATTCTAACTTTAACCCTCACCCTAACGTTAACCTAATCCTAATCCTAACCTTAATCCTTACCGTAACCTTGACCTAATCCTAATTCTAACTTTAACCCTCAACCCAAGTCCTAACCCTAAAACAGACCCTTAAAGAAGTGATGACTGGTCAAAATGTCCTCACTTTGCAAAAATGTCCCCACTCTGATGGATAAAAACTGAAATTGGTCTTCACAAAGATAGAAGTACAAGGACACACACACACACACACTCACACACACACACACACACACACACACACCCATATTCACACACATATCAAAGGGAAAGTCCAAGAGACAGATAGAAAGAGGGGAAAAAGAGTGAGAAGGGATGGAGAATGAGAAATGAGAGAGAGGGGAAGAGGGAGAGAAAATAGCTTCAAGGACAATCAGCTAAACAGTTGATATTAAGAGAGCTGTGTCAAATCGATTGCTCAAGGTGTTATCTGTGCGGCAAAATGGATGGTAATTAGTCACGGGTAAAGAAGTGTTACCGAGAGAGCGAGATGGATTTAATCTTAATAGATTTCACTGCACTGCAGATACAGTAGCTCCTGAGTGAACTCTCTCTGCCTCTCTGTCTCTCTCTCTTCCTCTCTGTCTCTCTGTGTCTGTCTGTCTCTCTCTCTGCATGTGTGTCTGTCTCTCTCTCTCTGCCTCTCTGTGCGTGTCTGTCTCTCTCTCTGCCTCTCTGTGCGTGTGTGTCTGTCTCTTTCTCTCTCTGCCTCTCTGTGCGTGTCTGTCTCTCTCTCTGCCTCTCTGCCTCTCTGTGCGTGTGTGTCTGTCTCTCTCTCTCTCTGCCTCTCTGTGCGTGTCTGTCTCTCTCTCTGCCTCTTTGTCTCTCTGTGCGTGTCTGTCTCTCTCTCTGCCTCTCTGCCTCTCTGTGCGTGTGTGTCTGTCTCTCTCTCTCTCTCTGCCTCTCTGTGCGTGTCTGTCTCTCTCTCTGCCTCTCTGTCTCTCTGTGCGTGTGTCTGTCTCTCTGTGTCTGTCTGCCTCTCTGTCTTTCTCTCTGCCTCTCTGTGCGTGTCTGTCTCTCTCTGTCTCTGCCTCTGTGTCTCTGTCTCTCTCTGCCTCTGTGTCTCTCTCTCTCTCTTTCTGTCTCTTTCTCTGCCTCTCTCCCTCTTTCTCTCTGCCTCTGCCTCTGCCTCTCTCTGTCTCTCTCTATCTCTGCCTCTCTCTCGCTCTTTATCAATTCAATTCAATATGTGCTTTATTGGCATGACATACATTTGTGTACGTATTGCCAAAGCATGTAAAACAACAACAACACAACACAACGATGATTATAATAATAACAGCAACAACAACACTGATTATTATATCGAACAGCAACAGCAGCAATAGGTGCCGTCACCCACTGGCTCTCAGGTTGTGGCAGCTTACCTGCATCGTCCATTTCCCGTTCTTCTGGAATCACATATTCCAGCTCCTGGACAAAAGCCCGGCGCTGTTTTTCAAATGTATCACATTTAAGGACGAAGTGCCCCTCTGTGTCCACCTCATCTGTCATGCACTGACCACATGTTCGATGCTCTTTTGGCAACCACATCTTTTTGTGTCTCCCCTTTTCAATGGCTAGACTGTGGTCACTGAGCCTGTATTTGGTGAGGATCTGTCGCTGCTTCCTGTCTCTTAACAGTTAAGAGGTATTCTTCCAAATCAAAGTTTGTTTTTAGGGCCCAATAGACTTCTAGTTTGTTTTGAGTTTTGATTTCAGCATTCCCAATGTTTCAAATAATTGTTCTTGCTTTGTTTTATAGCCTGATTTATCCTCATGTTTGTTTTATAGCCTGATTTATCCTCATGTTGGTTTGGGATGCAGTGCTGGCCTGAGGTTGGTTGGTCTTAATATTTGTTAAAGGGTTAGTGAGTCTGAGAGCCAGCTGCTTCAGGGGACTCTTTTCGGGGTTCAGTTCTTGGGGTTCACAGCTTTAAAGTGCAATGTATTTGTTGGGCTTGTATTTAAGTGCATCCAGAAATTTAGAGATCTTTTTTGCACATTTATCAATAATGGAAACCGGCCCAATTCTGCCCTACATGCGTTGTTTGGTGTTTTCCTTTTTATTTTCAGAATCATTCTACAGAATTCAGCATGTAGGGTTTCTGCTGGATGCTTATCCCATCTAGTGTAGCTGGAAAGACTGAGTAGACCCCATACCTCACTTCCATATAGCGCAATGGGCAGAATTACACTATCAAACAGTTTGCACCAGATGGAGATTGGTATATCATTGTTAAAGAATTTATTTTTAATTGCATATAGAGCTCTGCCAGCTTTTTGTTTTAGGTTATTCACTGCCCTACTGAAACTCCCCGATGCTGTAATAATTAGACCAAGGTAAGTATATACTGCATCATATGCTCTAAGGTGATGCTACCTAGAGTCAACTGGTATCTATTTTCCTGACATCTGGGCTTCTTCTTTATCTCTCTGCCTCTCTATCTCTGTGTCTCTGCCTCTCTCTCTGCCTCTCGCTCTTTATCTCTATGCATCTCTCTCTCTCTCTGCCTGTCTAGCTCTCTCTCTCTCTCTCTCTCTCTCTCTATCAGCAGAGGTGCAGCAGAGCAGGTAGCTGTGATGTATTGCTATCAGTGAACTTGCCTGAATCTCCAAACGTAGCTGCTCGGCCCAACTTAATGTTCACACATGGCATGCATTTGGGAGCTGCACTTTTTTTTTTATTCTGGATTTTCAGCACCGTTCTGGGAGCCATTACTTGTATACGCGTAAAGCTCGGGTGATGAGGTACTCGAGTCTGTGGCAGCTGTCGACTGGAAGCTCTGGATAACACGTATTAAGGGTTAATCGGCAGACAAACCTCTGGGTGATCGACAGTCAAATCAGATTATTTGCCCAACTGATATGTACTTATTCCTTAGGTGGGCCATATGTGTTGATTTAGTGGTTAATAGCCGCTGAGATTGATAAAACCTGGCCGCTGTAGTGCAGGAAATGAAGACATCTTAAAGATGTGTTTGGTTTTACAGTCTCGGTCTGATTCTGAAAGGATGCTGCTTTAATATAACAGTATATATTCACTTTTATATAGTGTTAGTATAATTTAATAGCATAACAGTATATAATATTCGTTAAAATTATATTGCTATTGTATAACAGTATATTAGTAGTGTTCTGTATTAGTATATCAGTTTATTCATTTCAGTATAATCATATCATATTTGTGTAATTACAATTTATTAGCATTTTTTGTTTACCTGCTTCAAACTGGCTACTACTTATGAAGTTCCTTTTCAGAAAAGTCAGATGACTCTGTTCTATGTATATGATAGTCGATATGCGTATGTGTTTATCTTGTAGGGTATACGAGATGACATCCCTGCCCGAATTATAATGCCGGCAGCAAAACATAACATTTTTTTAGGCTGACGAATATGATGAGGTCAAATGATGATTTCCTGTTGGGGGAAAAAAAAAGAACAGTACATAGTAAATTTAATCTCTGTGTAAATAATTTTTTACAAGGGTTGGTACTTGTAACTGAATTTATGGAAGCCGTTTATGCTTAAATTGATGCCAGATGTTATGAGATAAGGCGTTTCCACTGGCACCTGTATTCCATGCAATGCTGGTATCTTTTTATGGATATGAATTGCATTGTGCTGAAGATGTGATTATTTGGGCACGCCTTTTTGGGCTGATTAATCACCTGTTTTTGTACACCTGTGAAAATATGAATGGTCTGTACACGATCTGTGCTGCACATGGTCGTGGTTGGGTTACTTCTCTTTTGGTTTGTTCCCACAGCAGTAGAAATATGAAGGATTCATGATCACCATGGCATTAATACTGCTTATTTGTTCACACATTGAAATGAATAAAACGTTGTTGTTGTTGTTGTTGCAGAAGCTGAAGCAGAAGAACCAGCAGCTGAAGCAGATCATGGACCAGCTCCGCAACCTCATCTGGGAAATCAACTCCATGCTAGCTGTCAGGAGCTGAATGGCATTCTGTCGTTCACACACACACACACACACACACACACACACACAAACCAGGAGCAAGAGACAGACATGGTCATTGACTGGACAGGTGACAGGGTGCCATAGACTTGTCGAGGCCGCCCTTTCTGAAGAAACGGCGGCTTTGGCAAAGCCCTCCATCTTCACCTCCATCTCTGTAGACAGAGTGGTACGATAGAGGGGAAAGCGGAAGAACAGAAGGTGAAAGGTGAAAAAGATGTTTGGGGTGGTTGGGGAGGTTTGCTTATGATTAAATTATGGGCAACAACAGAAAATATATTTCGAAGTAGATGATGTAATACATTTAAGAAGACTTGAGCGTGTTGATTTAATCTGGGGAGTTGTTATATCATGTTGTGTGTAGGTCCTAAATTATAGTGTATGCGTGTAGAAACATGATATATTCTGTTTAATAGTTTTTATCTTATTATAAGATATTCATTACCGAATTTTTGGAAATCCCTGAAGCCGACAATGTCGGGACGAGATGTCTTTTTTAAATGCCTCTATCAAACCGAGACATACTGCACAATGGTGAAATCATGAGTCTTTATTGTATTTTTTCCTGCTTTTTAGTCTTGGTGATTTGATGTCGAGTCACAGATGTACCACTCCCACCAGATTTCTGAAGCGCCATCCCCAATGCCTTGTTAACGCTGGTGATTCTGTCGAACTATAAATCATGCTGTGATTTTTTGGGGTCACTGCTGCTCCGAGATATTTATGTAATATATATTTTGTAGATATCATATGACGACAGACAAATCCTGCGGAGGAGTCTCGCCGTCGTCTTTCTCCTCTGTGGGTTTTTTGCGGGTTATAAACCAAGCCTCTTTACTAGATGGCAAAGCAGAGAGACAGAAAGATGACAGAGAGAGAGAGAGAGAGGGACAAAGAGAGAGAGCAAATTCATAAAGGATCTATACTCCAAACAAACACAGTCGTGATCTAAAATCTTTTAAGTACATGCACATGTACACTTGCAAAACCACACACACAGGGCACCACCGTCAGGCCCGGGACACGCATCAGAATATCAAGTGTCTGATATGGATGTGTTTAATAATTCAGAGCATTGCCAGGGTCGCAGCTAAGACGTGTTATGAGGCTACTGTCCTCAGGGAGAGGCAGAAGGACAGATGCATCATGGAGGAGTGAAGACGCTTTTAGAAGATGGGGGGGGGGGTGAAAAAAATCAATGCCAGCCCCGAGCAATGACTAATAAACCGTCTCTGGCTGGTCTAATACAGGGGTGGTTATTATGTCTCCAAAGGGCAGCAGCATCGGGGGACTATTATTACCATACAAATGGAGTGTGTTGTCATTTGGCTGAGTGAGAGGTCAGAGCGGTGACTTCATTTGAACGAGAACCTGACTCAGTACGTTGGAAAATAAAGTGAAATTAAATAAAATACAACGAAGCACATAAAAATGCTCTGGTCTTTTATACAATGTGTACACTTCCACGTGCATGTTTCAACCCTGTTTGCTCAAGGTGAGGATACGTGCACGCTCATGTATGTGCACGCACTCAAACACAGTTACACATATAGACGCCATACACTAACCGCTAATCCATCAGTCAGCGTGTTCCCATCTTCTGTGGTGGGTTTTCCCTTTGTCCTACTCTGTCACATTAAAGAAGAGATTACAGGGGCATCCGGGTGGCATGGCGGTCTATTCCATTGCCTACCAACACCGGGATCGCCGGTTCAAATCCCTGTCTCACCTCTGGCTTGGTTGGGCGTCCCTACAGACACAATTGGCTGTGTCTGCGGGTGGGAAGCCGGATGTGGGTATGTGTCCTGGTCGCTGCACAGTGCCTCCTCTGGTCGGTCAAGGCGCCTGTTCGGAGGGGGAGGGGGACCTGGGGGGAATAGCGTGATCCTCCCACGTGCTACGTCCCCCTGGCGAAACTCCTCACTGTCAGGTGAAAAGAAGCGGCTGGTGACTCCACAGGTATTGGAGGAAGCATGTGGTGGTCTGCAGCCCTCCCTGGTTTGGCAGAGGAGGTGGGACGGCTCGAAAGAGTGGGATAATTGGCCGGATACAACTGGGGAGAAAAAGGGGGAAAACTTCAAAAAAAAGAAAAGAAAAGAAGAGATTATATAGATTAAGAGAGATAGGGCTGGGGAATTGAAAGAATGGGGGGGGAAAGCAAAGCTGATGCACATGTATGCTCTTAAACTCCACAAACATACAAACATATTCCAAAAGGTTTTCCTGACACACCGTCGCACAACTCATGCTGTGCACAAAGGAAAGACCGACACAGAACTATCATCAAATATGAGTTTATTCTTTGTTTTGTTTTTTTTATAAATCATTCTTACAAAATTGGCATTTCTCTATTTCATTTGTGACCTATAAAAGTCTTCTGTTAATTACAAGGGAGGAGGGAGGAGAAGGCATCAGGACAGCTGGGCTTGAATTAGCAAATCAAAAAAAGTCCTTTACTGGTCAACGGAGAAGCCTCGGTTATGCGATGCGGCCAATCACTGATAAATAATCCTGAACAGGAAGCGGTCATGCATTGTCATCTTAGCAGGTGTCCATCTTGGCAATAGAAACTGGGTGTCCGGAGCGGCGTAGGAGCGGTAGTTGGTCCAGTGTACGTAAGCGGGGGCCGGTCGGACCCCGCACATTGTGCTATGGCTGCCTCTGTTTACGTGGTTGCAAGTGTCAAGACAGACGGTGCTAGCGTGTCAAGAACTCAAATGTTGATCAAAAGGCACAAATCAAGGACAGACCAGTATCCTAACACACACACTGCCACCACTACAGACACAAATCGTCTGGCACATCGCAGTTAAACCTTTCTCGTAGCATAGAATTACGCTTATAATTATAATTGCATAATTTTTCCAAGTTGAATGTCACACATGACAGGCGGACAACACATGGTTTCTCCTTGACAGACCAGGTCATAGTTTCCATCACTTTCCGAGTCAGTTCCCAGCTTGATACTGCACAGTACAGTGTACCACTTACAAAACAGAGTAGTTCTCAACGTTAAACTAATTAGACCTGAAACCCAACTGGCAAACCAAGGTGCAATTTAAACAAAAATGTGTCACATTCTCAGACTTAATAATATATGCATGGGGGAAGATATTCCATCAGAAACAAAAACATTTCCATCTGGTTCACTGGACCCAGCTGCTTATTATTTTCCATGTTTCAGTTGGCAGACACATATAGTCTTTTATTGGGTCTTTGCAATTTGACTCCTGCAGAGAGCCAAGATGTTTAGCCTGAATCCAGTTCTGAACTATTGGTCCGTCATTTGATGCGTATCAAGAGTTACACTTTTGCTATGACTCTGAAAATGTTTGAGGAGAATGAGAAGGAATGACGGATGCTCTCATGAAAATCCAATACAGTGCAAAAAAATAACCCTAATGTGAGCAGTGTGTTGGCTAAAAGTGTGGGTAGATATGTATGGTTTGCATAAAAAAACTATAAATATCATCGTGAGTTTCCTCTGCAATGCAGTATCTCTCCTATATCGCTGCCACATCAATGCAAACTACGGTTTGACTTTGTTGAAATGAATACATGCTTATGTGCAGCGCCGAGAGCTGCAGGTTTTGAAATGTCTGGTGTTTAAAATGTCGGATGTCTGGTGTGAAATTATGGTAAAGCTGAAGAGGAGGCTCTCTTGAGATGCTCAACAGCAATTGAAACAATCAGAGATACAAAAAGGGCTTGATATGAATTCAAACAAGATGTTCCTCAGAACATTAAATGGGGACCAGATGTGGCATGGTGTGTATTTGTTGTTTTTCTCTTTCTTCCCCACAATCACTTAGATGAACTCTTTCTGTCTGGAGAAACAAGGCTCGGTGCAGCTCTAATCAAACACAGCAAAAAATCTTCCCTGGAAAACAAACACATTCTCCAAACCCGTAGCCCCATGAACTAGCACATCTTCAGATAGTAAATACAACACGATACGCAAACATGAAGAGAGAGGAAAAGAAAAGAACATTATAGGCCTGCCAGGTTTTAAATGATATGCATGATACTTAAACCTAAAGCAACTATGCTGTAGTAGTAAGCATGTGGATATGAACCTTAACACATCTGAGACAATAATGGGTAGCGGTCACCAAGGCCTATACCCCTACCCTATGTAAAACCACTGATAGAACATGGGGGGGGGGGGGGGAACCAAACTGAGCCGTCAATGAGTTCAGTAACAAATTGACGATGGTGATGACAAGATATCAAAAAGCCTGGGCGTCTAGGTAGCGTAGCGGTCTATTCTGTTGCCTACCAAGACAGGGATTGCTGGTTCAAATCCCTGTGTTACTTTCAGCTTCCTACCCGAAGCCGGATGTGGGTATGTGTCCTGGTCGCTGCACTAGCACCTCCTCTGGTCAGTCAGGGTGCCTGTTTGCCTGTTTGCCTGTTTGGGGGGGGAATAGTGTGATCCTCCCATGTGCTATGTCCCCCAAGCAAAACTCCTCACTGTCAGGTGAAAAGAAGCAGCTGGCGACTCCACATGTATCGGAGGAGGCATGCGGTAGTCTGCAGCCCTCCCCGGATCGGCAGAAACGGGTGGAGCAGCAACCAGGATGGCTCAGAAGAGTGGGGTAACTGGCCGGGTACAAATGGCAAGAAAAAGGGGAAAAAAGATATCGGAAAGCCTATGGACTGCCCTGCTTTTGTTGAGAAACGTATGCTCAGGCCCCTTTTGACAGAAAGGCCACTAAAAGCATGTTATTCTCATCCAAGTGTTGGTTAGAGCGGACTGGGTCCCTGCTTCAACAACACATTATGACTGTGTGTTACAGTACAGCAATAGGTGGAGAAAGGGGCATTTTCTCAGAGTGTTTCTCTTCATATAGATCAAGTGAAAGACACAGACGGATATTTTTCCATTTTTGCCTGTTTTTCTAATATCATGAAAGTAATATGAGATGAGTTGTGCGAGGCCACGCTTGCTGTTTTTGTGTTCTGTCACAGTGAACAACGGCACTATGAGAGGATGGTGGAAAGGTCATGCGTAATAGACAGGGATAGACACTGTCAGAAGATTGAACAGAGCTAGGTGGAGAGGGAGATGGTGCGTGTGTGTGTGTGCATGTGCGTGTGCACGTGTGTGTCTATAAGGACGCGGGGTAGCATTAGCCAGCAGGTCATGGCTGATTGCTGTGGGTCACTGCCTGCACAACACAATGGGTCTGTAATGTTCAAGGGTTTCATCAACTATTTGTCCCCCAAGAATAAAACAGCACTTCAGATGAGAAATGTTTTCTTAATTGAACCCCAAATGCATGACCCCTGACAAATGGAGGAGAAAACCTTTTGTCAATTTAATGGCACCTAGGCCTAGTGATGGGTCACAAGGAAAAAAAAATAATTACAGGAGCATGAGAGCCCCAGTGTAGTGATGACTTCAGTATTTCAACAAGACACTTCTTTAGGATAGTACACTTCATCTAGTCCTCTCAAACGGTTGCCGGCAACATAATGTGCAATGTGCAATTTTAAAGGCAGCCCCAAATGTCACTTTTCTAGAATATGGCACTGATGTATTCGGCGTTAAAATCTCTCCATTTTTTGCAAGCACTCCTGGGAACTGACAATAGTCACGAGAGACTTATTATAGCCTAAAATTACCATTTTTTTCCACTGGCAGGGTAATACTTTGAGGGCATACAGGGGAATAGATGGGCAAAACGAGTTTGGGTTAGAATGCAACGTTCTGCTCCATTTCATCCAGAAATGTTCATTTCATCCATTCCGGCAAAGGGAAATGTGCTCTGTCTGAGCTTATGGTTGGATGAGCCAACATTTCCAGGCTCTTCACACAGACACATGCTCACACACATAGAGAAGTACAAAGTTTAAAAGGGGGAAAATAAAAGATGAGAAAAGTAGGAAAAAAAGATGAGAAAAATGCAATCGCTGTGCAGAGTATGGGAGGAAAATGGGATGTAAAATAAGAAATGTTTTTCTAACTTATCTTGGTGATAACAGGGAACCAGACGGACCATTATGAGAGCCACTATCAGCACATCGAGGAATGAGCCACTGACAGACAGACCGGTTTTGAAACTGGCTCAAGGATATGTGCTGATGGCTGACAGTATCAGAAAATGTTGGTTGGCTTTGACGTGTAAACCTTCTTCCCAAGCTTTGACAATCTTAGGGCAGAAAACGCAGTTTCTACTTTATAAATAATAACATGAAGGGAAAGGGGGAAGTTTGAACTCCAAAACTTCTCACGGAGGACAAAGGCAGTTTCATCGTGTGATGAGAGAAGGTTAATTCGTGCAGACATTGAAATCAACAAAAAGTCAAGGGTTTCTTAGGGTTTACATTGGGAGTGAGTACTTGGTAGTGAGTCGTGAATTCAGTAACAAGTCCTGATGCAGACTCGGACCGTGGGATCAGTTAAGTTGATTTTGTGGTGTGGTGTATTGTAGTGTGATGTATTGTGGTGTATTGTGGTGCAGTGTTGTGTGATGTGGTTTGGGTTTGGGGTAAGGGGTGTGGCGGCAGTCAAGGCTTCCAGGACAGCAGGATTGGGCTCTACGGTGGGTAGCGGTGCCAGGTTAGGATCATTGTTACCTTCCCTCCTCAACCGTCCTGCAAATGTGCCAAGAGAGCAGGAAAGTCAACGTCGTCCGTGTTTGTTTCGCAGTATTCATACAAAAAAATATTCTATCCAAGAATTCTTGTCGACAGCAGCATGTACTGTGTTCAGCACACCATGGACACACAGGCGCTGTTTGGCATTTGGCATGTCCATCAGTTTGTGCACTGTACGTCTCTTTGTTTCTGTGTTTGTATGTTTGTATTTTTCGCAACCAGATGCCATCTGCTTGTTTTCCTGCTATCTCTCGTGCTCCCATCAAGTCCTGGCAGCAGCGGCGCTGTGGTCATTGGTAATTTGCTGTGTGGAAGACGGAGCTGTGGCGCCCCCCATTTGTCCAGCTGTGGTCCTACTGCTCCTCTGACTCTCCACAGAGTCTCTCTCTCGCATCTCCCCCTGCGCAGGGTCTCCCCCTAGGGGGCGCCAGTCCTGTCAGAGCCTCTCGATGTCCCTGTATTTCTTGCGGAGGATGGAGACCTGGTCCTTGAACAGGACGGGGTCCAGCCTCATCTGCGAGTGGACCAGGGGCATGCCGCCAAACCAGCTGGCGAACTTGTTCATGCAGGTCTGCCGCTGGGCAAAGTGGTCCGGGTCAGCCCAGCGAGAAGCCCTGGACGACTGGTGGAGAGGAAGAGGAGGAGGAAGAAGAGGGGAGGTGGGAAGAGAGGAAAACAGCCTTAGGGTCACGTCATCACCATAGTTTATTGGTTGTCTACAGACGATGTGATGAGATATAGTCATTAATAATTGTCATTTCATCTCTATAGATCATTTGGCTGATCCCAGCTTAAGACTGCAGCTACAGATATTGTAATTACATGTCTATTGCATCATTAAGATTGACAATAATAATAATAATCTTTATAAATCATTGGATTTAACAAGAGTTGGTGGAGCCCAGATGCTTGACGCATGAAAAATATTAAAGGCGATGTGTAATTCTACTTGAACCATGAACTCCATCTGTGAGCCTTGTGAATAACAGCAAAAATCAAAACAAGCAAGACAAACAAATTTAATAGAGAGGTATTGGATACCAAGCACATTTGCTGACACTGGCTGTTTTCACAAGCTCTCAGTAGATATGATTCCCTGAGGTTGTTGCAGTCTGCTGAGGACTGTGAGTACTAGCCAAGTCTTTTGGGGGACAGGACATAAAAACAACAAAGAAAACAACTCAGCCTATCCAGTATACTAGCGTTTTTGAATGCAGAAATCTGGGATTTGCGGGAGGGGGTTGAGTGGCTTACTTTGTTTTAGTCACTACAACTCAGTAACCCCAGCTGATATTTACCAGTAACCTTTAATAAACTACTACTACCACTATTACCACTGCTACAACCATTAATATACTACTAATACTACTACTAATAATTATTTTGATTTTGATATACTTTATTAATCCCCATGGGGAAATTCTGCTCTGCATTTAACCCATGCTAGCTGTGTAGCTAGGACTAGTGGGCACTGCCGTGCAGCGCCCGGGGACCAACTCCAGTTTGTCTTGTCATTGCCTTGGTCAGGGGCACAGACAGGAGTATTAACCCTAACATGGATGTCTTTTTGATGATGGGGGAAACCGGCGCACCCGGAGAAAACCCATCGCAGACACGGGAAGAATATGCAAACTCCACACAGAGGATGACCTGTAATGACCCCCAAGGTTGGACAAGCCCGGGATTCGAACCCAGGACCTTCTTGCTGTGAAGTGACACTGCTAACCACTGGGCCACCGTGCCACCTAATATCATCTCTAAGAATCATTGACTTGTTCACAACCTATTTCTGCCCACTTTGAAACTATGATAATAAGACTCTGCTGGCGAACCTCTGCAGGGTAGTGCTGGTACTACTTTATATACACGTTCTCTCAATTGCATGTGAGATTTCAAGTTTACAGGTAAGTTGTACTGAAGAATTTTCAGAGCTGTCTGTATCTGAGTCAAAAAAAAAGAAAGTTAATCCATCTCAAAAGCCATGACCATCACAGGAGATGGAGCGCTGAAATACTGTCTTCCAAGATAAATGGGGATCCACAAAAGGTAGAAAAAATCAATGTCAATTACAAACTGTGGCAACTTTGTAAACACAGTCTAAGAGTAGCAAATAAATTATATCTCATAATGGGTCTATTATATTCGAGCCATTATGTAAGGGCCAGGTGTCAAATTTCTCAACAGCCAGGTATTTCATTTTATAATAACTGTTTTGAAACACTGTTGTATGCTCCGATGAGGATTGTCTGGACCAAATGCTCAGCAATAAATATGGAAATTGCATGGTTTCAAACGCAATGGTCTTTTATCTGTGGACTCAATTGATCCACCGGCACCTCATTAAAGTTTGGGTGGGTGGGTGAGCGGCAGTCAATCCACAGAATAAAAGCTCTTTCAAATGCGCTTTGAGAAAAACAAACAAAAAAAAACAAACACAGTTGCTAACAATTTTGGCATAACACATCGTCTCTGTTGTCTCAAAGTTTAAATGTTTCTCAAACCCTACCTGCCCCATCATGGTCTCCTTGTACTGTTTCTTCTGGGTGACCTTGATGGGCGGAAGCTTGGTGACGGCGGAGACCAGGAAGTTCATCAGGATGTCTTCACAGTTGGCCAGTTGGTCCACCATGCTCTTCAGACTACTGGGCAGGAAAAGAGTGTACAGGTGGTGGTAATACCTAGAGCATAAAAGGAAAACAGGGAGGAGATGGAGAAAATTAAGGGGAGGGATGAGGGAGGAACAGAGGGAAAGTGAGCGAAAGGGGTGGAGGGGAACGAGGGAGGGGAAGAAAAAAGGTGAGTGAGTTAATTTTTGGATGTTTTGAGGCTGAGGCTTTGAGACATTGACATTTGTGAAATCACATATATACACATCTTATTCAACTCCCCCTCTCCTGTTTCCTTTCACCTTACCATATATCACATACGTATACATATGTGAATGCAGCCAGACTGCATAGCACCATCATAATAACACATTTCTGCACATTGAGAAGTTCTGCACTTTTTAGCACAGCTGCATTTGTCAAAGTTGCCTCCCTTGGGTTGTATCGCACTGTGCACTATATATCTTGCATCATATCCATCCATCCATTATCCAAACCGCTTATCCTACACTGGGTCCCGGGATGCTGGAGCCTATCCCAGCAGTCATTGGGCAGCAGGCGGGGAGACACCCTGGACAGGTCACCAGTCCATCACAGGGCCGACACATTCACATCTTGGAACAGTTTAGTACGGCCGATTCACCTGACCTGCATGTCTTTGGACTGTGGGAGTAAACCGGAGCACCCGGAGGAAACCCACGCAGACACGGGGAAAACATGCAAACTCCACACAGAAGACGACCCGGGACGACCCCCAAGGTTGAACTACCCTGGGGCTCGAACCCAGGCCCTTCTTGCTGTGAGGGAGGTGACCGTGCTAACCACTGTGCCACCCTTGCACCTTGCATCACATGGAGGATCATAATATTGTAATGTATGGTGTTGTGTCTAGTAGTGTCTCCACATGGCTTCTTGTGGTGTGCAGCGTCTTATATTATACCAGCGTTTAGGTGTGTGGCTGTGCTGTGCAGTTTGTGCCATAGTGTTTATATTGTATATGATATCCTGGTTGTTGTGTTGCATTCCTTCTGCAGGGCTCTTAACTGCCTCTTGTGGATGAATAAACACATTTTTTTAACTGAACTGAATTGGAACAATGGATGGGGTTGCTGAGATTTTTTCAAAGCCGGAAAGGGACAGGTTTGGTTACCATGAAAGACATGTCACATACTGTACGTCCTTCTAGGTAATGATAACTAGAGTACTAGGTAACAATAGCAAATGCCAACATTGAAGAAGCATAACATCGCATGAAGAACACCATTTTTTGATGGATAAATGTTGCTTGTATTCAGAGCTTTATGGACAGCTTTTTTTCAAATGCAACACTTTTAGACACCTTTAAGTTGAGAGTTGGAACCCTTGAAGTGAACTATGGCTTCAGTCCCATTTTACTGAACAACTGACTGATAACTATTCTCGTGGATGGATTGAATGGCTGACTTGTGGAAAGTGAAAGAGTGCCTGGGCTGAGCGATCAGCTGACTGTGGCCTGATGTACTGGTCCCATCACAGCTGACTGACGCTGTATGAGAGCAGACAGGGCTGTAGTGTAACTAAACATAGAGCTACAGAACACCATGAAGCAGACAAATTGACATTTTGGGATGAAATATTCCCAACGTCAGATCCCTAGTGTCCTAAAGCAGCACCACACTGGATGTCAGTTTACTTTGATGATGTACAGACCTGCATCAAAGCGTTTTATCAAAGGTAAGACGAGTGATCACTTTAGAGCAGAACGGGACAGATGAGAAGCGAGTGCCGATCCCAAAAGACGAGAATAAGACAAGAACAAAGCGAAGCACATAAAAGACATTTGGAGCACAGTAAAGATAGCTAAGACCAGAACAGTCTTATAAAGGCAAATTTTAGCTGCTTCAAACATCAAAAAAGTTTGCAGCGTGGGGTTCGACCTTGCCTCATCATAAGCAGCATCCCACACATGCTACTTACTATATGATACGGCAGCCATTTATGGATTGCGAGTACATCAGTTTGGGAGGTCAAGTTTCAGGGAGTTCAAGCAAAAGAAAAAAGAAGAAAGCTCCTTTATTTTGTCACTGTATTCTTACAATGAATTTGCTCTCTGCATTTAACCCATACTATTGTACAGGAACAGTGGACATCTGCAGCACCCGGGGACCAACTCCAGTTCTTCTTTCCATTGCCTTGCTCAGGGGCACAGGCATGAGTATTAACCCTACCATACATGTCTTTTTGATGGAGGGAGGAAACCAGAGCACCCGGAGGAAACCCACGTAGACACAGGGAGAACATGCAAACTGCACACATAAAGGACCTGGGACAGCCTGGGGTTTGAACCCAGGACCTTCTTGCTGTGAGGCAACAGTGCTAACCACTGGGCCACTGTGCCACACAGTCATTGCACTTTGATTTTTACACAGTTTTACATAGAGCAGAGCAAAACATAACGCAAAACTAAAGAACAAGAAGGGAAGAGATTGGCAGTCCACACTGTACAATACCTGTGGTAGATAGCGGCCCCGGTCAGCACCATGGAGTAATCGTTGGTCCATTTGGACGTGTAGCCCCAGCGCTCCTTGTTGCTGTCCCAGAAGTGGCTGCGGGCTGGATAACCCACGATACGCTCTGGAAAACTCTGCCACACAGTGAAGGCAAAGTCAACCTGGAAAAAAGAGCGGACAAAGTGAAGGATAGTTGAACAAATGGGTTAGAGATGTTGGTGTGGACATACTTCAACAAATACATACAATACATACAGTGCACTTGTAAATACAAAATTTTAATTATGCATAGTTTAGTTAGTTTAGTTTACTTCAGTCATTTTCAACTTATACAACTCAAATACACATGTAAATAAATAATAATAAATAACAATATTAAGTCATTACTTTGTCATTTGTTTGTCATTGACAAACCAAAGAAAGTTGAATAGTATTTGTTGTATATGTTTGGCTTTCTTCCCAAAATCAGATCTCCGTTTTGGAAATCTGACATATAATCTGATAAAGCCATTCCCGAAATCAAAGCACATTTCACAGCCTAATATTTGTTCAAGATATTAGCTATCTGGAAATCTTAATTTCTAAAATATTGGCTGTTGGAATTCAAGTTAGAAAGTATTTTCGATCTTTCTAAAATGAAGAAATAGCATTTTGTAATGAAATTTATAACCTCTTTCTCTCTCTCCCAATACATATACACATACATACATTGTATGTATAGTTATATGTAAGAATATTGAAAGAGAGAGAAAGCTCACAGAGATCCCACAGTGGAGCCCCATGCTAAAAAATGTAATAGTGAACAAAAGATAGAGACAAAATCATTGTCATTTCATTGAGACCGCTTGTCACTCCAGTGTTGTCTAAAGGTCCCCAGTCTATTGACAACAGAGAGAGAGAGAGAGAGAGAGAGAGAGAGAGAGAGAGAGAGAGAGAGAGAGAGAGAGAGAGAGAGAGAGAGAGAGAGAGAGAGAGAGAGAGAGGACTCTAATATGTATTGATGCAGTGCAACAAAAACAGCGAAAGAAGCTTGGAGCCATGCCAGTGGTGACATCATCAGTCCCATCAGCACCAATGGAAAAAAGGGAAGGAATAGTGGCAAAGTGGTAGAGGAGAGCAGACTGGGCTCCGAATTCACTCTGAGGACAATGACTTTCACCATATTCTATTCAAGACTGCTGGATACTCTCATGGGGGAGAGCAATGTGTGTTCATCCGGTCTGTTCTTTTCGATGTCGTCCTTCCCTTGTAACATACCTCTGTGGTGGAGAGCACTGTGTCCTCATCCAGGCTGAGAACAGCGTCGGTCACTATGGTCTCGTAAGGGAGGAATCGGCTGCTCATCACCTACGGGGGGGGGGCCCACAAAGGACACAGGGGTCAAAGCCATTGAACTGAAACAAATAAAACAGTCGTGCCCTCTCAAAACAACATTCCTGCATAGTCGACCTGGTGGGTGCAAATAATGCGGTTGAAAAAAATAGCGATGCCACACAAACACTGTTCAACAGAGTCCATTGGGAAAATGTCGGATAAAGAAAAAGGCTGCGTGACTGAAACCTTGTGCCTGTAAAAATTATAATTTTGCGTTATTTTTCCCAACCCCAGGATGGTTGCTATAATTTTTTCATAATGTTTTCATAAAGTCAGAGGAAGCAGACATGTTGCCTCGGCATCATTTGGCTGAATATTCCTATGACATTTGTGTTGCCCAATCCGGCAGCTGTGCTGTCCGCATGTGGAAACGATACTATCTCCCTTAATAGTGTCATTAAAACTCAATGATAGGCATCTTCAGGTACTGAAAGTGATTATCATGGTGGCATGGCTAGGAAGTCACAGAGGGATCCAGTGAAAATCTGCAGTCAGCATTGTACAATAACTAGGCCTGCACTGCTTCTCGACAACGAAGGTCCCACAAACAAAGGATGATTTTCTAATCTACTGATGGGTCACACAGATGCAATATAACCGTTCTGTTGTGCTGGACAAAAAATATATCAGATATATTGAAACATTATATATCCCTCCATCAGGTCCACACTGTATATTGGTTTGAGTAAGGGAGATAAATGAAGCATTTTTTTTCCTTAAATCATGGTAAATTTATATAGCGCTTTTATCCAAAGTGCTTTACAATTAATGCCTCACATTCACCCATGCACACACAAACTCATACACTGATGACGGTGTCAACCATGGAAGGTAACACCAGCTCATCTGGAGCACTCAGGGTTAGAGGTGCCTTGCTCAGGGACACCTCGATATTTTTACAAGGAGGAGCAGAGAATCAAACCAGTAACCCTCCAGTTACCAGACGACATGCTATAGCTCTGAGCTACTGCCAGCAAATAATATATCAAAAAACTAACAACTTTCATGCTTTTATCTATAATAGCTTGCCGATTTCCTACACTTAGGTAGGGCCTTAGTGTCTTGCTTAATGACACTTAAAACAGCACGTATGGGGCATCAGGTAGCGTAGCAGTCTATTCTGTTGCCTACCAACATGGGGATCGCTGGTTTGAATCCCTGCGTTACCTCCAGCTTGGTCGGGCATCCCTACAGACACAACTGGCCGTGTCTGCGGGTGGGAAGCCGGATTGTGGGTATGTGTCCTGGTCGCTGCACTAGCGCCTCCTCTGGTCGGTTGGGGCACCTGTTCAGGGGGGAGGGGGGACTGGGGGGAATAGCGTGATCATTCCCCTGGTGAAACTCCTCACTGTCAGGTGAAAAGAAGTGGCTCTCCGGACCGGCAGAGAGGGTGGAGCAGTGACCGGGGCAGCTCGGAAGATAGGGTAATTGGCAAAATACAATTGGGGAGGAAAAAAAAAAGGGGGGGGGGCGCCACAAAAAAAAAATCATGCTTTTATCTATAATAGCTTGCCGATTTCCTACACTTAGGTAGGGCCTCGGTGTCTTTTTTAATGCCACTTAAAACAGCACATATGGTTGCTCACTGGATTTGAACCCATCACCTTCTAGTAATGGAGGGCCCACTTCGAGGTAAGGCTATGGCCGCTCATTCTTCATTCTTTACGTATACGAGAGGCTTGGACGATTTGGGCAGAGGGAGATGGTGAGCAATGCGGTTAAAATACACTTGATCAAATAGCTCTGTGAAGATCAGAAAACGGTGAACAGCGAGCGGTACACCCTAAGCCAAGGCATTAGCAGCACAGCCTGCCGCATGCTAATGCTCAGCCTCTCTGCCGAAGCAGGCAGCCGAGTGCTATTTGCCCTGTGCTGGAAAATGGTGAAATGCTGCAAGCATAAGCTAAATGTGTTTCCATTACTGCCGCCGGGCTGTCCTCAGCTCTTTAATCAATAATGAACACGGACGTATCCCCAAACAGACATGTGCACTCGTTAGCATGAGTCATCGTCCCGCATGTGGCACAACTTTCCTCGCTCCACTCTTTCCCCTCACACCCTCTCTCCTCTTTCCGTTTAAACAATAGTTAGATTATAAACAGCGGCTGAAGCCAAACTGTATAATCCACGAGGGTCCTTGTATATTTACAGCCAGCAGTGAGAGTGATGATAGCAGGGGTTTAGGTGTGTGTGGGTAGGAAGATCAACATCTCCAGGGTATTTGGATGGGAAGTTTTTTGACTGCTCCTGCAATGAAAGGCCCCCGGGGCAGAATACAGTGGCCTCTTGCTGAGGAGAGTGTGTATACTGGATACAATCACTGGAACACAAACAACCTCCCACACACACACACACACACACACACACACAAATGCACACAGCCCACACACGGACAACCCACAATCGCATAGCTTTAAGGGATTAAACAGTCACACATCCATACTCACAGACATACAAACATACCCATCAGAACACACACACACACACGCTCGCATACCAACTACACACAAACAAACACACACAACAACCACACAAAAAAAGTCGCCCACTGCCTGGAAACCTTTTATGTACAGTTCCTCAACAAGGTCAAGCCACTTCTGAAAGACAGCGTCCTTTTAAAACAACTTGCTCCAAAGCGTCTCGGCCAGCGAGACAAATATACAGGTGACCCTTTTCCTCCAGAAGTGCCTCTCATACTGGCTTGTTTGTAAAGGTCTGTGTGTCCTGCTGCCTGCCTGTCTGCTGAAGGTCCCAAACTCAACAGACCACTGGAATGACTCATTTTTGGGGATTTATGCAACAAAATATGCACCGGGGGGGGGGGGGGGGGTAAATTGACAGCAGAATTCACATTTCATCCTAGCCCATGCCTTAACACGTCCTCTTTGGGGTTTGAGCAATTATTTGTGACGGCATCTCGGTGAGTAGCATGCAACAAAAAATAGAACTATTATGATGCCTACGTCTTCAGGCCGGTAAAAATAGCGTCCGATGAGTCAATATAAAAACATACATTGCGTTCTCAAACGCCCGCTTTATCCTTTTTCATGCCTCTTCTCTCTCTCTATCCCTCTTTCTCTCGCTTCCCCTTGCTCTCATGGCTGCGAGTCCTGACAGAGTAGTGGAAGCTGATATTAGGGGTCGCCCGGTCAAGTGGTATCTCATTTTCCCCTCTCCACAAACACTCCTGAGGCAACACTGTCAGTGGAAAGTTGTGTTTTGACTGTTTGTCATATTCTGACTCACTGGAAGAACCGTGGTGGGTGAGTGACATCCATGTTTACAGACAGGCCAATGTAGAACCATTCTGTTTGGAGAGGGAGAGGGGGAGAGAGAGAGAGAGCGAGAGAGAGAGGACAGAGAGAAAGGTTGAGAGAGAGAGGAAAAGCGAGGTAGAGGTTCAGACAGACAGATGAACAGAGCAAAAAACAGAGGACAAAAGTGGAGAGATGAGGTGGCTATCTGACATGTCACCACCTCCTCACTCCCAGTGAATCTGGCCTATAGTAATCTCCAACAGACCAAAAGGGAAAGAAAAAATAATCCCTCTCCTGCTCTTGTTTTTTGGTGATATGGTGAGATGATAGAGAAAGACAGAAGGGGGAGGGGGGGGAAGATGAGGAGCAATGAATCGCAAGAGATTGACAAATATGAAAAAGAAGAGGAAAAAAAACATGAGAGATGGGTAATGAGAGTGTAAGACAGACAGAGAATAGATAACAGATGGTCCAGAGAAAATGAGAAGGGAGCTAGGAGAAAGATCTCATTAGCAGGACGCTTTGTTTCTTAAGTCTGATCTCCACACTCACAACATCACAACCTACCGGAGCTCACAACGACAGTGAAAGTCATATCCTCGCAAAAGATAGATAACATCCTCTATTTAGTGTATATGTGCTGTTACCATCAGTACCATCCCTCCGTACCGACCGGATCGCAGCTCATTTCTACCTACCAGCATCAAATTGCTGAACAAGCTGAAACAACATAACCGAACAAAAAACAGATAACAACCTCTATTTAGTGTATATGTGTTGTTACCATCAGTACCATCCCTCCATACGAACCGGATTCGCAGCTCATTCCTACCTACCAGCATCAAACTGCTGAACAAACTGAAACAACATAACCGAACCTTGTGTGTACTCATGCTGCACACTACCATTATTATTATTATCCATCCATCCATTATCCAAGCCGCTTATCCCAACTGGGGTCACAGGACGCTGGAGCCTATCCCAGCAGTCATTGGGCAGCAGGTGGCGAGACACCCTGGACAGGCCGCCAGTCCATCACAGGGCCAACACATTCACACCTAGGGACAATTTAGTATGGCCGATTCACCTGACCTACATGTCTTTGAACTGTGGGAGGAAACTGGAGCACCCGGAGGAAACCCACACAGACACGGGGAGAACATGCAAACTCCACACAGAGGATGACCTGGGACGACCCCCAAGGCTGGACAACCTCAGGGTTCGAACCCAGGACCTTCTTGCTGTGAGGTGATCACACTAACCACTGCGCCACCCTTATTATTATTATTATTATTATTATTATTATCATTATCATTATTATGACACCACTATACATAGGGCTCTTGGTTGTTGTTGGTTGACACTGTCGTGGTTATTGCCGTTATTCAACGATTGCTGCATGGTACATGATGAATTTCCGAAAGGACAATCCAGATGGAAGGGCTCCCGGGGTTTATAAACAGTGGCCTCCATACGCCATCATGATCCATGGAGATGGGCGTAAACCGACTCACAAACTTTCCATGATGGGAAAATCCCCTCATCAGTGGCTCGTCCTCAATAAACAGAGACGCTGGAAACAGCCACACAAGTGGCTGGCTGAAGACACATCTTATGTAAACACCGCTAGTGATTAGCATCAGCTGGACACACAATAGGGGTTGCAGTAGCTGCATGTCGTTTGCAAGACATTAAGATTGCCTGTGTTAGCTTTGATGCAAGGACGTCATTTTTTACAAGGGTGGGAACTGTCTACCGCTAAGCCGACAGCACGCAAACGGCAATCGCTACTACACCTTGTGTGTAGTTCTCACTGCCACAAGGAGGGACAGATTGAGGAAATCACGGATTTCCGCTTTAAATGTAATAAAAATGAAACCACTAACACCTCCTCGTCTTGGTAAAGGGATAGAAAATAAAAATAGAAAAGCCAAAAACAGCTGAAACAAAGTGAAGAGATATACAGAGCGAGAGAGAGAGAGAGAGACTGGTGTTCCCCACCCATAGATGGGTTGTAACATTAGAAGTGCGATATAATAGCCGGGGGGTTCTTGGTGCTCTCCAGGAATGCGAGCTCTTAGAGGAGGAATCTGCCTCTAGCATTCCTACTCTCCAAAGAGGAGGGGAGAGAGGAATGAGGGAGGAGGAGAGGAGACAAGAGCGGGAGGGGGGGTCAGAATAACCCTATAACGTTCTCACAAAGAGAAGACAGGGTGAGGGAGAGAAATGAGCAGAGCCACCGAGAGCGGCAGTGAAGGAGAGAGAAAAGGAGAAAGAAAGAAAGGAGGAGGAGGAGAGGGGAAGAGAGAACAGCAGAGCAGAGAGTGAGGGAGGACCACCAGTGTGTGTAAACCATATTAAACACTGCTGGGGCGCTCACATGGCTTAACCCAACAGTTATAAACCAGCTTGAAGTCTGGGAGAGCAAGAGAGAGAGTGAGAGAAAGACAGAGAGAGAGAGAGAGAGAGAGAGAGAGAGAGAGAGAGAGAGCGAGAGAGAGAGAGAGAGAGAATAAAAAAGTGAAAGAATGAGGACATGAGGGTGAGAGAGCAAACAAAAGATACAGAGATAGCAAGAGAGAAATTTGGAGGAGAAAAGAGAGACGGAAAGGGAGAGAGTCAGCAAAAAAAAAAAAAAAAGCAAGAGGGTGGACAGCTCTCTCTCTCTCTCCCTCCCTCTCCCTCTGTGTCCCCTCTGTGGGGTGGAAGAACACAGCTTGGCCCGCCACAGTAAACAAATCCGCCACAAGCACAACAAACCACAGACCCTATGGCACACACGTGTGCGCACACAAACACACACACACACACACACACGCGCGCGTGCGCGCGTACACACCACCAGTACACCAGGCCTGTTTCACCCACTGTCGCTGACAGGCAGCCAAACACAACCCTTTCCTGCTGTGATTGACAGCTCGTGGTAAATTCAGCCCGAGACATGGGGTGAAGTAAACTGTGAGCCCCGCCCACCGCCATGCCACTGCCATTTATGTGAAAACCACCGGGGCTGATTGGCAGGCGAGGTTTAGTGGATGTATGTACAGCAAAAAAACAATGGTGGAGTTGGCTTCATACAGTCATTGTGGACGAGACTGACCGCTAAAAAAAAAAACTCTCCTCATTTTCCATTTCCAATGTCTCAGCGTTAGTTTTTTAATACAAGGTAGAGTCCCATGCTGCTGAGGCCAAAGTAGATGTTTGTCCCAACTCATGCAGGAATGAATCCCACCAGAGATTTTCCTCCTGTGCCTCCTTCTCTAGCTTTCAAACCTGTGTTGGTAAAGTAACAAAATTGTTAAAAATGAGTCCGCCCATTCCATCGATTCATTATCCAAATCGCTTATCCTGCTCTCAGGGTCGCGGGATGCTGGAGCCTATCCCAGCAGTCATTGGGCGGCAGGCGGGGAGACACCCTGGACAGGCCGCCAGGCCATCACAGAAAAGTGGTTCCTTTCTGAACAAAAATTGCACAAAACGAGAAACCAGATCATCCCTTCTCCAGAGACAGTGGTGTGCGGTGGTGGAGCTCTTCATCTGTCTCAATGTTTGACCTTTAACCCCAATAGGGTTAGGTCACAGGGTAAAGATAAGCATGCTGACCCATTCAATTTAATGTGAGTGTTGGTGTAAAAACACTAAGGTTGTCATGATGACATACAACGCAGGTACATCAGGCTCTGTGTTTTTTTGTGCCCCCCCCCTTTTTTTTGCTCCCCAATTGTAACCGTCCAGTTACCCCACTCTTCTGAGCTGTCCCGGTCACTGCCCCACCCCCTCTGCTTATCCAGGGAGGGCTGCAGACTACCACATGCCTCCTCCAATACATGTGGAGTCGCCAGCCACTTCTTTTCCCCTGACAGTGAGGAGTTGGGCCGGGGGACGTAGCGCGTAGGAGGATCATGCTATTCCCCCCAGTTCCCCCTCCCCCCCGAACAGGCACCCCGACCGACAAGAGGAGGCGCTAGTGCAGTGACCAGGACACATACCCACATCCGGCTTCCCACCTGCAGACATGGTCAATTGTGTCTGTAGGGATGCACGACCGAGCCGGACGCAACACGGGGATTCAAATCGGCGATCCCTGTGTTGGTAGGCAACAGAATAGACCGCCATGCCACCCGGACACCTATTTTGGGGATCATTCATAGGTGAATGTTGGGCGGCAACACTTTTCTAAAGCGCAAAACAAAAACAAACCATTCAGATATCGCACACAATCACATAACACTGACTCTGTGGATTTTGCAGGGGGAGGTTAGCCTACAGTAAGAACCACCTGACCTGGAGTTAAAGAGTATAAAAGACTTGAGATTCCCTTATCTGGAATAGGGATGGGTGTCGCCACCGCTCAAATCTTGCTGGTTTATATCCACAGGGCATTTAATTTAGCATACATTTCCAATTGTACTTTTATCAATAAATTCTACATTCATATTACAACCCAAGTTTGACTTTGCAGCTTTTTTTGTGACAGGCCTCAGCTCATTAGAAACTTGTTTTTCCCACAAAGAAGAAGAAAAAAAAAACCCTGTCTTTGCGGGCTATCTACAAATTAAACAATTTATCGACTCAAGTATTCTCTCAGTGGGATCCATGTCTGAGGCTTTCAGTCGTAACCCCCCCATGTATATTATCATTATTGAGATTTAATTAAAATCCCATTAAATGTCTTTTAATGACAACCTCATGAACTATTCAATGAAAACTCATGAAGTCTCACTGACTTTCAAGCCAAATAAAGTTTGAAACTGAACCACAAAGCTACTCCGTAATGATGGTGATCCTTTTTCTGTGTGCGTGTGTGTGCGTGCGTGTGTGTGTGTGCGCGCCTCACCTTATTTTCGCCCTCGATGACAATGACGGGCACGGAGGTGGCGGGCCAGCGGTGCTTGGCAGGCAGAGGCTTGTCACAGTTCCACAGAACAATAATCTGAGACGAATGGAAGGAGAAAGTGAAAGAGAGAAAGTGACAGAGGGAATGTGACAGAGGGAAAGTGACAAAGAAAGAGAAAAAGGTGACAAGTGAGAGACAGAAAGAAAGCAAGTGAAAAGCGAAAAAAGCAAGACAGAACGAGAAGAAGAGAAAGTTTCACAAGGCTTAACATAATTTGTAGTTGTGTTTGCACTGCATTCAAATGGATCCTTAACATTTTGTATTCTTGGAGCCATAATGAGCTCAGAACACATTTTCAAGACCATTACTGAGATCAGTTTTGTTAAACATGTAACATTTTCCCGCCGTGTTGCTGGAAAATGCCACCTACTTAGGAGTTTATTGCTGTATAAAGAGCTGCAGGAGCAACTTAAATCAATAATACCGTTCCAGTTATGTTCCTGAATTGAGTGAATACAGATATATGCTGCGTTCAGTCACATCAATGTGGATGTGGTTTTGCAGGTACTATGTACTACAGTCTCTGGCCAACTGCACCAAATCGCACACAGCGGGCTGTTATCCCACAGCCAATCAGATCATGTTCTCATGTTTCCTTGATTTCGTGTTCCTGTAATGCCAGTCGGGTCATGCAATACATTGTTAGGGACTCCTGTTCTGCAGCCAGTCGCACAGTGTTTTACATGGACAACTGCTGTTTGGTGCCTTAGGAGTCAGCCAGCATGTAATGTGCAGCTGGAGTCAACCTACAGCATCAACTCTGCTCTGCCGGCAGACTTCATGAATGTTAAACGAGGAACACATGCAACACCCGCATCTGCTCTCATACACACACACACACACGCACAAACACACACATACTTCGCTGTCTGTCCTGTCTGTCTGTCTCTCTCCATCTGTCTCCTTCTTCCAGACTGTTCAATGGCCTGTCCATCTGACTCTTAAGATAACAGTGCTGTATGAGAAGTTGGCCTGATGTCCAGCCCCATTGTGTGTGTTGGCTGGCGCCGACCTTGCTGAAATGTCTTTGAGCATGACAGCGAAACCCTACCATTTACAGAGGTACCCTGACCCTGTGTTGTTTTCACAAAGGAGTAACATACATCATGGTTTTTGAAGGCTTCAAAGATTACCCGTTTGGAAAAAAAAGGTACGTCTCTATCTCTGTCTCTCTCGCTTTCCAGGACAATTTTTCTTTCTTTATGGACTGTCTGATGACCATGGATCGTCTCGCTCTCTCTCTCTCTTTCTTTTGACCGCCTGATGACTTTGGAGCCTGTTTGTGATGTGTCATTTTCCCTTGGTCACAGTCCCACCCTCCTGCAGATTTATGCTATCGTTTGTACTGTTCTCGTTTACAATTGCTTTCGTACAATTTGTTTTAGTTGTGACAACTTCGGCATCACTCTTATCACTTCTCTCGTCCTCTTTCTCACTCTGTGTGGACGCTGTGTGGAAGTCTGCCTCGCCTCTTGTGTGCATGTGAAAAGTCTGCTCTCTCTGCAGGACCCGACTGAGCAGAGCTGGTTTTGTGGCGCGGGGTCCCGCTGCACATGACTGCATCTGTTGGGTTCCTGTCGTCTTGAATCGACACAGATTCACTAAATTTGCCTTGCACTCTATTACCCAGCATGTTTAAATTTGCAAAATGTTGTGCATGAACTGTATGTGTTCTACATTATCTCGCTGTGTGTAATCTATGATGTTACATTATAACTGTTATTTTTGTGTATTTGACACCTATTGCATGTCTGTCTGTCCTTGAAGAGGGATGCCTTCTCTGTTGCATTTCCTGAGGTTTCTCCCATATATTTTTTCCCTGATAAGGTTTTTCCTTTCATGTCTCGGGTCCAAAGATAGAGGGTGTTATATGTCATATATTGTACTGGTTTGTCTGTAGCGTTTTAAATGACTGACAATATTTTAATTAGCGCTGGGCAATACGGAAAATATTATTAAAATAATAAAAGAATTTGACATGATAAATATATAACATGATATCTGCTTACATATGTAGAAAAACATAAAAAATATTTAAGAATCTTACTGAAATTCATACTATTGAACTGTTTGACAAAGTACAGTATAATATCAAACCTTATAAGGTCTTCTTCCTGTCTGAATATGGAGGCAGATGGTACCTGTCAGCTTACCAGGCCTCTCAGGGTGCTGATGACGGAAGTGCACGCCTGTGTGCGTATGTGTGCATGTATATGGCGAGGAGGACAATGTGTTGATGTATGTCTCACAAATACACGCACACGCAAACGTGAACATAGACGAACAGACAGACTGACACAGACACACTCCCACTAAGGTACACACAAGTACACGGGCAGAGCTGGAGGTCCAACATGTCGAAACACAAGAACGCACTGCGACATTATCAAAAGATTTCAGCCTCCAAAATATTCTCACCTCCACCTTCTGCACTCCCTTATTCACTGTGTTTCATTCATTTATTTATCATAACAACACAAATGCACACACACACACACACACACACACACACACACACACACACACACACACAGGCTTTGTACACCGTGAAATCGGGGGAGGGGGGCGGGAACAACAACCAAAAAATACCCTGTTGTGTACCTGGCTCTCCACTCGACATGCAGAGTCAGGCTCTACAGTAGCAGTTCCCGGTTTAGAGAAGCCCAAAATAAGCATAAAGCCACCTTCATAAAAAAATACAGGTGAGATTTTGTTAGCCCCATACCCCCACAATCCCCTATCCGAAATCTATTTTGAGGGAAGGTTTGGGGGAAAACTGAGTTGAAGGTGTGAAAATCCATTAGTTCGATGGGCTTCGGTATGCAGGGTGTTTGCATGGTAGATATGTTACACACACACAATCATACAACGGGGTGTGCGCACAAATGTAGGCACACGCACGCACACGCACACGCACACACACACACACGTGCACAGACACATTTGGATCTTTTCTTCCCCTAAAAACCTCATACATGCACTCAGTTGCCTCACCACCCAAAAAAAACACACACACACACACACAAGAGACATACCATGGGGAGAACAAGTATTTGATACACTGCCGATTTTGCAGGTTTTCCCACTTACAAAGCATGTAGAGGTCTGTAATTTTTATCATAGGTACACTTCAACTGCGAGAGATGGAATCTAAAACAAAAATCCAGAAAATCACATTGTATGATTTTTAAATAATTAATTTGCATTTTATTGCATGAAATAAGCATTTGATCACCTACCAACCAGTAAGAATTCTGGCTCTCACAGACCTGTTAGTTTTTCTTTAAGAAGCCCTCCTGTTCTCCACTCATTACCTGTATTAACTGCACCTGTTTGAACTCGTTACCTGTATAAAAGACACCTGTCCACACACTCAATCAATCAGACTCCAACCTCTCCACAATGGCCAAGACCAGAGAGCTGTCCAAGGACATCAGGGACAAAATTGTAGACCTGCACAAGGCTGGGATGGGCTACAGGACAATAGGCAAGCAGCTTGGTGAGAAGGCAACAACTGTTGGCGCAATTATTAGAAAATGGAAGAAGTTCAAGATGACGGTCAATCTCCCTCGGTCTGGGGCTCCATGCAAGATCTCACCTCGTGGGGCATCAATGATCATGAGAAAGGTGAGGGATCAGCCCAGAACTACACGGCAGGACCTGGTCAATGACCTGAAGACAGCTGGGACCACAGTCTCAAAGAAAACCATTAGTAACACATGACGCCGTCATGGATTAAAATCCTGCAGCGTATGCAAGGTCCCCCTGCTCAAGCCAGCGCATGTCCAGGCCCATCTGAAGTTTGCCAATGACCATCTGGATGATCCAGAGGAGGAATGGGAGAAGGTCATGTGGTCTGATGAGACCAAAATAGAGCTTTTTGGTATAAACTCCACTCGCCGTGTTTGGAGGAAGAAGGATGAGTACAACCGCAAGAACACCATCCCAACCGTGAAGCATGGAGGTGGAAACATCATTCTTTGGGGATGCTTTTCTGCAAAGGGGACAGGACGACTGCACCGTATTGAGGAGAGGATGGATGGGGCCATGTATCGTGAGATCTTGGCCAACAACCTCCTTCCCTCAATAAGAGCATTGAAGATGGGTCGTGGCTGGGTCTTCCAGCATGACAACGACCCGAAACACACAGCCAGGGCAACTAAGGAGTGGCTCCGTAAGAAGCATCTCAAGGTCCTGGAGTAGCCTAGCCAGTCTCCAGACCTGAACCCAATAGAAAATCTTTGGAGGGAGATGAAAGTCCGTGTTGCCCAGTGTCAGCCCCGAAATCTGAAGGATCTGGAGAAGATCTGTATGGAGGAGTGGGCCAAAATCCCTGCTGCAGTGTGTGCAAACCTGGTCAAGAACTACAGGAAACATCTGATCTCTGTAATTGCAAACAAAGGTTTCTTTACCAAATATTAAGTTCTGTTTTTCTGATGTATCAGATACTTATGTCATGCAATAAAAAGCAAATTAATTACTTAAAAATCATACAATGTGATTTTCTGGGTTTTTGTTTTAGATTCCATCTCTCGCAGTTGAAGTGTACCTATGATAAAAATTACAGACCTCTACATGCTTTGTAAGTGGGAAAACCTGCAAAATCGGCAGTGTATCAAATACTTGTTCTCCCCACTGTACATATAGACTCTACAAATACACACGCATGCAAGTACACACACAACCAGCGCTAGCCAATCGAGAGCAGATTCCATTTAATTTCCCGTGCTGGTAAGGAGCGAGGCGGAGAATCAATACATGTTGTTTCCAGCTGTGCTGAGGGGGATTTACTGCCATGGAGACAGATGTAGCACCGCTACGAACTGGCTGCTCTAATTCAATCAAATGGAGTTCACAAGCAAAAATGGAGGACAACCGTTGTAACCGTTGTTACAGCTTTGGGAATGCTAGCATTAGGTTGCCTTTCCATACATGTATCACAATATGTTGCAGTCTGGAGTGTCATGAGGTGCCCTGTGACCGACAACTCAGCCAGGAACACAATCTCTCTCTCTCTCGCTCTTTCTCTCTCACACACACACACGTACAGTACCTTGTAACGTTGATTAGAAAGGTGCGATACAAATAAAGTTTACCATTATTGCTATCAAAAAGTTATCACTAAATGAAAATAAAACAAGATTTATGGTGTTCGGTGGTTTTAGGGTTAATTGTGAAATAAAACAAGTTAAATGGAGTTGAAATTGAAAGAGTATTTAAAACAAAATCCTTGGGACTGATTATAGATCATGAACTCTGTTGGAAACCACATATAGACTATATTAAACGTAAATTATCTAAATCTATTGCTATTCTTTACAAAACAAGGGATCTGCTCAATAGGAAATGTTTGCGTATATTGTATTGTTCATTGCCATATCTGCCATACTGCGTTGAGGTTTGGGGAAATGTTTATAAAAAAAATACATAATATATATTATATATATAAAATTAAACATCAGAAAAGAGCTATTAGAATAATAAATAAAGCTTGTTACCATGAATCTACTAATCAATTATTTATATGGTCCTCCACCTTAAAATTCTTAGATATTGTGTATTTAAAAACACTGGAAAAAGCTAGAAAACCTTCCTGTTTGTATCCAACAACTTTTTAAATTGAGAGAAGGAAACTATAATTTAAGACGGTTGTGTATTTTTGAAACATGCAAAGTGAGAACAATGTAAAATACAGATGTGTTTCAGTTTGGGGAGTCAAGCTATGGAATGGTCTTAATGATGAGTTGAAATTGTGTAGCTCACTGTTGAGTTTCAGAAAATCTTTAAAATGTAAAATAATTAAGGATTACAACTTAGTATACATTTTTCTTCTTCCTCTTATAACTTTGATATTCTAGATTAACTTCGGGCTGTATAGGATAGGCAACAATAAGCCTTGGGCTTCAGCCTATTCCTTTTTCGGTCATTTGAGTTTTGTTGTGTATAATGGACTGATGTAAATATGTACGATGATGTTTTTTTTTCTTTGTCTGTCGCATATGAACACAAATGTATGACCGGAATAAATCATTTATTCATTATTATTATTATTACATACCTGTGCGCAGTACTGTGATTTGGCTACGGCCACCAGGAGCTTTAGTATGGGCTGGGACTGGGACACCAGAGGCGAGACGGCGTGGATGACTGCTGTGAACTTGGGGTACGGCTTGATACCTGCATAACAACACATACAGTTTACTTACTGAGATATAACAATCTCGGAACCCACCTGCTATCGTCTAACGACGATTTAACCTCTAGAGACAATGGTCATTTTTCGGGGCTTCCGGTGTAGTAACTAGCTTCCGTTTCCTATGACGACTTCCTCTTCCGTGCGCCCGTCATTGTTTACAATCCGATTAGCGTTGGGACGCGAGAATGGAGTTGGAGTTGAGAGACGACGTCTCCGACCGGATTGTTTCACAAGTAGCAAGTTTACACTCAGTTAACAGTTTGAAACCACTACAGGGGCTTTGTTTAAGGTACTGGTATGACAAACGCGACGTGTTAGCTTGTTTGTAATCTCTGTAAACAGATTCTGTATAAATCGTCGTCAGACGATAGCCGGTGGGTACCGAGATTTCTGTAATTTGAACGTATCAGATGCTCTTTACAAGAGTTACTTACGGTCCCGGGAGAATCGCCAACTCCTGTAATTCTTTTTTTTCAAAGGCAGTTGTGCAATCCGACTTTGAAAGCAATTAGCTTCCTTTATTACACGAGTCGAACGTTTGTCCACACAATACACAAACATTGATACTGTTACGTGCGTGGATAAGTAGACACGTTAGCCCTTAGCTAACGGGTCGCACCCTTTAGTCGACTGGTTAACGTTGTCGCCCGCGGTGCGGGAGATACGGGTTCGCGTCCCGTCTGTGGCGACGGTTCCCTGACTGCGCCCCCCCCCCCGAATTCCTCTGCATTGGTGTCAGAAGTGGGATGGTGAGACCGTGAGGTCATCGGAAGCGCGTGCGCCCAGAGGCGTGAGGGAGTTGATATGCTGAAGCGCGGGGACGCGCCTCCCGAAAGAGGGGGCAATGTGACGTGCATGGATAAGTAGACACGTTAGCCCTTGGCTATAACGGGTAGGAGGACCCTTTAGTCGACTGGTTAACGTTGCCGACGGCGGTGCGGGAAATACGGGTTCGCGTGCCGACGGTTCACCGACTCCCCCCCCCCCCCCCCGCGCGAATTCGCTGCAATACGTTTTGTGGGTGTTTTAGGTCCAGACGACATTTCGGCCAATGCGTTCCATCTCTTTCACTCCCCACACGGACTGTTTACCTGCATGCAACCAAAGAAATCGCCACCTACAGTAGTCCAAGTAATATTGACCAATCACGTTGGTCAGTAGTCCAAGTATATTGACCAACGTGATTGGTCAATATTACTTGGACTACAACAAACTATAACGGAAACCAAAACGCACCTGATACCGAAATCTTGTCCGTTAGAGGTATAATGACAAACAATTGTGAAAACCTGAATGCCATGAAACACGGACTGTCAACATTATTTGGGAGCCTTTGAAGAAGATATCAAGAAAAAGATACGATGAGATTTTATTCCCAAATCCTGTGATCACCGTTTTGAGAAAGTCGTTGCGTTAATCATCCAATGGCTCAAAACTGCTGATACTTTCATCATTAACAATGTTAGTGTTGGCTTCTGTCTCGAGAGCTGATAACTTTGATGTAATGACTTCAGTCTATTCCCATAAAAACCTTGGCTTGCGCCCAATTAATAACTTTTTCAAGCGTCGGCACACCTCTTTTCAAATGGTGGGCATCACATTTTGGGATCAAACTTGACTGTAACTGGAACCCGATGAAAAGACAACCACTTGCTGACGAGCCTTGCAATTTGGATAAGATGTTCGAATGAGAGTCAATTAAAGTTAAAAATGAGCAGGAAATAAAATATGAAGCGAGAAAGACGGTCCCAGAGGATGCTCTGGAGTTCTTAATGTAAATCTGTTTTAATCCAAACTGGCAAAGCCCGGCACTTACGTCTGCGTTTTTGTTATTGAACTGCTTTCCTGTTGAAGGTTATATAATACATGTGATTTTAAAATGTACTAACCCACCCTGTGACTTTTCTGGTAGAGCTTGTTGGGTGAATTAGGAATGATAAAGTATATGTCATCGCTTTTAGAAATGCTCTTTAAGTGTAAATTTCAACACACAGCACTGAGGAATAAAACCAA
Source organism: Lampris incognitus (assembly GCF_029633865.1). Classification (NCBI taxonomy): domain Eukaryota; kingdom Metazoa; phylum Chordata; class Actinopteri; order Lampriformes; family Lampridae; genus Lampris; species Lampris incognitus. Next base: position 23,819,723 of record NC_079228.1, read on the forward strand.
GAAAAACAAAACAAAACAAAACACGGGAGGCATTTCAATCACATGCATTTTAAGTTCAGATGTGAATGACGCAGTTCCCAGGCTGGGTGGCACTTTTTGAGGTGAATTAGCCAAGAGGTTTTCGCTGGCTGTTATCACGTTATCACACCCTGGACAAATACGTCAACAATCGCCATCACCAGCGAGCTGTGGGCGCCGCCAATGTAACCAGCTAATTGACTGTGAAAGAACAGGTTGTTAGTTATAGGATTGACCCCGGTATTCGTGGCGCCACTTAATTCTCAGTCACAAGACCTATCAAAAGACCATTTTAGACTGGCTCGCTGTGTGAAATGCACATGCATGTGTGCGAAGAGTCTGTGTCTGTCTGCGTTTTTTTTTTTTGCCTCTAAGCAAACAAACGAGTTTGAAGTGTCATTCAGAAAAAGACCATCCCTCTTTACTCACATTTGGCTCGTTCCTCTGATGGTTACATTCCTGTCTTTCATCCCGCCCCCCTCCATGTTTAATTGCCGCCTGTCTGGCAAACAAATAAACTTCGCTGCGGGGTAATCCATGTTTGTCACCACGCCCATCCGTTTTAATATGAGCTCTCCATCCCAGGTGCTCCATCAACTGAATGCATGTGTAAACGTGTGTCTGTGTTTTGGTTGTGTGTATGCACGTTTGCATTGGTGTGTTCATTTTCTTGTTTGTTTTTTTTGTCTGTATTGATGTACTGTAGCTGCCTAGTAGTGACCAGATGAAGATGAAGTGAAGGACGGTGGGGAAAAGAGGTGCTGTGGGGTAAGAGACATGCGGCGGGGTGCAGTTGGTGTTACTGAACCATAGCGGGAGGAATTGTTCTCGCTGCTGCAGCGGCGACGGAAGAAGTAGTGGAGCCAACTCCAAAACCAGTGACAGACAAGTTGGTGTGTCAGCAAGATTAATACAAACATTCATCAAAGGCCATTCCTCCACTCCAGTTGGTGCCAGGCACGGCCGCTGGAGCGGGACGGTAGATCAAGGGTGGAGGCAATTTTTCTGCGACTGAGACAAGGTCCGTAAGCCGGAGCTTGACCGAAAACTATTGAAACTGTTGATGTGACAAAATATTTGGTGTTTGGATAGCAGGAGGAGATTTGTGGGGTTTAGGTTTGGATCCATCCATATCTGTGTAGGGGTGCTGAAGCCTGGCTAGAGTGATGTAACAGCAATTTGTGTAACCTTTCTGTGCCCTGTGTGGATGTGCTGTGTTTGACACACACGCACGCACACATGCGCGCACACACACACAGCGTGCCAGACTACGTGTGTATACATACTGGGTGTGTACACACACTAGGTGTGTATGAGTGTGTGCATGAGTAAGCATGCAAGATGATATGAATGTATAGTATACTGTGCATGTGTGTTTTTGTGTTACTAACCCAGCGTGGCGTAATAGAAGGGGAAGTCTCCCAGGTATGCAGAGTACTGTGGCAGGGCGAAGAGTCCCCCCGGGTGACTGTTCCACATCAAACTGCTCCTGGAGCCGTGCTCCAGCACCCGGTCCTGAATGATCTACACAGAGGAGACAACAATAATGTAGACCTGGATCAGATACCACGCGAAAATACTTCACAGCATGTTCTTTAACCTTCTTGATGTACCAGGTGACTTTTGATTTATATTTGGTGGGGTGAGGACATAAATCACTACGTGGAGTATCAAGTCCTATGCGATGGTAACCATTAAAATGAGCAACGACAAAAATGTTGATTGATCAAAAGCAGGTTGATAAAAATGTTTTTTTTATTTCGACTTTTTTTGCAGAGTACAGAATAACAAAGGAACAGGGTAAAATAACAACACTGATAATAAGAATAGGGTTAAATAATAATAATGAAAGGTTTTAAAGAGGGTTTACAAGCATGAGGCTTATTGATCACACATCAAAATGAAGGTCAGTCATGATCAGTTATGTTACTTCGACCTGGTGACTCAAGATTCTGGAGAATGTAGGTATGTTTTAAACAGCATCCATTTTACCCGTTCATAGTATGCTGTTCCCTCCATAGAAATAGACTGTATGAATATCTGAAGTCAGTCTATTCCTTCAGTTGTTCAGGATTTTCCTGTTCATTGCCAACGGTCTCTGGGCAGGCGCGCATCCAGCTAAGCATCCATCTAATCATGCTCAATTTCCTTCAGCAGTAAAAAAAACAAAACCAAAACACTTTGAAGAATCATACAAAAGGGTGTAATTGCGCTTAAGAAGAATCGAATGTTTCCCTTTCCATTCATGGTGAGAGTAAAAAAATTCCAGATTCCATCATTGATCCCGGGAATCACCCCAACAAACCATATAAGATGAGCTTTCACCGGAGCCAAATAACACATAGTTATTGTCAGTGAATGTCAACTCACTGAAAGCTCCAGCTGGGAATAAACCTTTTGCTATTTGCAGCACCAGAGTATTGTCCAAATTTCAAGGCAGTGGAATAGTGAAAGGCAGAAAAAAAAGAAGGTAATAAATGGGAGAATGCAGACATCAGTTGGAAGTCTGAAGGTACTTCTGCTTCCAAATGTCTGTTTTGTTGCACCTCAATAGCAGCTATTGATCAGGCCGAGAGAGAGAGAGAGAGAGAGAGAGAGAGAGAGAGAGAGAGAGAGAGAGAGAGAGACGCTGCACTGCAAAGTTGAGCTGCGATGCAAAAAGCAATCACAGTCTCGTCGTGTAAAAATTAATCAACAGGAAAACTCCCAAACCAGCTCTTTAAGTATGCCCGGCACCCATAAAAAACAGATCACAGAATTAAAACCCGTCTTTTCCAGTTAGTCACACCAATAGCAGCTGCAGTTATAGAAGCAGCCAGTGTTGAAAAACAAAGTCATTGGCTGCATTTAAGTACCAGTCAATCAGACGTGCCCTGATCCTTCCTGCTCTCAAACAGAGCAGTCAGTCAAACAGCCAGACATGCGAATGACCACTTTTCTACCCAGCGGCAGCAGGGCGGTGGACAGGACCGGCCTCTGTGCTGATCGGGCAGACAGGCAGAGAAAAAGAGATATTGCTGCTGTGCCCTTGAGCCAGGCTAAATTGCTTCAGTAAAACAGACACAGGTTTGTGGCTGTGTTTTATGGCGTCTATTGAGTTGTGAGGTGGCGAGCAGTGACTTGGTTGTTGGCTTTGCAATGCATAAGATGAATATATATGGAGAGTGAATATGAGACAGAGAGAGAGAGAGAGCGCATTCAGCGTTTTGCAGCAGTGGGCATTTGGTGAGCAGCAGCCAGCCACTTGCATTGTGAGAAGTTAATAATATAGCCGTAGGGGTGTTACCGTAATAATATTGATAAAGTGACAGAAAAATTCATCAGATGTAGGTGAGGGTGTAAAAATAAATAAAAAGGACTGCCATGTGGCTCTACTGGAACCCCCCCCCCCCCCAATTCTGTAGCTATGTCCCTGAGGGAGCCGGATAACCATTTGCCTCAGTCGAACAGATTAACTTGGGATCTTTAACTTCCCCATAAAAAAAGAGGGGGGAAAAAATTGCACTGACACCTTAAAACCCGGAGCCGTTACACCTTATGAGGGGTAATTTTACTTGCTTGGCTGGAGCCCCTCCCCTGTAGGCAGCCCTCAGTTTGACATGATGGACGACCCAATCTCACCTCAGAACAGCCACAATCAACCAATTAGGGCATGATAGATAAATCTTGGTTCTCTGGAAACAGACTGTGAGTCCGTTTTAATAGCTGAGTTTATTGGGTTTGCCAACAGTGCGGGTCCAGCTATATTGACCCGGTGATTGGTGAAAACGTGTCCACTTCCTGACGGGAAACAGTCCATGATTGGTTGAGCTTCTGTTACCCTCCAGCATGATCCTGCAAACGGATCTTCTATGACTGTGACACGTGCACACGTGCCCGTGCACCGTCTCTCACGCACAAACAAACACACACAGATGTGTGCATTCGCTACGGTACACACTTATGTTTGCTGAGCGACTGTAAGAAGGCAGTAATACCAGTGTATTTGTGTGTGTGAATGTTTGTGGGGAGATTCAATCTGTCAAGACGCTGGCGTGCATGTGTGTGTGTGTGTGTGTGTGTGTGTATACATATCGTCCCAGATCTGCAGTGGAGCGAGCGTAGGCTCAGTAGGATGAATAAACCATGTCGCTCGTTATCTTGCGGGCTGCCACGGCAACACCATTTACATATGTCAGCCCCTCTCCCCTTTCCCCTCCCCACCCTCCTCTGCCTCTACAGGACAGTCAGTCAGGATTAAGTGTTTAGCCCTCGCCGTTTTCCCCCATCCGAGGCATTCACATGGATGTGCAGACTCACACTCGCACACAAGTAGACAAACAGTGTGTGCAAAACACCCACATATACACACGCTCGCACGTACACACACGGGCGCGCACACACTCGGGCACAAGGTGGGTGACTAAGTTGCCAGCGTTCGGAGTGTCACCTTGCTCTTTAGAGCCGAGTGACGGCATGTCAGCAGGGTTATGCTTGGGCGGCACCGTGTGCATCAGACCTGACAAACCTTGACTTATGGAGATGTGACTCTTTCGCTGTGTGTATGTGTGGGTTTGGGTGTGGGTGGGTGTGCGCACATTTGTGTCTGTCGGAGACAGGCAGAGGTTCGAGAGACTACAGATAACAAACAGGCAATAGGTGGAGATAAAAATCACTGGCTACAGATACTGAGCCCACCCTCGATTATGTGTTCTGTGTATGTTTGGGTGTCAAGTGTGGGTTCGTGTATGCTCCTGCATGACCAAGTACCATGTAGGATTCAGATTCAGGAATGAGATCCTCGGCGATGAAAGAAAACCATTCATGTTTGGTGGGGATACAGGCCTGATGGGATAATATTGTGAGAGTTACACCTGGTTGGTTTTGGGCAGGTGGCTTGTATTCGTAGTTAGAGAGCGGGTGTAAGCCAAAGTAATTGTCTTGCAACTAAACGCCGTGGATGACGTGTTTGAATAACAGTTTGGATAATGGATGGGGACGCTCGGCAAAGCAGATTACTGTTTTCCTTTTCACACTCCCAAGATGGAGCCCTTTTTAAAATGGAGGATGCACAGGTGTGTTAAATTATTTGTTATATATGTAGGCGGTCAAAAAGTCGAGGCGTTCCCCTCTGCTTTAACATCTACTCTCACCGTCCTCTTAAGCGAGGCATATAGGGCATACGGGTAGCGTAGTGGTCTATTCTGTTGCCTACCAACACGAGGATCGCTGGTTCGAATCCCCGTGTTACCTCCAGCTTGGTCGGGCATCCCTACAGACACAATTGGCCGTGTCTGCAGGTGGGATGCCGGATGTGGGTGTGTGTCCTGGTCGCTGCACTAGCGCCTCTTCTGGTCGATCGGGGCACCTGTTGAGGGGGGGGGTAACTGGGGGGAAAACGTGATCCTCCCACCTCACTGTCAGGTGAAAAGAAGCAGCTGGCAACTCCATATGTATCAGAAGAGGTACATATGTGGTAGTCTGCAGCCCTCCCTGGCACAGGGGGTGGAGCGGTGACCGGGATGGCTTGGAAGAGTGGGGTAATTGGCCGGATACAACTGGGGAGAAAAGGGGGGAACCCTCCCCCCCAAAAAAGAGCAAGGCATATGACCCCAAATCACTCCGAGGAGGTACCTCAGTAGACAGCATCAGTGGATCGTATGGTGTAGATCACTGTGCCTCTAATTGTATAAATAGGACGTTGCTGAAAACAACATATATATGTTAAAATTGATTAAAAAAAACAAAACACTGCTACTACTTCTACAGAACATTCAGTACCACCTCCACTACTGTTCAACCACAGCAATAATGATTCTAATGAAAATCTCCCACAATGACTACACCTCACACCCGATCTCACGTGTGATTTAACCAGCTGGAATCATTAATTAATTCTTTCAAGACCATCTGGTTGGAAATTGTCTGCGAGCATGCATTGCAACCTTATTTCTTGGCTGCAGTAATGAGACTGTCCACCCCTCCTTATTTGCCTCCAGCTTTACACCGAGCAGAGGCCTGCGGAGAGACCAAGATTGCTGCTGTGACATTGGAGCCCTCTGAGACAGAGAGAGATTGATGATGGAGAAGTAGCAGAGAGGAAGGAGAGGACAAGGGACAGGGAAAGGAAAGTATGTGTGTGTGTGTATGTGTGTGTGTGTGTGTGTGTGTGTGTGTGTGTGTGTGTGTGTGTGAGAGTGAGTGAGTGAGTGAGTGAGTGAGTGAGTGAGTGAGTGTGAGTGAGTGAGTGAGAGTGAGTGAGTGAATGAGTGAGTGAGTGAGTGCAAATATCCACCTTTGTGTGTCTGTTTGTGCAGGCTCAAAGTATGCATGTATGCCTCTGTATGTGTATATATGTGTGTGAGTGTGTGTGTGTGTGTGTGTGTTTTTAGATCCTCACCTCCAGAGTGGTCAGCACAATCTTTTCCATAGATGAGAAGTAGGCCTCCCAGAGGAACTGAGTCTGTTGTCTGAGGGACAGGATCTTATCCTGGTGGATGGAGCGCACCGTGGACGGGATCTACAAAGTCACCACACAGCTCTATGTTACCACACTAATGAGGCTTTCAACCACCGGATCGGGACCCAACTTGGGCCACTGGAAGAGTGAAATTCATTCAAGCTATTTGGTAGATGCTATTATCTTAACTACCAGGTAGTTCAGCATAGTGAATACGTGGAAGGATGTCCAGTGTAGTCAATGACTACATTGGACATCCTTCCACATATTCACTATGCTGAACTCTGTGGCTAATATAACCATCCGTCCATCCATTATCCAAACCGCTTATCCTGATCAGGGTCACAGGGATGCTGGAGCCTATCCCAGCAGTCATTGGGCAGAAGGCGGGGAGACACCCTGGACAGGCAGCCAGGCCATCACAGGGCCGACACACACATACATTCACAAATAGGGACAATTTAGTACAGCCAATTCACCTGACCTACATGTCTTTGGACTGTGGGAGGAAACCGGAGCACCCGGAGGAAACCCACACAGACACGGGGGAGAACATGCAAACTCCACACAGAGGACGACCCCGGGACAACCCCCAAGGTTGGACTACCCAGGGGCTTGAGCCCAGGACCTTCTAGCTGTGAGGCGACAGCAAGAATATATAATAATATTAATAATAACATATAATATAATGAAACCATATCCTGGTAAATGTGCACATCAAGTGTTGAGTCAATATGTGAGGGAGACCCATTCTATTTACAGTTTTCTCACACTTGGTAATACAGTTAATGTACACATGTGCATCTTAGCTCATGTTGTTATATTGTACAATATTTACTTAGAGTTGTGGTGTTCATTCAGAGGGGCTGGACACACTATCGTTTCATGGGGAGAGCTGAGAGGAAGCGTCAACAAGCTCAATGTCAAACAATATAATTTCTGGCTCCGTTCAAATTAAGATTTAATGGCTGTATAATTAAAAAAAATTTCCCCTATCCAAGTTCAAGCAATGCTGGGCCAGACCGTTTGCTCATAATGTTTACTTGCCCTATGTGGGGCTTTGTGTGACATCGTTAAGGCAGCAGGGATTTGGCATGATGTTTGAATTTTAGTGCGTGCACCGGGAGGATTTTGAGAATCGCTGATCTGGATTCTGCAGTTCCTGGATGCAATTTAAAGACAACGGCAGTAGATATGGTGTGAAATGAAGAAAGTCAGGTGCTGTAGGCTTTATGTCAAGTTTGGGGGAGAAACTGCTGTTGAGCCGCTAATCTTCCAGATACACTTTTTTTCAGGCCAGATACAGAGCATAGCGATTGGTGTGTTACGACTAAGTGTACATGTGTGTGCATGTGCGAGTGAGTGTGTGTGTGTGTGTCTATGGCTCATTACCTGAAGCAGGAGCCTCTCGTCGCCAATGACTGCAGCTGTGTTCCAGTCGATGATCTCGGAGAAGGGCAGCTCCCAGCCATTACTCAGCATCACCGGCACACAGGCTGCCTGACAGGCACACATGAAAACAGAGAGGAAGCTCAGACATGTCGTTCACATAAGCATTAGGGCTTAATGGTTATAGAGAGAATTGAGGTACTGATTATTGTGCTAGACTGCGTGATCACAATTATCACTGCTAGATTAGTATTGATTCGAGGGACAAAATTAAATTTCTGCAGCTTTTGCCTTTTTAAAAAAAAATTATTTCCAACCATATTCAACTGCAGCTGACGTTCAATATTAAAAATTTTGACAATAAGGTCTGATTATTCAGTGTGGAAAGTAAAAACCGCGATATGGACATGACGGCACACAATTATAGTGCAACCCTGGGATGCACAGAGAGAGTCTGACATTTAGGTACGAAGAATCAAGCTCACTTTGAGGCGCTTTGACAGATACTGTGATTATACTGTCTAAACTTTGGTTGAGACAGTATAATCTAGGTATGCAGGTGGGGTGCATACAGTCAACAACAGAAAAACAAGACCAGGTCAAAACCTAGTGTATGGCTGGACCGTGTTTGGTCAATGTTCGAAACTGTGGCCAGTTTGTTACAGGGATAGTCGGTGGTAGTGTCTATAATGTGAATTCCTGGATATTTAATGTTCATCTGCAATTTTCTGTAGTGGTCCCAGAAACATTTGTTGTTAAAGTGTATTGAAGTAGCATATCACGTGACATGGTTAAGCTATGTCCTAGTAGAAAAAAGGTTATGAATGCTTGCAAGAACAATACTTTCCACTCATATCATATCTTTAATTGTAATTATAACGGTCCTCATTATCTGTTATCGCCCCCTCCTCTGCCATCGGTTTCTATCTGCAGATGTCTCTCGTTTTTCTAAGACTCACTCTGTGTTGAGTGTTTTGTCAGAGGGGTTGTTATTTGGGGTGTTTTAACTGTGCTCTCTCTCATGCTTCTCGTGGTGGAGAGCTGGTTTCTCTCCTGCTGTGCTCTATGCTGGACTGCTACAGTTCGTAACCAGATGTGGAAAGAGCAGAAAAATATTCCGTTCTTAGCATTTCATTAGTATTCACACGCACAAACATATTCTGTTCCTTATCCATCCATCCATCCATTATCCAAACTGCTTATCCTGCTCAGGGTCACGGGGATGCTGGAGCCTATCCCAGCAGGCATTGGGCAGCAGGCGGGGTGACACCCTGGACAGGCCATCACAGCACCCACCCACACACACACACACACACACACACACACACATTCCCACCTAGAGACAATTTAGTATGGCCGATTCACCTGACCTGCATGTCTTTGGGCGGAAACCGGAGCACCCGGAGGAAACCCACACAGACATGGGGAGAACATGCAAACTCCATACAGAGGACAACCCGGCACGACCCCCAAGGTTGGACTACCCCAGGGCTTGAACCCAGGATCTTCTTGCTGTGAGGCGACCGCGCTAACCACTGCGCCACCGTGCCGCCCCCAAGTGTTAGCTTTTTCAAGCAAATTCCATCCAAAGGACATAAACTGTTACGTGCTCATGACTTATGAGCATATTTCTTTTTGTTAGTGTGCGACAAATGGGGAATGAGCTGGAACCCCTGGGCCAATACATTTTGAAAGAGCAAACAGGGAAACTCCCACTTCCATGTTTACCAGGGACATCACTGGTTGGCCGAGCAATTGTGGTGAGCTGATCCAGTGGCCCAATCGTGTAACTCAGGGATGGGCAACATGATCCAGAAAGGGCGGGTGTGGGTGCAGGTCTTTGTTCCAACCAAGCAGTTACACACCTGTTTCTATTAGTCAACTAATAGTCTTTGCTAAGGACCTTGATTTGTAGACTCGGGTGTGTAACTGCTTGGTTGGAACAAAGACCTGCACCCACACCGGCCCTTTCTGGATCATGTTGCCCATCCCTGAAACTTGTTCACTCAATCACTCTAAACATGGTCGCTCAGCGACGTTTGTGTTTGTAATTTAAAGTCATTTTTGGCTGGAATGACTTTAAATTACTTCAATACAAGCAGGTCTCAATCACCAAATAAATAGATTGCATTTTAATGGAAGCATAACAATATGCCTCACAGACCAAGGGAGTAACCCAGGGAAGAGTTTGGTGAAAACTGTAAACAAGCAGCCTAAAAATTAAAAACCCTAAAAACAGAAGATTTACTCCCTCGGCTTCAACAGTTTTGCACCACAGCAACTCGGACATGCACAAAAAGAATTTTGAATCATGCATCTAATGGTTTTGTCTTTGAGTTCTGGTCTTATTCATTTGATTTTTTTTATCTTTATTATTAATGAGCCTATGCACCAAAGAAATCACTCAATCGGTCTGCTGTTTGGCAGACAATACAGTCACACTGTTTTCACTGAGCTGTAGTGAGTCAGGGCTGGTGCACACAGATTAAGCATGCAGCAACGACTTGTTTCGCCGTTGCGCCCGTCTTCAAATTTTCATCAGATGGTCATTTCTCTGCAAGAATCAGGACTGATGGATGAGATGAAGGAATAAAACCGGCCAAGATAAAGTAGATAAATAGATATACAAAAAAGATGAAAAGAGGGGAGGAAGAGAAGTAGTTTAACATGACCTTTGGAAAAAGAGCAGTAGTGATGGAGGGACGAGAGGAGAGGCAAAGGAAACGGCTGGTGTGTGTGTGTGTGTGTGGGTGTGTGCGTGTGTGGGTGTGTGATGATGGCCCTGTCCCTCCCAGGTCATAAAGGTGTCAGTGGTCCCCGGGCTACTCTTGTCACCGCCCCCCCCATCCCTTCTCTCTCTCTCTCTCTCTCTCTCTCTCTCTCTCTCTCTCTCTCTCTCTCTCTCTCTCACACACACACACACACACACACACATATTCCCACACATACAACCGGGGGCACACACCTTTATGCAAATAGTACATGCATACAAGCACCCCCCCCACACACACACACACACACACACATACACACACAAACTCTCTCCCTCCATGTGTCTTCCCCCTTATGCGTTTAGGTGGGTGGATCGGAAATAGTCACACACGCAGTTTTGAACTGTGGGACAGGAAGCTAAAGAGGGATCGGGGCAGTGAGGAGAGGATTGGAGGTGTGTGCAAGGAGAGTGGGAGAGGAATATGAGAGACATCAGAGGATAGGGGGAGAATAAAAGGATGGGAGAGGAAAGGGGAGAAGGAGGAAAGTAGTTGGTAAAGGGAGAGAAGGGAGTGGGGTAACAAGCACATCCTCTTAACCAGAGTGAGGTGTGCGGTGTGTGTGTGTGTGTGTGTGTGTGTGTGTGTGTGCGCGCGTGTGTGTGTGTGCGGCGGCGGGAGAGGTGATGTGGGATAACTGCAGGGATTAGAAGCCGATGGTGAGAGAGCTAAGTGCACTTTATCGAGGTGCTCTCTCTGAATGTGGCGGCGTGCAGTAAGGAGAGGTAAAGGACAGTGCACTGCTGCAGAAGTATGCTGTGCAATTATAGAAACGGATGAACGGGAGAAAAGGAGTTGAAGTACGTGGATTTCAAGAGGTAGGGGGGTAGAGTGTACATATGCAAAATGCACCTATGGTTTGGTTCAAGGACAGCAGTATTAGTAAATGATTGCAACACGGTTTTTCTTTTTTTAAAGAGGCAGACTTTGGAAGACTTTTCTTACGTGGGCAGCAATGCTCTCAATAGCTCTTAAGGTGAGAGCTGTCCATGTTCGATTCAGTTGATTGTTGTCTGTGTAAAACTGTCCTTTACCTTGAGCCCAGTCCATCCTTTATAAACTCACTTGCTCAACCAAGGGTGTGTGCAGTGCCGTTTCAAAGGTGGAGGTATGGATTTTGGATTTTGCGTGTGTGTGTGTGTGTGTGTGTGTGTGTGTGTGTGTGTGTGTGTGTGCGCAACGTAGCTCATCAATAAACTTCTAGGAGTGTCAAGGGTGGGATCTGCCTCACAGGGCTATGCAGTATGTGCTGGATGCTTGTGTCTATTCAATAGTAAATTGGGTAAAATTCTCTGATTGGCTTTTTTTTTTATAAACTGTCTGAATTATCCCTCTGTGCCCAACTATGCCCATCTGCTGCCGACAGCCACTTAAAACAAACGCTAGCAACTCTTTCCACATATATTCTGACCCAAGTCTAGTGTACATGATGGTTAGATGAAGCTGGATGTGGGTGGGTTGATGTAACCCCCCCCCCCTAGCGAGTACATCTGGTGATGAAGCCTTAATGGCGTTTCACGGAGAACAGCGTTGTCATGTGATGACATTATGGATGAATGAGTCTGAGCGTGTGCCATTTGCTTACTTGCAGCGCCTCCAGGAAGCGGAAAGAGCCCAGCCGTCTGCCGCGAGGCACCAGACAGAAGGTAGAGTTGTGGAGCATCTCTCTGTAGTCATACCTGCATGGAAACACACACAATCGTTAGGTCGGCAGTCATAAACAGAGACACGACGAGCTTCCAGAATACGAAAGGTAAATATGATTTGGGTAAACACGAATTATATAGGTACCTGCAAATGAGGGATTACTATAGAAAGGAAATCAAGATAGATTCATTCTCCATCGAAGTGAATGGTGTGATCCAAATTATAATCAGTTCGTACAAGGACACCAAAATTAGAATCATATCTGCACTATACCAAAAAACTGAGGACAAATGAGTATTCAACTAAATGTATAAAAGAAAAATGGGAAACAGTTCAACATAAAAAATGTCAGACGGTGAATGGCAAAACATGTGGAAAATACATCAAACATCCACCAGTTCACGGATGTGGAGGGAATTCTCTTGGAAAAAAATCTGATCCGTTTTTTTTATCCCCAAAGTCACATCTGAACACAAACCTACCAGGCTGGAGGGAACATGGAATATTAGACGCAGCCCACACACATATATTTTGGAAATGTCACAAAATATCAATGTTTTGGAAAATGGTACACAAAACTTTACAAAAGATACTAAGATACGATATCCCTATGAGCTACTTGGCGCCATATCTGTGTAATTTTCCCAAGGGAAATGTACACATAACAGATAGACTGGTCAAAATACTGCTAACAGCTAGTAAAACGGCTATTACAAAGAAATGGGGTAAAGTGGATCCCCCGACCCAGGATCAATGGTTAGAGATAGTAGAGGAACTACATATAACAGAAAAACTGACACATGGTTTGAGATTACAAGAAGCACACCTAGAAGAAAAGTGGCTGAAATGGACGTCACTCAGAAACCAGAACAGCGACGAAGACTCTGGAAGGCTAACCAATCCAGATATGTAAACTGTAAGAATGGGTGGACTACTAAGATTGTAACTCCCAAACAAAATTTATTTTTCCCATTTTTGTGTTTCATTTTAGGGTTTGTTTGTTGTAAAAAACAAAAAAACAAAACAGAGACACGACACGCCAGTCTCGTACATAAACACACACACACAGATATATGTATACTTGAACTACTGTCGCTATCTTTTGTATATCGAGAAACACACATTGAACCTCCAACACAAAGTCTGTGATGCTTCTCAACAGGGCCAAATACGTAAGTAGGCATGTATCACGTCACACACACCGGTGAAAAGGCTCCTCTGGGAGCGTTTTCTCCTCCAGGGACACACAACTCCAACACAAGTCACTGTGGCTAATAACTTTAGTTCATGTGTAAACTCCACTTTGTCTGTTCAGTCACCATTCATTTCATCTCGCTATTCTGTACGGCCCCTTTCACTCTGCCTCTTCCTCTTTCACCGCTACAGAGACGTGTGCTCCCTCTGTCACTCGCTCTCTCCTATCTCTCGCTCGCTCCCTTTCTCCCGCTGCCTTCTCCACCCTTTTATCTATCCGCTGAGGTGTGCATTTGCTACCTCCCTCCATTTCGCTTCCCCTCTCTCTTCCCTTTCCGCGCTCGCCCATCTCGCTCTCTCCTCTGTCTCTCTCCACTGAGCCGAGCGATACCTTGTTCCGTCTCTACCTCTCCTATCTCCTCCTCTCCATTCCCCTTTCCTCACGCTATCTAGAGAAAAACAGGCGTCCAATCCTCTCCTCTCCTCTCTCCTGCTCGCTTCCGCCCCTCCGCATCTCCTGCGAGAGGGAGCCCTCTTCTATCTCGTCCTCTCCCGCCTCTATCTCTCCAACCAGGAGGCCGGCGCTCCTTCCCTCCCACCGCCCCACCTTCGTCTCCCCAGCGGGGAGGTGGTTGCCTGCTGCCCCTCCTCTCCTCTCCCCTCCCCTCCATCCTCCATCTCTCCAGTGAGGTGCATCTTATTGCTCTCCAAACAAAATGATCAACCCTGCCAGGGGTAATGAGCTGAGAGCGACACCTGCTTCTACCACACAGCTGTGTGTGTGTGTGTGTGTGTGTGTGTATGTGAGAGAGAGAGAGAGTGTGTGCGTGTGCGTGTGTGTGCGTGTGTGTGTGAGTGCGTGTGAGGGAGAGCACATTTGTGTGCTCACACCTGCCTCCACTGTCGTGCTGTGTTGTGCATCAGAGCCTGGATGTGTGTACTTCCATGTGTGCATTAATGTGCTCGCATGCACATCTGTTGGTGTGTTGATGCATGAGCATATATATATATATATATATATATATATATATATATGTGTGTGTGTGTGTGTGTGTGTGTATATATATATATATATATGTATGTATGTGTGTGCATATTTTTATGTTTACGGGGGTCTTAATGTACGTGTTTGCCTGTGTCTTAATGTTTGCACCCCTGTGTGTTTTGTATTAATTTGTGTGCGCGCGGGAGCTGTGCATGTGTGTGTATCTAGTGAGGCGCAGCCCAGCAGGTGAGATGCATGGAGTTCTTTGTGTATTAACACTCGGGTGGCATTACTCCCCTGTCTGTGATGCATCCTGTTTACACAGACCGGACTGGGCAGATATTAAGATGTTTACCATATGAAAAGAGCCACCGACTTCTCCCCACATCGACACACACACACACACACACTCTCCCACAGCCAGCCCTGAAAGTCCAGTGCTCTTCCATCCGTGTTCCTCCTCTCCTCCGTTCCCCGTCTCGTTTGCTCTCCACCAGCCTCTCACAGACACACACACACACACACACACACACACACACACACACACACACACATGCAGCAGCGTGGACAAAGAAATCCCTCTCCCCCTCCAACTTGCTTCGTTTATCTCTTTCTCGGGGAGGGCAGGTTGTTTGGGGCGGGGGTTAAGAGAGTGGAGAGGCAGAAAATCATTTCTCATTTAGCCCTAGTCTATTTAAGGTGAAGGTTACAGGACACACACACACACACACACACACTGTTGCACTGCTGACGATTATAGACACACCTGAGATAATGTAGATGTACGACTGTGATTGCCGATGCTGCCTGTGTGTGTCTGTGCGTCCTCATGCTCGCATGAGTGTGTCAATACAAACCACGTTGACAAGGCAAAGCTGAACACCAAAGCCAAGGGTAACACACACACACACACACACACGCACACAGACAACACACATGCACGCACAGACAACACACACGCACACACACACAGAGTCAACACACACATACAAACAACACCCCACACACACCCAAACAACACACTCACACATGCACACAGCCAACACACACATGCGCCATGCACACACACACACCTCTAAATGAAACAATGACTGTGATGCTGCCGAGTGCCAAGACATGACTGCATGTGATGAATTCCCACTCCTACACATCTGCATACATCTTGTGGAGTACAAAAATGGCTGTCGCGTGCACACACACACACACACAGACACACACGCGTACACATTCACACACAGGTGCACATACTGTACACACTGGATTACATATAGGAACGAACACACTAACACAAACGCACACGGTGTGAAGAAGTGACAGCTGCACGCCCTCATATTGACGTTCTGTCACCTGTCGATGGAGATGAAGCAGCTATTGGGGCCGATTTTTCTACACCAGCTGTCTGCCTTGCAAGTGCCCGTGTGTGTGTGTGTATGTGTGTGTGTGTGTGTGAGTGTGTGTTCAGCCCGCAGAAAAGATCAGCATCTGATGGCAGTGAATATCAATGAGTGTGCAGCAGGGCCTGGATTTAACATGCACCAGCTTCACAACATGTCTTGCACATATGTCCTGCATGCCTTCACCTATGTATGTGTTTCATGGCGCTTATTTCATATTTGCAGCTTTATCTTATGTACGACATGATATGAACATCAGCCATGTGCTTGACACCCAGCTGATCTTGTCCTTCTCTCCCTCTGATACACAAGTAGAGACACGCATTGCTGTGTGCTTGACTGACATCTTGGAGAGGATGGCGACACACCACCTGAAGCTCAATCTGGACAAGACAGAGCTCATGTTCCTCCCGGGGAAAGGTTGCCCGCACCGCGACCTGGCCATTACCATTGACAACACCGTGGTGACGCCAACTCAAACTGGGTGTGATCCTGGACGACCAACTGTCGTTTGCTGCAAACGTTGCATCGGTTGCTCCCTCCCGCAGATTTCTCCTCTTTAACATCAGGAGGATTCGCCCATTCCTCACCGACGCGACGGCACAGGTGCTCGTCCAGGCTCTGGTCATCTCCTGGCTGGACTACGGCAACTCCCTCCTTGCTGGCGCCCCGGCGTCGGTCATCAGACCTCTGGAGCTTGTTCAGAAAGCTGCAGCTCGTCTGGTGTTCAACCGCCCTAAGTTCTCCCACACAACTCCCCTTCTCATGTCCCTACACTGGCTCCCAGTAGCTGCTCGCATCCAGTTTAAGACCCTGGTGCTAGCCTACAGGGCAGTGAAAGGAACATCTCCTTCCTATCTCCAGGCCATGGTCAAGCCCTACACCCCCGCCCAACCACTTTGCTCTGCTGCCTCGGGACACCTGGTTGCCCTGTCGCTCAGAGGCCCCTGCTGCCGGTCAACCCAGTCACGGCTCTTTTCTGTCCTGGCCCCACAGTGGTGAACTGAACTCCCCACTGATGTCAGGACAGCGGAGTCGCTGCCCATCTTTCAGTGCAGGTTGAAAACTCACCTCTTCAAGAACTACTACCCTGTTACTTGCTCGTAGCACTTATTGTATTCATTCATTAAAAGAAAAAAATCTCTTTCTCGCGCTTTTACTTTAGCACTGGTTTTGCTCTTAGATGCTTGTTCAGAGGGAAGATGCACTTATGACCTCTGATGACTAGTAGTTCTCCTGATTTCCTGCGTTAAATGCACTTATTGTAAGTCGCTTTGGATAAAAGTGTCGGCTAAATGACTGTAATGTAATAAATGCAATGTAATGTGATGTAATGTGCTCCTCAAAAGCAAAATGTATGGTGCACTCTTCTGTGTGTAGTCATTAATGTAATGTTACATGACTTACGTGTTACAACTTCTCATGACACTTAAGACAATGATGTGATAAGACCGCCCGAAGAGTTTTTTTTAGAAAGACACACCCTGAGTCCTTCCATCTAGGGCTCAGAATTGGCAGGTACCTCCCTTTCTGATAAAAACACTGCAATTTGATATTCCCATTTTTTTTCAAGCTCCATCGCCTCTATAGCAAAATGTCAGAACTGCAATATCGCAGGAAATGTACGGTAAAATGTATTTATTTGAAGCTCAGTGTGTTGCAAAAATCGTAAAACATGAGCTTCCCTGGGCATCCAGGTAGTGTAGCGGTCTATTCCGTTGCCTACCAACACGGGGATCGCCGGTTCGAATCCCTGTGTTACCTCCGGCTTGGTCGGGCATCCCTACAGACACAATTTGCCGTGTCTGCGGGTGGGAAGCCGGATGTGGGTATGTCTCCTGGTTGCTGCACTAGCGCCTTCTCTGGTCGGCCGGGGCACATTTTCGGGGGGGGGGTGACTGGGGGGAATAGTGTGATCCTCCCATGCGTTACGGTCCCCTGGTGAAACAACTCACTGTCAGGTGAAAAGAAGTGGCTGCCGACTCCACATGTATCGGAGGAGGCATGTGGTAGTCTGCGGCCCTACCCGGCTCTGCAGAGGGGGTGGAGCAGTGACCGGGACGGCTCGGAGAGCGGGGTGATTGGCCAGATACAATAGGGGAGAAAAGGGGGGAGATTCAAGCACACAGATGTGGCGGTTGTAGATATCGTTACATCGAGCCTCGTCACAGCAACCATCATTTGTGATCCAACATTGCAATTCAGGGGAAGCAGTGCGATGTTAAAACTGACAGGGCTTAGTATTGTGATACTTTCTGTTGAACCGCCCCCTCCCCCACGCCTACGTAGACCTCCCCCCTTTCCTCCACTATCCCGTCCCGTTCTGTTCCCCAACACCTGTCTCTCTCCTCTTCCTCCTCTTCAGCCTCCCTGCTGCTTCTGTCGTTTAGCCGGGTCATAGGCCCCCAGATAAGCCCTTTTACTTTTCTTTTCTTCTGCGGTCTCTCTTCTTCCTTTTTTTTTTTTGCTGCGCTAACAACAGCAAAGCTCTCCTTCCGTTCCATCCTTGTGACCTTGAGCAGGCGGAGGGATAACCACCACTCAGCTGTGAGCCCACAGGCTGTGTGTGCGTGCATGTGTGTGTGCGTGTGTGCATTTGTGGCAGTATTTCAATTTGTGTGAGCAGAATTTCAAACAGTGGTACTCGCAGGCATGTGAAGCACCATTGCGCGGCAGGGTTCACGTGGAAACGGCGGAGCGTGTGAGAGAGATCAGCGGCACCAGCGGGCCGTGACCGTGGAGAAAACGTTAAAAGAGAGGTGAAGGGATATTCTCCTATCGGGGGGACTTTGCGGTGGCACACCTGGACCGCGAAATGGACGAAAATGAGGTCAGGGCAGCACGTTATGCAATAACCCGTGAATAGAGACAACAAAACAACACAACCGAATAAACAAAGAGACACAATGGGTACTGTGGCAAGTTTCTGCACCTATATACAAGGGTATTTCTGCATGTTTATTTGTCACTGCGTGGGTGTGTCCGTGCATCCCACACATCTGATGCAGTTTGGAGACACTTCCCCAACTGGGCCGATCGGCAACTTCCAGCGCGGTTGCCATAGCAACCTGTCATTAAAACGCCTCCGTTTGTGGTGACTTGATTACATGCATTCTGCTCTTCTTCTACACACAGAGGGGTGGGGAAGAGGAGGATGACGCAAAGGGAGATGGGGGTGGGGGTGGGGGTCAAATAAGAGGTGTTTTATATATGGGGGAAACAAGTCCAGCAGCCTAGATTCCCAAAGGTGGGGGTCTGGCAGGTCTTCTTTTTTCCCTTTTTCCCCATTTTCAGCGTTGCATAGACATTATGCAGACGCCAAGTGACTATCTCTCTCCGAGGATCAGGCTGCAGGGTGGTGAAAGCACAAAACCAAATCCAGCCTACACGTCTTCTAAGAGATCCAGCTGACTACTTTTGTGAGACCGTTGTTACATTAGCCTCCAGGATCGCCCGCTGCCCTCGTCTCTCTCACTTACACCTTTTGTTTCTCACTGTCTCCGAGTGTATGATTTAGAATGAATGCATTGTGTTTGCAGTGCTGTGTGTGTGTGTGTGTGTGTGCGTGCGTGTGTGTGTGTGTGCGTGCGTGCGTGCGTGTGTGCGTGTGTGCGTGCGTGTGTGCGTGCGTGTGTGCGTGTGCGTGTATTCATGCAAAGAAAGAAAGGCAAGCAGAGCTGGAGCTGGGTGGATTAGCATTGACAATGAAAGAGGGTGAAAATAACACCACACACACACACACACACACACACACACACTCTCTCTCTCTCTCTCTCTCTCTCTCTCTCTCTCTCTCTCTCTCTCTCTCTCTCTCTCTCTCTCACACACACACACACACACAGGGATCTGGATACAACCTGACCCCCGCTTGCCTGTGAGAGACATGGTTAAATAGAGATGGTCATACAGTCACACTCTCCTAGACAGAGTGGCAGAAAAAAACAGACAGAAGAGACAAGATAGATGTACACACAAATAAAACGTTTTAAACTTCACCAAGAGAGCAAGACACACACACACACACACTCACACACACACACACACACACTCACACTCACACTCACACACACACACACACACACACACACACACACACACACACACACACACACACACACCTCATACATACAAACAAAGAGAACGAGAGAAAGAGACAAGACAGGGAGATGGGCCAGCTGGCAGATAGAGGGAGTAACACACTCACACTCACACACTCACACACACACACACACACACACACACACACACACACACACACACACACACACACACAATGGATGAATAGTCATCCAGGAGGGCAGACAAAGCGACTGAGTGCAAGTCAGGAAGACAGACAGTTGGAGACTCTCACGTAGCCCTTCTCTGATAGAAGGAAGGGCTACGTGAGCTAGAAGGCAGATACCAAGACAGGCAGACACGAGCTCTTCGCAGTCAACACAAGTTTGGTTTCGGTTAGCCCCAAGAAAGCGAGGGTAATGCCTCGCCCTTTCATCCCCCGTCTACGTGTCCCCTGCTGGGCGTGCCTGCAAAATACAGCGAGAAGACGCCAATGGCAAGTGGAGATCAGCATGTTGAGAACAGCATGTGGCACAGCATGCGAATGTAAAACGAACATACATCACCGCCTGCCTCCATTTGTAAGTGTATCATGTGTGCGATGAGAGGCAGAGGAAGCAGCTGTGTCTGTGCGTGTCTGTCAGAGTGTATTTGTGCATCCTAGGTTCTATAAAGATGGTGGGAAAAAAACTCCAATGCCCTACAACCTTGCCATCTGATCAACTAATCCAGCTACCGAGTTGAATTCCTAGTAACCTGACTCATCTCATCTCATCATCAGCCGCTCCTCCGGGGTCGGGTCACCATGGCAGCAAGCTAAGTAGGGCACTCCAGACGTCCCTCTCCCCAGCAACACCCTCCAGCTCCTCCTGGGGGATCCCAAGGTGTTCCCAGGCCAGATTGGACATGTAGTCCCTCCAGCGACTTCTGGGTCTACCCCGGGGTCTCCTCCCAGTTGGACATGCCCGATAAACCTCCAAAGGAAGACGCCCAGGAGGCGTCCTAATCAGATGCCCGAACCACCTCAACTGGCTCCTTTTGACACGAAGCAGCAGCGGCTCTACTCCGAGCTCCCTACGGATGTCCGAGGTCCTCACCCTGTCTCTAAAGCTGAGCCCAGACACCCGACAGAGGAAACTCATTTCAGACACTTTGTATCCATGATCTCATCCTTTCGGTCACTACCCAAAGCTCATGACCAGAGGTGAGGGTTGGAACGAAGATTGACTGGTAAACTGAGAGCTTTGCCTTCCGGCTCAGCTCCTTCTTCACCACAACAGTCCGGTACAACGTCCGCATTACTGCTGATGCAGCTCCAATCCGCCTGTCAATCTCCCGCTCCATCCTACCCTCACTCGTGAACAAGACCCCAAGATACTGGAATTCCTTCACTTGAGGCAACAACTCATCCCCAACCCAGAGGGAGCAATCCACCATTTTCCTCACTAGCTTTACTAAAAAACATGAATGCAATCATGATAGAGGCCTTCTATTACACATCACAGTGTTTTTTGCAGTATGGCTGTCATGCCACAGATGTGCTCGTTGCCTAGTTAAATAATGCACACAGTGGGAAATAAATTGTTTAAAATGGCTGATCGTCAGCGACCCAAAGGACTCTATTCTCCCGGTAATTAACTGAGAGGTAGCAGGCTTAGCACACCCCATAAACATATGAGCATCTAAGTTAAAGCATATTGTTGTGTATTAGCGTTAGAGTGTGACAGATGTGCAGTCTAAGTGGGCTTGTGGGTAAAGGATGGGTCATGTTTCATTCCTGACTAACTGAGACAAAGCGTGTGTGTGTATGTGGGGGGGGGGGCTATCAACATATGTCTTGGTGTGTGTTCGTGCCTGAGAATGATAATGTGTGCGTACATGCGTACAGCGATAAATAAGAGTGGGAAAGACAAATCACTGGGGTGTGACTGAACTTTCTGTGTGTGTGTGTGTGTGTGTGTGTGTGTGTGTGTGTGTGCTCGTGTGTATTTGACCCCCTCAGCTCTCGCCCTTGTTACTTCCCACTCATTTGCCCTGCGGCTGCAAACCCTTGTACCCTGCAGGACGAGAACAAGTGGGAGCGCATTGTGTATGCATGCACTTGCCCCATGTGCATGCGAGACCGTGTGCGTCTCTGTGCATGCCCGTGCGTGCGCCTATCCATTTCATCCCTTCTTCATCCTCTTCCTCCTCCTCTACCATCACGCCCGCCATTCACTCTCCACAACTAATTCATTAGCTTAATTAGAGCTCATTAGCCAGCTTATGCTAGTTCCAATTAGCATCCTAGCATGGAATAACCCCGAGGTCCGCCTGGCCAAACAAACAGGCTTACCATGGCGAATCCCTCGATGATGCTGAGGTCCGACCATGCACGGGTGAAACTGATTACTCCCACTTACAGACTTTACTGCATTTAAAGTGTTTTCAATGACCTGCCTCAGGATTACTGTGGTCTTTTAAAGCTCCCTGGGTAACCCACAAGGCTGAAGCACCCAGGAGTGAAGATGCAATGCCAATGAGGTTGCCCATGCTAAAAATGTCTTCTCTCATGGTACCGTGAGGATCAGGGCTGTCCCGAATACCTTTTTTTCGGGCTTCGAATATTCAGCAGCAAGTATTCGAAGGTATTCAAAGCTTCGCTACGACGGTGGGAGGTGCTTGACTTTTCGGACATCTTGCCAAACTAGCTGGGTCGTGTCTGGATGGTGACCCTAGGGTTGCGAAACTCTTGCAGGATTTTTAACCTAACCTTAACCCTAGGTCATCCCGGGTCGTCCTCTGTGTAGAGTTTGCATGTTCTCCCCATGTCTGTGTGGGTTTCCTCTGGGTGCTCCGGTTTCCTCCCACAGTCCCAAGACATGTAGGTCAGGTGAATCGGACATACTAAATTATCCCTAGGTGTGAATGTCTCTGCCCTGCGATGGACTGGCGGCCTTCCCAGGGTGTTTCCCCACCTTGCGCCCAGTGACTGCTGGGATAGGCTTCAGCAACCCTAATTAGGGTGAGGGGCTTGGATAATGGATAGATGGACCTTAACCCTAACCCTAACCTAACGCTTGCTGTGCGCATGTGTGAGAGTTTCGCAAATCCGGAAATACCATCTAGACACGAGCAGCTAGCTCTAAGTCACATCCTGCACTGGGCGTAGAGGAGACGAGACCTAGCATGCTGCGTTCACATGGACACCAGATGTCATTATCGTGGATGAGAGCAGTACCGTAAAATTAGATGGCACCGGCAAATTATGCCGACAACGGCAGACGGCACTGCTGTCCAAAATTAAAATAGTTAGGGGGCTGTTTTTTATTCCTACACAAAGTAAAACATAAAGTTAATCATGTGGTGTGTGTGTGTGTGTCTGTATGTGTGTCTGTGTGTGTGTGTGTGTGTGTACAAACACAAAACAATGTTGTACAATTTGTTTTTTTTTCTACAAACAATACATTACCATAGCAACCCATTTACTGTACTGTTTGTGCCTTGTGCCATATTGCCTACTGCTGTTTACTGTTTCCCGGAAAGAAAAAAACATCGAATACTGATTTTGCCGTCTGTCACCATGGCAACTATCGAAGGCTTCGAAGCATTCAGGTCAACCCTAATGAGGATAAAAGAAATAACCAAATAGCATGTTTTATGTTTTACTGTGCATTACTGACCCACCGGGACTAAGAGAAACACCCCCCTGGTTGCTGTATAGGTGGGCTGGGACACGACGCCCACCTGGAAGAGCCGTCTGTCCTTAAGTCTCCTTTACACTGGGTCTAATGGAGAGCTTTCATGTCGCCGGTCTTTCCAACCCGTCAAGATCTATTTGTTGAGGGGACCCCTTGACTGATGGGTCTAATATTTCCTTTGTTAGGTCTCTCTCTCTCTCTTGCTCTCTCTCTTGCTGTCGCTCTTTCGCTCTCTCTCTCTCTCTCTCTTGTTCTCTCTCTTGCTGTCTCTCTCTCTCTCTTGCTGTCTCTCTTTCTCTCTCTTGCTGTCTCTCTTTCGCTCTCTCTCTCTCTCTTGCTGTCTCTCTCTCTCTCTCTCTTGCTGTCTCTCTCTCTCTCTCTCTTGCTGTCTCTCTTTCGCTCTCTCTCTCTCTCTCTCTCTCTTGTTCTCTCTCTTGCTGTCTCTCTCTCTCTCTCTTGCTCTCTCTCTTGCTGTCTTTCTTTCGCTCTCTCTCTCTCTCTTGTTCTCTCTCTTGCTGTCTCTCTCTCTCTCTCTTGCTCTCTCTCTTGCTGTCTCTCTCTCTCTCTCTTGCTCTCTCTCTTGCTGTCGCTCTTTCGCTCTCTCTCTCTCTCTCTCTTGTTCTCTCTCTTGCTGTCTCTCTCTCTCTCTTGCTGTCTCTCTTTCTCTCTCTTGCTGTCTCTCTTTCGCTCTCTCTCTCTCTCTTGTTCTCTCTCTTGCTGTCTCTCTCTCTTGCTCTCTCTCTTGCTGTCTCTCTTTCGCTCTCTCTCTTGTTCTCTCTCTTGCTGTCTCTCTCTCTCTCTCTTGCTGTCTCTCTCTCTCTTGCTCTCTCTCTTGCTGTCTCTCTTTCGCTCTCTCTCTCTCTTGCTGTCTCTCTCTCTCTCTCTCTTGCTGTCTCTCTCTCTCTCTCTTGCTGTCTCTCTTTCGCTCTCTCTCTCTCTCTTGTTCTCTCTCTTGCTGTCTCTCTCTCTCTCTCGCTCACCCACACACACACGCAGACTTAAAGGCAAAACAGATGTAACGAGTGAAATAAAGCTAAAATCTCCCTGAAGTGTAGTTAAGAAAGTTAAGAAAAACTATTTAGCCTTCAAACTTCACCTTATAGTAGCTTCAATCCTGAAGATTTCCATGGCAACCAGAGTATGTTCTGATACGTTCCACTCCTGGTAATTTCGAGCAATAGCTGCCACCTGTATTCTTATGCATTTGTGTGTTATTTGCTTATCTTAAAGGTTACTGTTGGGCAGGAGTTTCTGAGGGAAAATTATATAGCACACAGTGTTTAACATCTTCAACATAGTGGACGGGTAGCAGTGAATTTCAAGACGAAATTAAGTTGTTGTGGCTTACAAGCAGACATGGCCAAGCTCCAATACAGGGATCGCCGGTTCGAATCCCTGTGTTACCTCCGGCTAGGTCGAGCATCCCTACAGACACAATTGGCCATGTGTGCGGGTGGGAAGCCGGATGTGGGTATGTGTCCTGGTCACTGCACTAGCGCCTCCTCTGGTCAGTTGGGGCGCCTGTTCGGGGGAGGGGGGACTGGGGGGAATAGCGTGATCCTCCCAAACGCTATGTCCCCCTGGCGAAACTCCTCACTGTCAGGTGAAAAGAAGCGGCTGGTGACTCCACATGTATCGGAGGAGGCATGTGGTGGTCTGCAGCCCTCTCCGGATCAGCAGAGGGGGTGGAGCAGAGACCAGGACGGCTCGGAAGAGTGGGGTAATTGGCCAAGTACAATTGGGGAGAAAAAGCGGGAAAAATCCCCCCCCCCCCAAAAAAGACATGGTCAAGCTCGTAGAGGACCTTTACTAATAGATGCTACAACATCGATAGCCATAACCCACATTCGGCTGTATTTTTATTATGTTGGCGGAGGGGGAAGTCGTGGAACAACAGCACTGGAAACCCTAATTTATTTCTAATAGATCTGTGGGATTCTGATTGGTCAGACTGCTGCATGGATCACAGTATCCACGTCTGTCAGCCAGTTGAACAAAGATGAGTTGTGTTCAGGGCTGCATCTTGAAAATATAGTTTTAAAACTTGATGCAATTCTACTGTATGCCAATGACCTTTGTAATCCTCCACCAGTAAGATTTAGCCACGAGTGCATCAGTGGTACGTTGTATGCAGTAGTGTACCATGGCGTTTCAGTCCCACACCTCACACACACACAAACGCACATTTCTCATATGGGTGCCAATACAGCCAACACAGCCACATACAAAATACACTATCATGCACTACATGCATCAACACCAACAAGACAGCTGATCTTCAACAACCACAACGCACACCACTGTGCACTACAGCAGCTATTGCAGCATCACCATCAGATCTGCCTTAATGTCACTCAACGAGCAGCTTGCACATGCACACCACATGGCACAACACAACAAACAAATTCAATAAAGTATAGCCACAATATTGTTGTCATATAAATATGACAATAACAGCATCATGAGTTGGCAGATGACACCACAGTGATTGGACTAATAAGTGACAGTGATGAGAGGGCCTATAGGAGGGACATGGAAGATTTAACCATATGGTGCCATGATAACAACTTCTCTCTAAATGTCGATACGACAAAACAAATCAATGACTTTAGACAGATCAGAGGAAATCACATTCCTATTTCCATCAGTGGGTCATCTGTTGAAATTGTGGACAGTTTCTGATTTCTCAGTTTACACATTACAGACATCCTCCTCACATGGTCTCTCAACACCAACTGCATCCTTGAGAGGGCGCAGCAGAGACTGTATTTTCTGAGGCGTCTCAAGACTTTTGGTATGAGTACCAAAACTCGTATGAACTTTTATTGCAGTACCATCGAGAGTGTCTTGACAGGCTGCATCACAGTGTGGTTTCACAACCTGACTGCTCAGGACTGCAGACTGCTGCAAGCGACTGTAAAGACAGCGGCAAAAATCACTGGCATGGAAGTACCACAACTTCATCATATTTACACCACTCGCTACAAAAGGAAAGCCCAAAACATCATTAAGGACACCAGCCACCTCACTCATGCTCTGTTCTCGCTCCTTCCATCTAAAAAACATTACCGGAGCATCAAATCCCACACCACCCGTCTCAGTAATGGCTTCTTGCCACAGGCAGTCAGGTTGCTGAACAGCTGATGCACCCAATATGCACTTTACATTGTTGTGTTATCGTGTACTTTTCTATATTGTGTATATAATGTATGAATTCTGTGCAGCCGAAAGTAGTAGTAGTAATCTATGTAGGTCTGTAGTGTGTATTTTTGGGATGGTGTGTCCTTCTGTCCTTTGTCTTGTGTCCTTTGTGCTAAGGCAGAGAGAGCCAGAGCACAAGCATTTCATTGTATTCCAATACACATGATAATAAAGTTGAACTTCAACTTCAACTTATCAGTGCACCCACCACCTCCATTTCAATAGGAAGAATGTGCACACCAATATGGAGTTGAAGTTCCTCCTCACTTGAGAGACTTGTCTCTCGCAAAAATCGTCCGTCCAGTAATTTAGTCCATTTGGAAGAATGTGTAAAAACTGCAGACAATCTTCCCAGATTTGCAAAAAACCACAAAGTAGATCAGCAACAAGATCGTCAGTAGCTGTGAATGTGGGGGCCATTGCACTTAAGTTTGCTCACAATCCGCCAAAGGCTCAAGCTCAGAGTTGATGACGACACCGGGGCTAGCACCAACACATCGCAGGGCCCTGAGGCGCTCTGTTACTACACATCAAAATCTGATAGGCTGATGACACGGTCACTCAAAAGTTGTAATCAGTTTGCAGCTTTGGGCTTCAAGGAAGGGCTAGCAATAAACACTACTGCTGGTCCAAGGAGCTGTGATGCATTTAGATGACATAGGAAATCCCTGCTCAGCCCCACGAGAAAAGAAGTAATTGAATTCACACACATATCAGGCACAATCCAATACAACTATGAAAACCAAATTGTGATTGTGAGTTTGGCAGGGCCAGCAGAGAAGGCCCTGATGGCCCTGACAGCCCACCACTGGTTGTATGGTGTATGAGATGTTTATTCATTGAGCTTGCCCGGAGTGGAGTGAATTCCCATTGACTCAACATTTGCAGCGTGGCTTTGAAACCAATTGTGTTTCAGGAATTTCTAAGATGCTATGGTAGCTTGCATAGCTGTACCAAATTCCTATTACCTTTCAAATGAGACCTGGGCGGCGTGGCGGAGAGAGTATGGCCGCAAGCATTGGGAGAGAGCTGCATACACAGTATTTCTGCCAAGTAGCGCACGCAAACACACACACACACACACACACACACACAAGAATGTTTCATTTCATTCCATACACAATATGGTTGCTGGAGGCTCTTTCATGACAAATCACTCTGAAATCCTGAAGACACTAAAAACCGCACGTGCGCGCGCGCACACACACACACACACACACACACACACACACACACACACACACACACAGTGTGGAAACCAACGTAAAAATATGAAAAGGGCGTCCGGGTGGCGTGACCAACACGGAGATTGGTGGTTCGAATCCCCGTGTTACCTCCAGCTTGGTTGGGCGTCCCTACAGACACAATTGGCCATGTCTGCGGGTGGGAAGCCAGATGTGGGTATGTGTCCTGGTCGCCGCACTAGCGCCTCCTCTGGTCAGTCGGGGGGGGGGGGACTGGGGGCAATAGCGTGATCCTCCCGAAAGCCACGTCCCCCTGGCGAAACTCCTCACTGTCAGGTGAAAAGAGGCAGCTGGCGACTCCACATGTATCGGAGGAGGCATGTGGTCTGCAACCCCCCCCCCCCCCGATCAGCAGAGGGGGTGGAGCAGCGACCAGGATGGCTTGGAAGAGTGGGGTAATTGATACAATTGGGGAGAAAAGGGATGGGGGGGGGGATCCCCACAAACGAAAAAAACATGTAGCCGTGTCAAAAAGTAACACAATGGATGGCAAACTTTTTCCATCAGACCGTAGAGCACCCCCCCCCCCCCAAAAATAATGAAACTAAATAAAAATATCTTCAGATGCAAACTCCTTATGTTCTGGCTCAAATATGCCCTTCATTACTAAAACATGTACATATACATAGTATATGTACGTATACTATGTATGCAACACACACACACACCCCTGAATAAGTTCCAGTCAGCAGCCTCCACTCTTCCTCTAGCTGCATTCTCTGCTATCCATTCTGCCCATCACACATGTAGGTTTGAATATTTTACAAATAGCCTGATAAAGGGAGGTCCTCCTGCTGCAATACTAATTCACTATGACGGCTTTATCCGAGCAATTTTTTTTCAATTTGTCCACTCGTATTTTTTCCACTGCAAACAGATGGAGGCAATTTTTCAGATACATTTAGTATCTGCACAGGAGTGGCCTGCTGAGATCCATGTTAAAACTAGGACACACTTATTCACCGCATGCTTCGGACGATATTCGGGGAACATTTTCAGCTAGCTCCAGTCTGACCTAGACATGCATGTATGTACAGACACGAGAAGATATATAGTTTATTAATCCCCGTGGGTAAATTCATCCTCTGCATTTAACCCATCCTAGCCGTGTAGCTATTCGTAGTGGGCAGCCGCCGTGCAGCATCCAGGGACCAACTCCGGTTCTTTTCTGCCCCGTCTCGGTCAGGGACACCGACAGGAGTATTAACCCTAACACACGCCTTCGCTGGCGGGAGGAAACCGGAGCACCCGGCGGGAACCCACGTAGACACAGGAAGACCATGCAAACTCCACACGGCAAAGACCTGGGACGGCCGGGGGTTCAAACCCAGGACCTTCTTGCTGTGAGGCAATAGCGGTAACTATGGCCACACA
Source organism: Lampris incognitus (assembly GCF_029633865.1). Classification (NCBI taxonomy): domain Eukaryota; kingdom Metazoa; phylum Chordata; class Actinopteri; order Lampriformes; family Lampridae; genus Lampris; species Lampris incognitus. The sequence continues at coordinate 23,849,115 of NC_079228.1, forward strand.
CACAAACACACATGCAAGGCCACAGCCTTTCTCTATGTCTCTGATACACACACACACACACACACACACACACACACACACACACACACACACACACACACACACACATGCTCTTTAGTCGGTGATTGACGTCTCTCTGTATTAGCCTGAAGACGAGGGTCCAGGCTCGCGGGATGCTCACTGTAGACCAGCTGTGCCTCACTCTGCTCCGCACTCCACTTCCAGATGGCCCTCGGGTCAGTTCACACTGCCTGTGTGTCTGTAATGTGTATGTGTGTGCACGCGCCGAGGTGGTGTGTCTGTGACTCCGTATGTGTGAGACGGCCTCAGATTTAGACATGTCAGCACATGCTTCGCGGCGCCCTCTTTTTAAACATTGACACATTTTGTCATCAGAGCCGCTGGTATGAAGAGTGCAGGGGGGAGAAAAGAGAGGCCAGATACCCCTTACTGAAGTGTCCTTTCATCTCACACACACACACACACACACACACACACACACACACACACACTAACTCTCTCATACACAAACACACACGTACACTCAAGTGCACGCACTCACATACATAGGAAAACCCATACACATATTTGCACACACACTCATACATTAACACATCTGCCCATGCACAATGCATACACAATCACATTCAAATAGGTCTTCTAAACATTAAAACAACAGATATCTTTTATAAACACACACACACAAAGCATACACAAACAGAGCACTACACAAACTATATTTCGTAAACACACACAGGCACAATTCACACACAACCACTCAAACAACTCTTCCTTTATAAACACACACACACACATACACACACAGACCAGCAAGCCACCCACCGACTCCTTCCCAGTGCGGCACCAGCAGGAAGCCCGTACTACTGGGCTCCCACCTGCCTGAGAGACCGGTCCCTCTGTCCAGCGAGAGGGTTGCAGGGATTTAATCGTGTTTAATTTCCTGTCTGCAAACACTCTCAAATGTATTCCTGCTGAAGGCTCAACCATAACATGAAGCCTGTTCCCGCAACCATCTGGGTCTGGCCGACAGAACGACAGAAAAATGAAGAGCAGCAGAAACCAACCCCAGGCAACGCCATAAATAAAAAAGTTAAACGGATGGCTGGGAACGAGGAGGCGGATAGAGCGTCGAGCTGCCACTGGATGTAAACCTTGCCTCCTTAAGACTTTCAGAAATTAGATTTTTGGGGGATTTAACATACATGGTCATCAGTTGAAATTCCATCATGGGAATTTGAATGGGGTTTGATGGTCCCAAGGGGCATGAAATTTAAGCTCTACCCACACTAACGTGTAGAAATTAAATGCACGTGTTAGCAGAGAGCCAAACCGGGTGTCAGGACCGACCGCTCCCCTCACTTCAGCATGTATGCATGTGTGCTTTTGTATGTGTGTGTGTGAATTTCTATGTACGTGTGGCTGGTTGTGTGTGTGTGCGTGTATGTCTTTGTACATGTTCTCATTACCACATGTGCTTGCACAGTCACACAAACACACACACACACACACACACCCTATTATTTCAGCTTGAGTCTGACATTGCCATCAAACACACGGTAACATCAACCATGCCACATGACACCAGAGTGCAGCACGATGTGGTAGACAGCCAGCGCTTTTGGTGTATGTGTGCATGTATGTCAGAGAGAGACAGAGACAGAGAAAGAGAGAGAGAGAGAGAGAGTGCAAGAGAGATACAGAGCGAGAGAGAGAGAGCCAGAGACAGAGAAAGAACAGACAGACAGACAGACAGAGAGAGCAAGTCAGAGAGAGAGAGAGAGAGAGAGAGAGAGAGAGAGAGAGAGAGAGAGAGAGAGAGAGAGAGAGAGAGAGAGAGAGAGAGAGAGAGAGAGATGCCGTTAGGGAGAAAGATGAGGTACAGCTGTCAATCACAAACTGAGAGGGGGGCAATGCAATCCACTACCCAGTTCATCAGCACCCGTGTGTCACTCACACTACGAGATCACAGTGATTGGCTGTCGACACGTGTGTGTGTGTGTGTGTGTGTGTGTGTGTGTGTGTGTGTGTGTGTGTGTGTGTGTATGTCTGTGTTTGTGTGTGTGTGTGTTATAGAAAAAGGAGTGAATTTGGATAGAAGGACACAGAGGACAGAGGCTATAGAGGACAGGGAATATGGGAGAGGGAGAGAGAGAGAGAGACAGAGGGAGAAAGAGTCAAGGGGGGTATATAAGTGGGGGGGGGGGTTGGAGGAAGAAATGTCCGCAATGATGCAATTATGATTCAATTTAGATTCCCACATCAATTATGCAAACATATTCAAGGAACATGTCAAATATTGATAGGCTGTTCAACTTCTCAAACTGTGTTCATTAAGGAGCCAAAACTTAACCTGGACCCTCTCATTAATCATGGATGGATGTCAGCAGGAGGTCTGCATTCAAATTCAAACAACACTACCAAGTTGCCACCAGTGGAGGGGCTGGAGTATGTGTCCATGTGTGTCTATACAACCTCATGGCCACAATGGCGCGCCTTTATAGGCGTCTGTGTGATTCCCGGCTCCGTGTCATTACCGCCACTGATGCTTGCATGTTGGTTGGTCTGTGTGAGTGCACATGTATGCATGAGTGTGTACGTGCCTATTTGCACATATGCATGTGCACTTCTGGTTGTGCATGGCTGAATGTAGGTGGAGTCTGGCACCAACATAACTGTTGTGTGTGTGTTTGTTTTTGTTTTGTTTGTTTTTTGCTGTGCTTGGATTTGCTGAGCTATTTCATACTGTCCTGAGTTTTGTTTGGTCATATTCTAGGATGTGCTGGTATGGTGGCTTGTGTCTCTGCTACGTCTCTGCTATCTTTATCAGGTCTGTGCTGTGTTCTGTCTTGGCTGTGTCATGTCGTATTGCATTCCTTGTCTGCCCCCCACCCACCCCCTCCCACCCCCTGCCACCCCCCACCCCCGCTGCGTTTTCCCATTGTGTCTCTGCCACAAGAGCGGACAAACCCTTGGGCTAAAACCGATGCATCTTAGTCATAAGACACACCTCAGACGCGCTAGCCCGGTCTCATATGACCTAACTTAGGCTCAAAAGCTGGGCGGGGTCAGAAGACAGGGGTTAAAGGGCATGGCCGTCTCCACCTTGAGGAACAAAAGGGAGCGCTAAGCCTTTGAGTTGAGTCAGTCCCTGGGTAGCTTAAATGTGGGAATAACTGTGGGAGCTCTGGTGGGTATTATGTGTGTTCCTGTGAGTGTGTGCGTGCGTGTGTGTGAGTGTGAACCGTTGTAAAAATTATGCATCTAAGGCAGGGGTCAGGTGCGTGTGTGTGTGTGTGTGTGACTGATAGGCACATGCATAATAACGAACATGTGAGACACAGATCGAGCCTGTCTCTGTCTCAGCGTGTACATGAACACATGCATCTACATATCTACATGTTCGCCTGTGTGGAAACTGTGATCATGACCCCTACTGTCCCTCCTGCAAGCCCCCCCCCCCCCCAAGCTGTGCAGTTGGCTGGTCGGTATGTGTGTTTGTGTGTGAGAGAGTGTGTGCAGGGAACAGCTGTTCCCAGCGCTACATGGGGAGGTCAGGGGGAGAGACAGCCAAGTTGCAGCTGTGGCCCTGGGGCTTGTGGGAACTCTAGTGGAGAGAAGAAGAGCAGTAGAGGGGAGCGCATAACAGGGTAAAGGCCAGGAGAGGAGAGAAACGGAGGGGGGGGGGCAAGAATAGACAGAAAGAGACAGGAAAAAAAGGTTAACAGCAGAAGAGACGAGACACAGCATGAGAGAGGAGGGGAGATGAGATGAGAACGGTGAGGATGAGAGGAACGGAGGAGGGGGAGGAAGCAAGTGGCACACAGCCACGTGAAACAAGTTGAGGGTCATTGGCAAAACAAAACAAAAAAAAGAAGCAGCTTGTAAAGGGGAAGACAAGAAGAGCTGTCTTCCTGGTGGTCTGGAGGAGCCGCGAGAATGAAGGCACGTAACAAAGGACCGTGGAGACCACTGGACAACAGCCCGCAGACGTGACGGCACAGCACGCTGCGACTTCAAGGTCAGCAGTTGGAGACACGCACACTGTGGGCGCTCCTCCAGCAAACCAAAGCAGCCTGCTGAGGATGATGTTTATTTCACGATGGCATTTAATACGCCGAGTCTGAGAAATCACTTTAGTTTTTTTTTTTTTTTTTGCACAAACGATCATCAACTGCAGTCGAGAGGCTCAGGCTCCAACGGAGAGAGACGAGCTGCAGAGGGAGAAAAACTAATAAGCCGTGTGAAACAGGAGAGAAATGGGCTCATCCCTCTAAGGCACCAAGTGACACTATTGGAGCCATTGTACACCGTTTCCAAGAGCGGGGGGAAAAAAAAGACATCTACGCTGAAACCCCAAACTAAATACCTCCTGCGCACCAGATTCGGTGTACAAATTATATTTGCAGCTGCTACAAAAAAAGCGTACTGAGGAATCGCCAGTGTTGGAACGAGGCCAAGAGCCGGTTCACGTCTTTGGTTGCAACGCTATGTTCGCCTGATAAGTTATCCAAGGTGCAGCTTCAAACAGTCGTACCCCTTTCTGAAAACTCTCCCATCCGCTGGCTTGTGATACTCAATTAAATATTGCCCATCACCATCTGTGTAGGAGAAGAACTTAAAATAATTAGAGTCTGCTAACGATTAGCAGCAGACACCTCTAATCTGCCATGAGTGGGCAAAAAGGAGAAAGAAAGAGAAAAACAAAACAAAACAAAAAAGATGGGAGATGAGTTCTTCCAGTTGTATGCAGGAGGTTTATATATATATATATATATATATATATATATAAGGATAAAGAAGTGAAGCCATTATATAAATGGACCAGGTGTTAGCAGGCACACACAAAGGTGTGTATATCTGTGTGTGTAAACATGTACATCCGTGCAGATTTTATGTCACTGTCTGTATCTATGTGCAGCTGTGTGTGCGTGTGTGTGTCTGTGTGTGTGCACATGTGCGTATCTTTGTATTTTGTATGTGTGTGGCTGCATCTCTGCGAGTGCGTGACCGTTCATGTGTACGTGAATGAGTGTGTGTGTGTGTGTGTGTGTGTTTGGGTGTGTGCAGGTGTCTGGAGGTGATATGAAGGTGAGAATGGTGAGACGGGGTCTCTCTGAGTCGATGTAAGTGCTAAACAGTATCCTAGCAACATGCTCCATCGAAGCACGGTGCAGATTCCAGTGGCAGATAGAGAAAGTGCCAGACTTACATGTGTTCAGCCTGTAGCACAACCGCCTGTGACAGAGGCTTTCTGAGATCGTACACGGCACCAAACACATACGGAGACACGTCAAATTCTCATCAAATTTAACCTGCAGTTGCATTTTCCAACCCAGGAGGTGCACTTCAGCCCCCTGCACCGACAAACCCTGCCGCGCACCAATGACGCCGAGGCAAACTTCCATCCATTTACTGCACTTCGTTATTTAAGTGGCTCTAATTCTGAACAACATATTTGTGTTCATGTTAATTGCCGAGACTCAAAGCACATGTAAGAGGAGCAGGAATGCCTCCTCTCATAGCGTAACGTTATTAGATGCTTTAAGCAAGAATGAACAGGAAAAGGCAGTTCCTTGAGGAAACCATTGGCTCCTCACTTGAAATCTAAAGATGCAAGCCAGAGTACTCTTGGCACTCCTTCACATTCCCCCCCTTCTTTTTTTTTTTACCTGTGCTGTCGGCAGGCTTGGCATACAACGCAGGGAATTTGCATGCCAATGTGTCCTCGACAGAGTTAACCTGCAAATGGAGATCAGGTTCTTCACCTGCAAAGGCAATCTTTATTAATGATCAAGAACCACTTATAATAACTCCGTCCTTTGGATGATATGTGGGATGACAAGAGCACAGGGTTTTGGTTATACATTTACAGCCCTCATCGGCCCCCCTCTTCTGCATGTTTGATCAGCTAAACTACCAATCAGCATCGCTTCTCCAAGAGGGGGACGATCACCACAAGTGAAACGAGGAAACTCGGACATGAAAAATGACCACATGTACCTGGTAAGACATGGACATATAAAACAGACGCCGATATGTGTTCGACAAAACATAATCAAATCAAGCTTATCGGGGCGTCCGGGTGGCGTAATGGTCTACTCTGTTGCCTACCAATATGGGGATCGCCGGTTTGAATCCCCGTGTTGCCCCCAGCTTGGTCGGGTGTCTCTACAGACACAATTGGCCGTGTCGGCAGGTGGGAAGCTGAATGTGTGTATGTTTCCTGGTCGCTGCACTAGCGCCTCTTCTGGTCGGACGGGGTGCCTGTTCAGGGGAGAGGGGGAACTGGGGGGAATAGCGTGATCCTCCCACACGCTACGTCCCCCTGGTGAAACTCCTCACTGTCAGGTGAAAAGAAGCGGCTGGTGACTCCACATGTATTGGAGGAGGCATGTGGTAGTCTGCAGCCCTCCCCGGATCAGCAGAGGGGGTGGAGCAGTGACCGGGACGGCTCGGAAAATAGTGTTATTGGCCGGGTACAATTGGAGAGAGAAAGGGGGAAACCCCCCCCCCCCCAAAAAAAAAATCGAGCTCATCAATATCAGTTTAGGAGAGCAGCTACAGTGATAAAGGAGAGAAGGCTAACAAAAGGGGAAGAAAAGGCCAAGAAGTAGGACGTATCCTCCTTCACATTCCTATCCAATCTTCGCCCATCTGTCTCCTCCTGTGTCTTCCTGTCTGCCTGCGTACGCGTCTGTCTGTCAGCGTCTCCATCTAACTTTCTCGGTCCGCGTGTCTGCTTGCCAGATTGTCTGTCTGTTTCCACTTCGAACCCTCTCAGTCATCCATCATCCTGCAGGTGTTTTTCTTTCTGCCTTTTTTCATCTGCGTTCGGGTTCGCAGAGATCCCCCCCCCCCCTCTCTCTCTCTCTCTCTGTCATGCTCTCTCTTTCTACCTGCAGGACGTCGCCGTGTCCATCTGTAACAGCGCAGGAGAGCACCGAGAGTGGAAATGTAATAACAAGACACAGGCGCCGTGTCTGAAAAGCCCTCAAAGCGAACCCCCCCCCCCCCAAAAAAAACTTTAAAAACAGTGGGAAAAAGTCCTCCTAGTTTTGGCTCGCTTTCTGTATTTACACCCGGCATTCACAAATGTCTCACAAAGCAAAGAGCGATTTAATTTTGGCCTGGCTAGCGGCGGATGCATTTTTTAATGCCAGGCGTAAGCGGAACGCATAGTAATCGTATGCGGATACAATCTGGGTACGAGATGAGTGTTAATGCAAGGTGTAAAAAGAAAAAAAAAGAGGGCCCTCTGTTTCTCTCCCTCTTGTTCCAATGAGGGGAGCCATCTCAGAAATGACTGCAGTGCAGTGGAGCAGATAGCCGGTCTCTTTTCTTTACACCTGTAACAGAGAGATACTGTTGCCGAGGAACCGCGACTTAAGTTACCGAGGATTTCAGCCTCTTCGTTTTCAAAGAAAGACACACAATAAGTTCAGGCGAGGAAATGGAGGGAGACGGGCAGGGAGAAACGAGTTTGAAAAAATAAGAAAAAGAAAAAGAAATAGACGCGAGGAAAGCATAGCAAGGAGAAAAGTTAAGGGAGTGCCAATTACGGTGCGACAATCTCGGCTTTCAAGCTGAGAAAACAATCAGAGGAATCATCAAGAGAGTGCATCTTTCTACACATGGCGCGCACACGCACACACACGCACACACACGCACACACACGCACACACACACACACACACACGCACACACACACACACACACACACACACACACACACACACACACACACACACACACACACACACACACAAGGTCCCACAATAGACATATGAATGTCCAGCATGTGCACACCTGTGCACGCATCCTCACCTCCTGTTTCCCAAGTGGCTGTACCAAATCACACAAGACACACATGCATGAGCACGCGCAGGTGCACAGACACACACATACACACATAAAAGGGCAGCCACTCACATAAACAAACAAACTCAAAAGGCGTCACTTTTCTATAATAACGGTTGTGTTTGCCTCTTGCCAAGACGGAGCAGACTAATGTGGGTGCTTTGATTTGACTCAGTGAGAGGACGTCAGCTCCAGTCCAAGCGTGTCATTCTCTCCAATGAGACGGCGGAGCGGCAGCTTTGTGCTTTTAGTCACCAACCCTGACTGACGACCCCACACTGTCTACGTCTGAAAGTCATCATAACCACACAACCACCACCGCCGCTGCTGCCGCCGCTGCTCAATTAACCATCCGCAACGGATGACATCCGGATGCCCATCTGGGCATCCATCTGACAACGACAATTAATGCACAGCCGGACAGAAAAACTGATGTGTGAATTTGTTCATGTCAGTGTGTGTCTGACTGTCGGCACATGTATTGACAGCCACCCAGGAAAACACACACACACACACACACACACACACACACACACACACACACACACACACACACACACACACACACACACACACACAGAGTTCTGCGTGCACATACAGGAAAAACAATTTTAAGAGCCGGCGTACCATTCTGACACACACCACAATAATGGTTTCACCTCCAACCGAGAGTCCAATTACCAGCGCCATAAATGCTAACGGCAGTGCTTTTTGTAACAACAGCAACGCATCTTGTCTTAAAGCTGCTAGCTAGGAGCCGGTGGTTGGTTTATCCCTGAAACAGTGCTGTACAATTAAGACTAACGACATAAATCAGAAAACTCCAGCTGATTCAATCTGTTATCACAGCGACCACCATCTCCGTCTCTCTTCCCTCGTTAAACGGCTCTGTTTCCCCATGTATCCGTCTGTCTCCATCACCACTTCGCTAACTCTTTTCTGCTCTTCCTGTTGACAGAAAAAAAGAGGCTTTGGACTTTAAAGTCAACGCAACAAACAAACTTCGCTGACATCTGGCTGGCGCCAATGTGACGAGTATGTTTTGTGTGTGTGCACATGTGTATGTGTGTGCACATGTGTATGCATGTGTGCAAGTTGTGCCTTTGCTTTCGCGGAGATGTTGAAATGCCCATCTGTCCTGATTCCATGTCATGTCACCATGTCCCTTTGCTTTGCTTTCCACCTGAGCCCATTTTCTGACATGGTGCACATGCATGCGCGCGCGCACACACACACACACACATACACACACACACACACACACACACACACACACACACACACACACACACACACACACACACACACACACACACACACACACCTCTCTGAAGAAATGTCAGATTTCTCCTTGTATTTTTGTTCCCTAGCCACCACTTTCCTTCTTCAAGCAGTCATTCTTAGGCAGCCCCAGAGTAAATCACATTCAAGTTTTCCATTCCATCCACCCATCCATCCATCCACCCATCCATTATCCAAACTGCTTATCCTTACTCACGGTTGTGGGGATGCTGGAGCCTATCCCAGCAGTCGGGGAGACACCCTGGTCAGGCCACCAGGCCGTCACAGGACCAACACATTCACACCTAGGGACAATTTAGTACGGCTGATTCACCTGACCTACATGTCTTTGGGCTGTGGGAGGAAACCGGAGCACCCGGAGGAAACCCACGCAGACACGGGGAGAACATGCAAACTCCACACACAGGACGACCCGGGACGACCTCCAATGTTGGACAACCCCGGGGTTTGAACCCAGGACCTTCTTGCTGTGAGGTGACTGCATTAACCACTGCACCACTGTGCCGCCCAGTTTTCCATTCAAAGGGTTTTAAATCCACACACTTCTTTTTAAAGGCTGAGGTCATAAAAAAAAGGGCTGGTGTGTGTCAGATGGATTCCTAAATTACTTAAAAGAGTTTGGCGTCTATAGCTGCTGGCTCTATTGCACTGCGCTCGAGGTCTAATTAAAACATGGGACTGAAAAATTAAACAATTAAACGTGGACTGAGTGTTATCAGCAAGGTATATTTTGCTGGATTTTGGTCAAATCCCCACAAAGGCTCTCTTTCCTGTGTCTCCCCTACTCAGTCTCCCTAAGAAAATGTACCGGTGTCAACGACCAACCCCTCTTGTTGCAAAAACAGCTGCTTTAATAACCCACAAAGCCCCCATGTTTGGCTCTATTCAAAACTCCTTTGAAAATGTGGTTCCACAAACTGTTTGAGAACCACGGTGGGGAAAAAAAGAGGGAAAGTTTGAAAAGCATTTTTTAAGATCCAGTGTAGCATCTACCTGTCCGCTCACCTATCCAACCCAAATATCTCTGGCACGCCTCACCTCTTCAGCGTTAACTGGGTCGTCTTGGGGAGAGAAGTCGTGATCTCCTGAATCCTACTCCATCTCACGTGTGTGTGTGTGTGTGTGTACACATGCACGGATGAATGTGCCCGCACATGCATGCAAACACACACACAGACACGCATGCACCTTCAGTTGAAGCAGTTCAAAGGAGTCCAATAAAACATTTACAATATGGTGAAGCCTTTTCTCTTTTTCTCCCCCTCTCTCGCTCCTAATCTCCTTCTTCGGCTCGCTTTGAATCTCTCTCTTGTCTCTCTCAGTTTCTCTCACTCTGTATCGCCGTTCGCCTCTGTGATGTGTGACTCCGAATTTCTCTCTCCCACTCGGGTTTCGATCCTCACGTTTTCTGAATGACTTTGGGTTAAACATTTAATTAGCGCTCACAGGGTCTGCACACCCCCTCTCCTACTGGCAGCTCAAAGACGAGCACTCTGCACAATGAGCACTAACACACACTTTGAGCTGATACACAACACACTCCTCTGAAGTCTGCACATGTGTGTGTGTGTGTGTGTGTGTGTGTGTGTGTGTGTGTGTGTGTGTGTGTGTGTGTGTGTGCATGCACACTTACCCCCTACAACCTTAGGGCCCTTTTCATTCACTGGGACACAATACATGCAATGGCTTTGAAACACTGCAGCCTCTGTCAAGTGTCTTGTGTGCAAACCAGGGCAACATATTTCACACAGCAGGCCATCAGAAGTGTTAATATACACACAACCACATGGTGGTCTTTCATGTTTTTGACAGTGAGCAGTGATCAAAAGGCACATGCGATATGCTTACAGGGAATATACAAAGACCTACAGGTCTGGAGGTGCCTGGTTATCCGCTAATGAACGCCACCAACTTCAACTACCGACCAGCCCCTTAAGAGAAGTTGTTCAGGATATTAGTGTACTGTAGCATATATATATATATATATATATATATATATATATACACACTATTCCAGGATATGAGCAGCATATATGCAGCAAAGCAGACACCTGACAGCAGGGTAAACGGAATAAAACAAGCAAAAAGCGTCACAGCTTGACATCTCTCTCTTTGCTAGCAAATAACAGTGCCCGAACAATCCACCTACGCCTAGTGTTACCATGGCAGTCTTTCGTGTTTTGGACAGAGAGTGTGAACAGTTATCAGACGACGAATGCAATATCATTAGAAAAGACTGTCACTGTACAGACATGCAGTCCTGAAGGTTGGCTGGATTTTCACCAGTAAACCGCATACTACAGATAAATCCTTGGATGGAGTACTTTTAGTTTGTTAATGGTACAGAACATTTGCCCTGTACCCTCTGATCAAGGCAGAACATTTGACTGAGATAGGAGAGCATGAATCTTATTAGAAATGAGAGGACGTTCTTGTACATCCTCAGGATGTTGTTGAAAACCCTCACTTCTTAGAATGGTAAACATTCACATTCTCACCTTTGCTTAGAAACCAATGTAGTGACATAAACCACCTACACTTGGTTTTGAAATGGAGAAGAGAAAAAAAAGCAATTTAGGCGATGGGCTGAGAGGGGAAAATAAAGCGGTGGTGCTCTGTTTGAAAGCTGATGCAATCTACTTTGCAGAGGAACATCTGGGGAAATAAAAAGGTCACACAGATTTATATTTAGATGCCAGGATGGAGATGCTCCTCTCTGCACTAAACAGCTGACAATACATTGCCATGAAGAACCGAGTTAACGTGGCATTAATTTCAGCATGTCTCCAAAGTTACCACAACATGCTCCTAAACGAGTTATCCTATATTGCATTACATGAACACTGAGGTAATAAAGCTCCATGTTCCCTCAGCCCTGTGGGTTAGCTATAGAATAGCTTAGCTATCAGCTAACGTTAGGTTAAGGTAAGCGTTGGGGTAAGGTTAGGGTGAGCTAGAGGTTGAGGTTAAGTCAGGTTAAGGTAGGTTAAGTTAAGTTTAGGTAAGTTCAATGAAATAGACTTGAGGGAACATAGAAACGCTCCCTTTTCAATGCAAGGGGTCTTGTAACAGAAGCTAATGACGAGGATCGGTTCAGATATAGTTTACGGCACATAGGCTATGCTAATGTTAGCGTAATGTTAACCATATGTTAAAGTTCTTAATACCAGGCTATTTTTATATTAGGAGCTGATTACTCTTACCAAAGCCTTTTTTTTTTGTTGGTTGGAGTTAACAGCTAACAGCATAGCCCAGTACGTGGGTTTCTTTTCTTCCTAAGGCAATGGAAATCTTATTAGTCTTCTTTATGACCATGTGTTTAAAAAAATGCAGCTCCCTCGGGAGGATTCTTTCACAGCAAGGCTTAAAGTGAGAGAGCGAGAGGGAGAGAGAGTGAGTGAGAGAAATCAGATGATGGGAGAAAGGAGGAGCACCACAGGAACTGGTCTTGAGAGAGAGCCAAGGAAAAACAGATAAGCGCAGTCCTAATTAAGGTGTATGGAAACACTTGAGGTTGCCGGCGAGGCCTTGCTCTGTCCTTTTACTTCTTCAAGCTCGGACATATTGTTTGGTATCTCATAACTGAGCTGCAGAAGGCCTTGCAGACAGTCCATGATTAATGCTTAAGACCTTCTAGTGGGCCTCCTCTCGACTAGCACTCCAAAGGGGCAAACTTTTAACCTGCAAATGAGCTATGCTGATTCCTCTCTAATAAGTCAAAGGAGGTATTTTTTCCACCTCCAAGCTCCTTCGGTGAGGGAATGCATTAGCTCATATCAGCCAAGGGATGCTGGCTGAGCACTAACCCTGTCAAAAGCACCATCTGCCGGCTGTCTCTTATAGGAAGTCAGTCTCTCCCTGGACGGGAGGGTGGCAGAGGGGGGTGTTATCTTACAGGCATCATTAGGTAATGTGTGGGTATATAGGAATGGATGAAGGAATTCATCTGTAATTCAATATTTGTATAATGCTCCGCAGTCTGCGGCAAGACAATAGTGTCATATGGACACCTAAAGGGATGTAAGGAGATATTGGCCCGTGGTGATTTGGTGTGGATCCAGTTCAGTGCAGAGTGCCATGACATATAAAAATGAAATGAGACACTTTTTTTTTTTACAGACAATCTGGGGTTTTCACTGAGAGATGAATAAAAAGTAGAATTTTAAAAAAGCAACAAAATCATGAAGCATTTTTCTTTGTATTCTTTTTAACTAAATAAAGCAGATCTCTCGAATATATTCCTCGAGCAAGTACTATATTGAATAGTACTGAATAGGACTAGTTCACATGAGGTAACAATGCCAGAGAATACTTGGTTTTGATAAACTAATTGCATGCTTCAGCATATAAAATGAGTGATTACATGGCAATTATGATTTGAAAATGGATTAAACTTAAGTAAATTATAGACTGCCTAAATGTAATCAGTGTTAACAATTTTAGCCAATTTCCATTAGCACCCCATCCTGCAGCATTCATATGACCAAGCACAATCCTGATTTAATTTGGAGCACGCGGCACATGCATATGGTAATAGGGTCTATTTATCAATATGTCTTTTGTGTAAAATGTTTACTACCATCCGATTGATTGTATTTATGAAGTTATGGGATTGAATTACTGATGATCTCATATGTTGATTAATAAATGAGGCCAGGTATGGAAATGGATGCAGCGCCAAGCATTCCCTACATTATTAGAAAGGGCTCAACTCAAGTGAACAAAGTTGTGTGTCCGTGAGTTGTGTGTACGTAACTATGTGCACGTGCACTTGCACATAGGTATGTGCCTGTGTGTATACATTGGATCCACTGTGCATGCCATCATGGGCTAAAAACGTGTGGTCTGGACAGCTAACAATGCTCCCAGTCATTTTTCTCCAGATGTACTTTCAACATTCTGAGGCAAGCGCCGCCCGATTCATGATTCACCGTGTTATGACAAAAACAACGACTCTTTGGATTGAACAATGGCTATGTACGGTCCCTGGCAGATGTCTGAAAACCCTAGATTCTCCTAAAATGGCAAACACAATGAGCTCATCTTTTAAGCAGAGCTTTAAAGTGAGTAATGCCAGCCTCCTCAGCCACACTCATTATGGCCGAATTAGGCTGTATTGTGCTGGTAAGCTCCAGTAATCAGGCTACCTCAGCAGCGAGGCTTAATTGGTTCATCACTCAGACGGCAGTCACTCCACACACACGCCAAAATAAAGGGGGCTCCTGTCATTTTTCTTAAGTGTCAGTGACGGCAAAACTAAGTAGAGGGAAATATTGTTTTGTAGGGTGGTGTAATTTAATGTTTCAACAGCAACACCAACAGTGAATCTCGGGCACAGCGAAAAGCAATTTCAGATGGTTATTACGGTTCTCTGGCAGGTGCACGTGTTCCTCACAGTATAAAATAGGGTGCCGATATTTCACGACAGCAATAGAATATTAATATTTTACAGGCCTTTACTTCTTTTCTTCTTCTTTTTTTTTGCCCCTTTTCTACCCAATTGTACCTGGCCAATTACCCCACTCTCCCGAGCCATCCCGGTCGCTGCTTCACCCCCTTTGTCGATCCCAGGAGGGCCGCAGACTACCACATCCCCCCTCCGATACATGTGGAGTCGCCAGCCGTTTCTTTTCACCTAACAGTGAGGAGTTTCACCAGGGGGGGGCGTAGCACGTGGGAGGATCATGCTATTCCCCCCAGTTTCCCCTCCCCCCTGAACAGACACCCTGACCGACCAGAGGAGGAGCTGGTGTAGTGACCAGGACACATACCCACATCCGGCTTCCCACCTGCAGACACGGCCAATTGTGTCTGTAGGGACGGGACGCCAGACCAAGCCGGATGTAACACGGGGATTCGAACCGGCGATCCCCATGTTGGTAGGCAACGGAATAGACCGCTACACCACCCGGACACTCTACAAGTCTTTACTTGATGGAATTGATCTTCCCCACCCTGGGAAGAAAAACCCCCCAACTACTTGAGTGTGAATGTAAATTTGATGAAAGAAAAAAAATCCTTCACCATTCATTTCAAGAGACCAGATGCTTTCGAAAGCATGACCGACAACGGCTCAAAATTAAATGCTCTCTCTCTCTTTCAAACAAGACTTATTATCTCCTTTAACTTTCTGACAACCCACACGACTGTGTTTATTAGGTCACACAAATACACACCTGACAAAGGTTTCTTTAACAACCCTGCTCCTGTGCTTTGGCCTTGAAGCCGGACAGGGCTCATTGCTATTATTGCTTTTGCTTGAGGATTCAGATAAATGGGTGTGCAAATTCAGGAGCCTGTGAGTGAGTGAGAGAGAGAGAGAGAGAGAGAGAGAGAGAGAGAGAGAGAGAGAGAGAGAGAGAGAGAGAGAGAGAGAGAGAGAGAGAGAGAGAGAGAGAGAGAGAGAGCGAGAGAGACAGAATGAGAGAGAGAGAGAGGATGAGTGAGAGAGTGAGTGAGAAAGAGTGAGTGAGTGAGTGAGTGAGAGAGAAAGAGTGAGATAGTGAGAGTGAGTGAGAGAGAGCGATCGTGAGAGAGAGAGAGAGAGAGAGAGAGAGAGAGAGAGAGAGAGAGAGAGAGAGAGAGAGAAAGAGAGTGAGTGAGTGAGAGAGCGAGAGAGAGAGAGAAAACAAAGACAAAGACAAAGGTGGAGTTGCAAAGACTGAGAGAAGGAATGAATGAGCGAGCGTGGGAGGACAACGGGGAGCTTGGTATTTCTTGTCGACTTCTGGGCCTCCCCGGCTAACAGCCCTGAGATGCAGAGATATCCATCAGATGTCAAGCCTCACTGTGTTTGACAGTAGGTGTACCGGGGCCGCATTTTATAACAGGCCTCTTCGCTCTCCTAGCACTGGCACCGCTCCAGATAAAGGCCACAACACAGAAGAGATTCCTCAACCCAACGACTCCCTGGTGAGAAACAGCTAAAATGTACGAATTGGAGCTTTTGAGGGGGGAAGAAAGAGGGGACGGCAAACAAGGGGACGGCTAGAGAGAGGACGTACACAAGGTGGAAATGAAAGCAACAAAAAAAAAAATCAGGCTGATGCATAAACACAGCATGTGCACAAACACATCAACACTTCTCTCTCTCTCTCACACACACACACTCACACGCAAATAATCACATTCCCCGAACACAAGCTCGATAGGGGGTCCTGCGGGGTCCCATTCGACTTTTGTCCGATGTATTCAAAAGGCCACATCGCCCGGTGCTTTCCCCGTCCTCCGTGGGAATGATAGGCTCACACTGGGAGCCGTGATGTGATTGCGCAAAAGCCCGTGGCCATACATTGATTAGATTGAGGGAAATAAAAACACCGCCGGATCTGTGATTTGATTACCAATGAAGAAGATCACTCGCCGGCGCTAGCAATTATGAGTACGACATCGTTCAAGCCCTGTGGACGTTTGTAATTCAGTCGTTCCTTTCATTTATCCTTTAACGAAAATTGAAAGATCTGATGTGGGAGTTTTTGATGACTGGGGATGTGAGTCGAACCACTGGAGATTTACTGTTAAATGTTAAAGGGGGAATAAAAGGAAATGGTGGGGAAAAATAGGAAACGAGAGACTACTCGATTGGCTACAAAGCGACTGTCTTCGAGTTGGATTAACTTGTGAAATAACCAATTGCACAGTCATCTCTATGACTGCGGCGAGCAGAAGAGGAAGCTTTGAGTGAATAATAGCTGTCGCTCTAGTGTAATACCATCACTATAGCCCCATGCAGGCTTTATCGGGCCTGCTGAGGCAGTGGTAGACGGTTAATCTGGCATCAACCACCCTCCTTTCCCTATCTGACTCGGTGCGACTTGACATGCAAGGCAGATGAGCACCCTCCTCCGGGGTGATAAACAGCGATCCTCTTGACTGAAGCGAAACGGTGAGCGTCGCGATACGGCCGCTAAAGTAGGACGCCCCGAATCCGGCCGCTAAGGTCTCCGCTATCCAACACACTTCCGGGATGGGATTGGTTAGCCGGCCCCACAGACCCGCCTGGCAGACAGCTACGGCGGAGCTACCCCGACGAAACAATGAGCGAATAATCATCACCTTTTTTTTTGTTTTCTTCAAAAGGCCCTGAAGGGTGTTTACTTATCGGCGGGAACACACCCCCCATCAAAAGCTCTGCTCCACTGCACCGTGAGCTGAAGGATTGCAGGAGGCAAAAAGAAGAAGAGAAATGCAGAGATAGAGAGAGGGAGTGAAGAGGGAATCTCTGGAAGTCTTTGATACGTGCTGGAGAACATAGATGGCTACTCTACTGGTTAATGCAGTGCTTATTGAACACATCTGGGTGAAGAGAGGGTAGATGAGTTGGGTGGGGGTGGGGTGGGGGGGTTAGTGGCAGTGGGCTTATGAGCGTCAAGAGTAAATTCCTCATTCTTCCCCGTCCCCTGAGTCCCATTCTGCTGTCTGTAGATAAGTGTGAAATTCAGGCTGGGTGGCAGGCATGCCGGGGTGAAATGGAGGCGCCCCGGCTGTGGCTGTGGCAGATCCACAACAACAACTTAGTTCCAGCCAAGGCTATGGCCTGCACGCTCGGGCCAGATGTTAAAAAAACAAAAAAACAAAAACAAAAAAAAACTACACAACAAGTACCACTTCCAAAACAACATTAACACTCTCATGGCGAGCTCCATCAACAGAACCAGCCACGTATGTAGCATCTACGGCGGAACTGGAAAATACATGTGCAGCAACCATGTCTGCATGATCCAGTGGAGTGTGTGTGCTTCATTCAGTGATAGTGAGACATCCCCCAGCCCAGTGAACACTGTGCAGCCAGTGCTGCTGACTGCTGTCGCCTCTCCATACATCTCAAACCAAAGCACCATCACTTCTAATTAAATTATAGTGACGAGACAGTGTGGCCTGACAGAACACTGCATGTGTGTGTGTGTGTGGGTGTTTGTGTGTGGGGGGGGGGTATGATACACTGGGACAGAAGAGAGATCAACGCACCACTGAGAGGACCTGACAGGCGCTCTCCCTTGGCAGTGGGAGCCGACGACGAAGTTCAGACAAACTGAGGAGGAAGAGGGAAAGATGCTTTGGTTCTTAAACACAAACTGCAGCCCTATAAACTGCCGTAACTTTGATAAAAAAAAAAGATAGTTGCAGGAAAAGGCAACGACAGTTTGCATTATGCCGCGATGGTTAGCATCCCGGAGGCAGCGATAATACAAACATAATTTGCATTTTACTTGGAGCCGCACAACAGAAGGAAGGATAAGGGATATCCCCCAAGAGAAGGCAGGGCTGAAGAAAACCATTAGAAAAACAGCACTGGTGTGTTAAGTACTGTTACACAGTACAGATAAAAAGGATGCCTGCAAAGCGAAAGCATGAAAAATAAGTTGTGGTGGAGAAGTGCAAGAAAAAAGGAACATCACAACATCGACAACAAAAATGTGTTAAATATTCCTATTGTTACATGTCTTTGTTCCTCTTCCTCCTCCAACTATGAAACGGTAAAAAAACAACTGATGATTACTCCTAGCCCAGTACAGCACAGCAGTCATAGCCAGGGGTAGTTGCTCAAGGGCCACTCATATTAAAGACGTGTGGAGTCATAACACTGCCATAGAAACTTCAGATAAAAGATGCAGTTACGGAGCAGCTAGTTGGTAACTAGCCTCAAGCAACTCTCCCGAAATGTTGTCCACCTATAGGCCACAGATGAGGAGGAAGCAGACCGTTGTGCTCCTAAATGCTTAGAAAAAAAAGAGGAACACCTTAACAAATTAGCACCTCTGCTCACAATCTGCACATTTAAGGCCTTTCACAAATCCTGTTGTCCCTATGCGACGTGCATTATTAGGTGGCGATGCATCTGTGCAGCGGCATTTGGCAACACAAAACCAATACTAAAGTCTGACCAAAACTGAAAGAGTAATACATTATGTTTTCTACATCACACATCATTTATTAGTTTCATCATCAGCTTATGCATAGATTAGATAGAGATAGAGCAAGCGAGCGAGCGAGCGAGCAATAGATAGATAGATAGATAGATAGATAGATAGATAGATAGATAGATAGATAGATAGATAGATAGATAGATAGATAGATAGATAGATGGTAGAATTTCTTTTTTCTGTTTTTCTCCTTCTAAAAAGGACCCTGCCTCGGCTTTTCTCAGTATGATATTTATTCTGATACGCGTGACTATAAGAAATCTTTCCATCCTGTAGCAGGTGACTCCCAGCTATCACCCCATCAAGGGGGACACTCAAGTGTTGGGGGGGAAGGATGGACCTGGTTTCTGAGGGAAAGATAAGCAGCATAGCAGACCTGCCGGGCATCGGAGCACGGCTAACATGGGTAAAATCAGGGATGGTGTGTAGCGGGGAGCGGGTGAGCTGCTGCTAGGGACTATGAATGTCCCTGGCACCACCTCGACCACTTTGTCTGACTGATGAGTTCAAACAGGACATGGTAATAGCCTGTCTCCAGCATTGCTCTAACCATAAATCTCTCTCTAAGAAAAATGGGAGAGCAATCAGGTGGGAAGAGGGGTTTCAGTGTGGCGCAAGTGTGTGCGCGTTAAATGTGTGCTAGCCAGACAACAGGTGATCACGTACTGAAAATGTGCTCGCGTGAGCGAAAGAGTGAGTATGCATAAGTGCACCAATCCATGCATATGTGTGCATGTGCCATGCATATGTTAGGGAGCTAAACATCTGAGCTGAGCGAGTGTGTTTATTTGTCGGGAAGAGAAAGGCGTGGGGGCTTTATGTGAAACACACATCGTGGCGTGCATGAAAAAAAAAATGAAGCCACGATTTCACGCCCACCCCGTAATATGATTAAAGAGCAAGAGACAAGAGGGCCTTTCCTATTTCCTCAAGTAATCAAACCACCAGAGTGAGCAGGTCAAGTCCAGTTGTTCTGCAGAGCCTTTTCGGGCTGGCAGCAAGGTAGGGACCAAAGCCAGAGAACAAGGAGTGAGAGACACAAAGTAAATGAAAGAGTAGCGATGGCTGCAAAAAGGAGAGGCAGAAAGAGAGAGCAAGAAAGCGAGAAAGACAGAGAGAGAAGCCTGCCACGCCTAATAAAGGCTGTATTTCTGCATAGCCCCTGAGTATCGATCGGACCCTGACCTTTCCTGTTTATTATTCAACACATAATAATGGAGCGCATTAATAAATATCTCATCACCCCTGTGCTGCGTCCTGAGAGGCAAATTTGCCTTGCAAGATGCAGGAGCACAGTGTGTGTGTGTGTGTGTGTGTGTGTGTACCAGGTTTTTCTATAGGACCAAATGTCCTCATTAGGATAGAAAAACCTGAAACCACCTACCTTGTGGGGACATTTTATGAGTCCCCATGAGTAAAAGGGTCTATTCTAGGGTTAGGATTTGGGTTTAGGGTTGAAGTTAGAATTAAGATTAGGATTAGGTTAAGGTTAGGGTAAGGGGTAACGTTGGGCATGTAGTTATGATAGTTAAGGTTAGGATTAAGGGCTAGGGAATGGATGTAGTCATTGAGGCGGTCCCCACAAGTATAGGGAGACATGGTGTGTGTGTGTGCGCGTGTGTGTGTGTGTGTGTGTGTGTGTGTGTGTGTATTTGCTTCTCAGTCTGGATGCCTATGTGTGTATGAGCATTTTTTGGTGTAAAATGTATGTATGTGTGTGTGCATGCATGCATATGTGTACGGATGTAAGCAAGGGTATGTATGTATGTATGTATAAACACACACACACGCGCGATGTGCGCACACACAAACAAACACAGACTCTTGACTGATGAAGAGATCGGGCCTCATCAAAAGCACAACACAGCCAGGGTATTTTGGTGCGCCGCATTCAACCAATAGCCCCTGATGCAACAGGGGCCTCAGATCTGCCAGACAGCCAGCTACAACACTGGCAAATTAAGTCAGAGTTTATTTGATAGAGATAGATGGATTCAGGCAGGGGGACAAATTTGTCGAGCGGAAAAGAGAGACAACGATGGGGGGGGAGAAAATACATTGCAATGAATATTCATCCATAAGACATCTCACCCTGTAACATCTGTAATGTCTTTAAATTACTAAAATAAAAATGGATAATTTCATTTGTTTTTTAATAACTCAATCTTTTTCCTTATCTCTCGAAACATGACATGTGGTAGCGGCTGTGATCAGCCTTATTTCATGATATTGCCACTTGCTGCTAAGACAATTCTCAAACTGGCGACGCCACCTTGGGAAACAAGACTTATGATCTTACCCATGCAGCTACATTTTTCAAATGTATTAAAGGGGGGGGGACGATTTCAAGGCTGGATAATAAGACGGGCGAGATGTTTAATTCCTCTGCAGGGAGAGAGTGGGACAGAAGGGCGGTTCATTATTAACAGTCAGCCAAGTTACACTGACAAAAAAAATAAGAGGGAGAAGGAAAGGAGGAGGGAAGGAAGGACCGTATGAGGAAGATGACGTTCTCAAAACGTTTCTCTTAATAACAACCAAACCTGAGCAAACATCTCTCTCTCTCTCACACACACACACACACACACACACACACACACACACACACACACACACACACACACACACACACACACACACACACACATTCTTGGTAGGGTCAGGGAGACCTGCTCCTATCAAAATAAGAGCCGTTGTGACCGTACCGTTGTTGTAACGGGGTGGGTCACATGCTGAGGGCAGCCTTGAACGCGTTATTTGTCTACAAACAGCCCGGGAATCTACAAGGAGCAGCCTAAACACAGCTACCGATGGATATAAACCACTAAGGAGAGGCAGCAGAGGGGTATAGTGGACTGGGATTAGCGCTGCATGATATACCGCTCCAGCGTCGTCGTCGTGATATGCGCATGCGCAATAGTCATCGCAGGACGTGAAGTACGGTAAATTAATTTAAACATGCTACAACTTCGCTGCTTGACACACAAGGAAAACTCTCACGGTTCTCATTTTCCATGACTAATCTACAAGAGAAGTCTGTCTGGTATAACATAATTTACTCCAATGTAAGGGATCATGGATACACGGAGTTTATCGCTAGTGAGTGACGTGCAGGCTCCGCGTGCACAGCGAACCGCCAATCACAATCATTCTTGATAAATTATCAAACAAGCAGGCTCCGCTAGTCTTCAATCACAGCCTGAAAATGAGCGAGGAAGAGAAAGACGCCGAAAAGGAAGATTTGGTTGCAAAAAGAAAAGCAACGTCAGTTGCATGGATTTTTAAAATTTTAAATTATCTTTAAGAAGTTTTTTCTCTCTCTCTCATTCATTGTTTCTATTTTGGCGGAGCGCTGACTACATATTGGGAATCAAAGGTTGAACTGATTCAGCCTTCTTTGATTTTCTTACCTGAATTATTGAGCATGCATAAATGCATATTGTGAATTTTGGACCGTGCGTATTTTGGAGCGTTTATTTCCAACCCGTATCAGGATGTGTTTTTGTCTACTATTGATCCTTCTCTGTCTGGAAATGTTCAGCTCTCACGGTAGGACGGCCACATATTTACACACTATTCTACAACAAAATCCAAAATCTCTACAATTCAGCTTATTTCTCCATTATTATTTTTTATTTTCTATGCAGATGCTACAAAATCACCCCAATCATTCTAGATTGAATCCCCCCCCCCCCCAAAATAGAGGCAGTCAAGTCATCTAGTGAAAATTCCAGTATTTTTTCATATCGCAATATATTGTGGCGAATTCTACGGGAGTGTTCCCACTCGAAATCAGGCGGGTTCATTTGCATATTACCCACGATGCAACTGAAGCGTCAATGTTTTGGTTATGTTGTGGGATATTGAACATATTAAAAACTGGCATATCTGTTACAGATAGCGGGGATGTGGTGGAAGGTAATGGGGACGTTATGAGACAAGTTGTATTAGACAGCATGCTATTTCCCACCATGAGTGTAAAGAGTAGACAAATAGATAACCTCGCTTCTGTTGCCAACAAAAGAGGGGAAAAAAGGTAAGACCATTGCGAACTTGTGTCTGTTATGACTAGCTTGGCTTACGGTCATTAAAAGCTTGCTTGTTAACTCTGAAGGGTTGGCTGAGAAGTCCATTACTTGACCACGTCACAATATATAATAGGAAACAAATCGCAAGGAATGGAAGGGGGGGGGCGAGAGAGAGAGCATCCTAATCTTTTAAGCAGCTGCAGCCACATCCCTGAAATATTGCCACCATTAGAGAGAGAAATGACGGCCCTTGGCATAATATGCTAATGTGCACGTTGCCGTGTTTTACTTTGCCGTTGCACCTCAACAAGCGGGAGCGAGTAAGTAATGCATGCGTGTAATGTTTGATAATATCTATTATTACGACTGTGTGTGAATTCAGATGAATATGTACATTCAGTCAGACCGCTGCTATTTTCTCTGCGCTCTGCAAGTTACCAGTAAGCACACACGCCTTATCGGATGCAAGGGTCTAAGGACAGGATGTGTTGCTGTGAGGCGTATTTGTAATTTGTGGTATTGGGCTATACAGATAAAACTGACTTGACACGCCTGTTAGTTTCATACCCCCTTTGACATGGCTCCCCGTGCCTGAGCAGCAACATGCAACTACCGCAGGGGAAAGTCCTCTAGACGTCCCCGTGACGTCCCGGGGACATTATTGCGTAACGTTCAGGGAACGATGTGAAAATTGCGATTCGCGATATTATCCCAGTAATCATCAAAATAAGCCTAAAAATCTTAAAGTGGCTCTAAATCGTACTGGAATCACTTTACCTAACATTTTTTAAAGAAACAAATATATTTATTGCATCACGGATAGGACACATCTTTTTTTTTTTTTAGTGTACATCCTTTTAAGTGAATTCAGACAAATGCCAATAACAATGAGATTAATTAACGTTACAGTTATAACACTAGAGTAAATTGGGAGCCCTATCTGTGACATGCAACTTATAGACTTGTTTTCACATACCCCATACACAAAAAGTGAAAACGAACTTTGGGCTTGTCAATCTGTGTCCCACTGAGTGTCCCGCAGATGCCAGCAACAAAAGTAGATGGCTCCTGGAGTGTTCACCCAGCAAACAAAAAACGTCCCCGGCACGTCCCCTAAAGGTCCTCTCCGAACATCCAATAAATGTCACTGTGTAGGGTTTTCATTACGTCATGGGGACGTTATCGTGGGACGTCCCTGTAATATCACGAGGACATTATGGGGACGTTAGGGGAAAGTCCTCTAGATGTCCCCGTGGCGTCCCGGGGACATTATTGCATGACATTCGCGAGGACATTACAGGGACGTTAGGGGAAAGTCCTCTAGACGTCCCCAGTTATTGCGTGACGTTCAGAGAACGCCCCAATGACATTACAGGGACATTAGGGGAAAGTCCTCTAGACGTCCCCTATTGCGTGACTGCCAGGGAACACCCCGATGACATTAAGTCACGGGGACGTGATTGCGTGAGGTTCAGGGAATGTCCCGAGGACATTAAAGGGACGTTACAGGAAAGTCCTCTAGATGTCCCCGGGACATGAATATATTTGTTTCTTTATAAAATGTAAAGCCATTTTAAGAGTTTTAAGCTTTTTTTGATGATTACTGGGTTAATATCATGAATCGCAGTTATTATTAATTGCAATCCCCGCGACGTTATTGCGTGACGTTCAGGAGACGTCCCCGTGACATCATGGGGAACGTCACGCAATAACATCCCCGGGACGTTACGGGGACATCTAGTGAGCCTTCCCTTTAGTCCCTGTAATGTCATTGGGAGCTTCCCTGAACATCACGCAATAACGTCCTCTAGACGTTCCGTGACGTCACGGGGATGTCTAGAGGACAGTCCCCTAACATCCCTGTAATGTCATTGGGACATTATTGCGTGACGTTCAGGGAACATGACGTCCCAATGACATTACAGGGACGTCTAGATGACGTTATTGCATGACATTCAGGGAACGTCCCAATAACATCACAGGTACTTAGGGGAACATCCTCTAGACCAGTGTTTCTCAACCGGGGGTCCGCGGACCCCTAGTGGTCCGTGGTGTAATTGCAAGGGGTCCGTGAAAATAAAATATCTTTAAATAAAAGATCCTATGACATTTATAGAAATAGGATTATTTTACTCAAATGTAACTGAGACCTTTATCTACCTAAACTATAAGGGGTAACAGGACTTTTTTCTCTAATTACATCTGTTTCACAAGTGTAATTTATTGTATTTTGATAAGAGATCTCGCTCCCGTTTGCATTGTTAAAAGTTACTGCATAAAAATTCTGTTGTTACATACACTCACCGGCCACTTTATTAGGCACACCTGTCCAACTGCTCGTTAACGCAAATTTCTAATCAGCCAATCACATGGCAGCAACTCAATGCATTTAGGCATGTAGACATGGTCAAGACGATCTGCTGCAGTTCAAACCGAGCATCAGAATGGGGAAGAAAGGTGATTTAAGTGACTTTGAACGTGGCATGGTTGTTGGTGCCAGACGGGCTGGTCTGAGTATTTCAGAAACTGCTGATCTACTGGGATTTTCACGCACAACCATCTCTAGGGTTTACAGAGAATGGTCCGAAAAAGAGAAAATATCCAGTGAGCGGCAGTTCTGTGGGCGAAAATGCCTTGTTGATGCCAGAGGTCAGAGGAGAATGGCCAGACTGGTTCGAGCTGATAGAAAGGCAACAGTAACTCAAATAACCACTCATTACAACCGAGGTATGCAGAAGAGCATCTCTGAACGCACAACACGTCGAACCTTGAGGCAGATGGGCTACAGCAGCAGAAGACCATACCGGGTGCCACTCCTGTCAGCTAAGAACCGGAAACTGAGGCTACAATTCGCACAGGCTCACCAAAATTGGACAATAGAAGATTGGAAAAACGTTGCCTGGTCTGATGAGTCTCGATTTCTGCGGCGACATTCGGATGGTAGGGTCAGAATTTGGCATCAACAACATGAAAGCATGGATCCATCCTGCCTTGTATCAACAGTTCAGGCTGGTGGTGGTGGTGTAATGGTGTGGGGGATATTTTCTTGGCACACTTTGGGCCCCTTAGTACCAATTGAGCATCGTGTCAATGCCACAGCCTACCTGAGTATTGTTGCTGACCATGTCCATCCCTTTATGACCACAGTGTTCCCATCTTCTGATGGCTACTTCCAGCAGGATAACCATGTCATAAAGCTCGAATCATCTCAGACTGGTTTCTTGAACATGACAATGAGTTCACTGTACTCAAATGGCCTCCACAGTCACCAGATCTCAATCCAATAGAGCACCTTTGGGATGTGGTGGACTGGGAGATTCGCATCATGGATGTGCAGCCGACAAATCTGCAGCAACTGCGTGATGCTATCATGTCAATATGGACCAAACTCTCTGAGGAATGTTTCCAGTACCTTGTTGAATCTATGCCACAAAGGATTAAGGCAGTTCTGAAGGCAAAAGGGGGTCCAACCCGGTACTAGGAAGGTGTACCTAATAAAGTGGCCAGTGAGTGTATATCTGAAAGTTACTTAATACATATTCTGTTTTGTTACATATATCTGAAAGTTACTGCATAAGAATTCTGTTTTGTTAACTATATCTAAGTTACAACTGAAAGCTCTTATTTTTGCCCCAAAGAGTGAATAAATGCTATAATGCAATTTAAAATGCAGTTTCTACTGTTTCTATCAAATTGCAACCCCCCTCCCCCAAGATCAAGTGGAGGGGTCCTCAGGGTAGATCAAAAATACGCAGGGGGTCCAGGACCCCAAAAAGGTTGAGAACCACTGCTCTAGACGTCCCTGTGATGGCCAGAATGTCCTGGGGACGTTATTATGTGACATTCAGAGAACGTCCAAATGACATTACAGGGACATTATAGGAAAGTCCTCTAGACGTCCCTGTGACGTCCCAGGGATGTTATTGCATGACGTTGGGACGTTAGGGGAAAGTCCTCTAGACGTTAGGACATTACAGAGAAAGTCTACTAGACATCCCCAGGACGTCACAGGGATGTTATTGTAGGACGGTCTTTGAACGTCTCGCAATAACGTGCCCGTGACGTAATGAAAACCCTACACAATGATGTTTACCAGACGTTTGGAGAGGACGTGCTGGGGATGTTCTTTTGTTTGCTGGGCACTTGTTTTCTATACCAGTTTACCAGTGTTTCCTCTGTAGTTTTTGTGTAGCTGTGGTGCTTTTCAGTGACTGATTACACATTCTTCCTTTGTCTATCTGTTTGGGCCCAATGTGATTATGATTCAAGTCAAGGTTTTAGTGTTAAAATGATTTAAATTGTAATATAATCATTAGGCAGCATGGTGGCACAGTGGTCCTGGGTTTGAACTCCGGGGTTGTCCAACCATGGGGGTCATCCAAGGTCATCCTCTGTGTGGAGTCTGCATGTTCTTCCATGTCTGCATGGGTTTCCTCCAGGTGCTTCTGTTTCCTCTCACAGTTCAAAGACATGTAGGTCAGGTGAATCGGCCATACTAAATTGTCCCTGGGTGTGACTGTGTCAGCCCTGTGATGGCCTGGTGGCCTGTCCAGGGTGTCTCCCCGCCTGCTGCCCAATAAGTGCTGGGATAGGCTCCAGCATCCCGTGACCCTAATTAGGATAAGCAGCTTGGATAATGGACGGATGGATAGATATAATCATTACTTCTAAAACTCTAAACAGCTTTTGTTTTCTTTTAGATAATACGTGCTTATTTTTAATTTCACATTTCTCTTGCAGTGGTGGTAAACTACCTTGCTAAATGAATTCTGAGGAAATACTGCTACCAGAAAATTCCACATAAAAACAAAAAATCTCAACCTACGATTTGCACTGTTCCTTTTGTCATCAGGTGAGGTGAACTGGAACGCATTTTGAGAGGAGTATAGAAGGGCCTATAGAACTCATTTAATCTCCTGTTACTGTTGCATTCAGTGCAATTCTCTATATAAAGATTGTGAATACTACAAGAGATGTGGACAGAGAGGAATAGTGTATGCATTCTACTCTGAAAATGATCTTGCAGGATACTGCAGCATTGACTTTTTATTTGGTCGGAGGCACTTTCAGGAAATAAATTTCATTCTGTTCTCTGAAGCTAGTTGGTTACATTTGCCTCATTGACAGTCATTTGCATATACTTTGGCTAGTAATTACCCTTCTGAGCTTGTCTGCATAATTTTGACGACATAGCAGGAAGACCATGATTGTCATACATTTTAAGCACTGCCAATATTTGCATTGACAAATTGTATGCTCATTCATTATTTGCAGTAAATGTATTGTTATAGCCCACACTGCAAAAGCCGGTAACTTCAATGTGTGATTGTGCTAGTAATGGATATTATCTTCTTTATAGATGAGAGAAGTACCCTGCTGTTCACAGAGGGCATACTCATCCAGATATTCATGACATTTGGACATTTAAGCCAAACAACATTTTAAGTTATCTAGTACTCTGCGGTGGAGGAACGCCATGCACATTGCTCTGCAGTTTTGCCTTTCTCCTTCTTCACCTGCTGAGAAACATTTTTAGGTGTGCAGACACCTCAACTCAAGGTTGACGTGTCTAAGCCTGTTTTCCTTTGTTTAATCGTTTGATGAATAATTACTACCACTGCACGTAGATAGAGAAAAACATTATTATAAAAATAACGATTTGATGAATAATTACCACACCCACACATAAGAGTAAAAAATATTGCGAAATATATCAATTTAATGTTTTGAAACTATCATTTGCAAAAAATCTTGTTTTTTTTTTTAATCACAGGTTGTTTTGATTTGTCAGTAATGAGTTATGCTCTTCATTCTTTTTGGAAATTCTGCATTTTAAATGCTAATTGAACATCATATCTTATTCTTCAAAGTAAAACATTTCCTTCACAATTTTTTCCTTGTAATAGCTAATTAAAACTGATTTGAACAGATGGAAGAAAACAAGAACGCCACAATGATCAACAGAAGAAAGCCAGAATGCCCTAGGAGGGTCATACACCTTTAAGAGGGAAGGGGCGTGGCTTTTAGTTTGAGGGAGCGTAACTTGAAGGGGAAGAGGGCGTAACCTTACGTGGGCGTAACTTGTAGTCAAAAGGGGGCGTGGCAAAGTCGAAGGGACTTGTAGTCAGAAGGGGGTGTAGCGAAGCGGAAGGGAGCGTAACTTGTAGTCTTTCAGACATCCGACAGACGGGAGAGATTAGCTTGGGAGCGCAGTTAGGAGTGAAATTCAGCCTTAATGGACTCCTTGAGAATTACGCGGGTTGTTTTTGTCTTATTTCTGCAGGTTTAGTGGCTGCAAAAGCCACACAATCCTTTTGTGAATTCGCCGGTGAGTGTTTTGTCAGAGTGACTGTTATTTGGATGCGTTGACTACGCAACATCTTGTAACTTCAGTGACGTTGCTGGTCACCTGATCTGGAGGCCCAGTGGTGTCACACTAATGTGGTCACCCAGTCACTCAGTCAGTCAGGGACATTCGCGTTTGTAGAGCTTGGTCTGCCGCCCAGCGCCTCGTCATACTGCTGGCATTTACAATTAAAACATTTGTATCATCGTGTAAATACAATTGCAAACAATAAAAAAAAAAATATGCTGGCCTCAGGAAAAAAAAAACCCTTTGGTGGAAACTTTCACTAAATCAGGAAATCGATATAGGACTGCACATAGGTGAGCGAGACAGCTTTTTCAAGTGTCATGTGAGGATATTTCCACAATGATCCACATTAATGATTATCCCAATTATGAAAATTCACCATGATCACCGTGAATTCACCGAGTGTTTCTATCACGATACCCACACAAACCAGAGGAACAAACACAAACGTTTAACAATGCACTAATACGGATTCCCCCTCCTTAGGAACAAATAAACACACATGTGTTCACATTCACACACATGTGCACACAGTCTTGGCCAGAAAATCACACACCCTACTCTACTGGTACCAATAAACACACACAAACACAATCTCCTGTTTTTAATGGCATGCACTCGATGGCGTTGGTCTGGGATTTACCAGAAAATCTCAGGAGCATCACTATACCCTGGCAGTGCTGAAGTGTTTTCAAATGCAATTAATTTGAACTTTACAACAAAGAGCCAAAACAAAGGAAAGCTTTAGCACTGCCTTGAATTATTAATTCCCCATAGCGCAAAAACGACCAAGCAAAAACTAGTGAGTGGCAAGTGCTGCCGGTCAACTGTCAGTATGGAGCCCTTAAGACTGAGACAGAGGAGAAAAGAGGTTTTACAGTCACTGTCCAAGGAAGTGATCATGATGGAGTTTATATACTCATGGCCCTATATCACTGACAACAGCAAAACAGGAATACTGTTAATATTTACAATTGAGCTAAATGGCAAAATGATGGAAGGATGTCTGCACAGGAGAACACAAAAGAGAATAAGAAAGGACAAGAGTTGCAGAAAATGGTTTACACAGTCAAGACAGATGCAGGTCTGGTCTTCATTTTAGCAAGATTCCCCCTCTCTCTTTTCTTCTGTCTGAGCCGATCATCTCTCCCTCCTTGGCAGGCAGAGAAGGACGAAAATGTCCTTTTATTCAAGCAACTGAAAGGATGCCTTGAGAGGCGTGACGGTGGCCCTTTGACAGGACTCATGCTTCTTACTTACGTCTGTCTGCGTCTGTGTCTGTGTGAGCGTGTGCATGTGTGTACGTGTGTTTGTGGGCAGCATTGATAGTCTGGACATGACTGCTCTGCCACCCTGCAGACAGCCAATTCTCACGCCCCACCCGCATTGCATTGAAACTACCCCTCATCACCACCCTGCACATGCACACGCGCGCGCGCACACGCACACACATACATACACATACAGACACACAACACATTACCAGCCCCTCTGATGAGTAGAATGTATATACGTATAAACGTATAAATGTACGGTCAGGTGTTTCCATTTCCCAGCTGACAGTTTGTTTGTTGCTCTGCTTGCTTTTAACATCTTTTAACAACTCCTTGGGACCATTGAATTATTTTCATTGATTTTATGGTTTGCCTCTTATTTTATGTATTTTATTCGATCATCGATTCCTGCACTGACTTGATGACACTGAAGCCTCCGATTCTGTAGTGCTGGCGCTGTATGTGGTGAGAACTGTGCGGAGTCAACCCTCAGCTAACGGAGCTAATGG
Organism: Lampris incognitus; assembly: GCF_029633865.1. Classification (NCBI taxonomy): domain Eukaryota; kingdom Metazoa; phylum Chordata; class Actinopteri; order Lampriformes; family Lampridae; genus Lampris; species Lampris incognitus. Next base: position 23,880,402 of record NC_079228.1, read on the forward strand.
TTTGTTTATAGCGCCATTAGCTGCTTCTTAGTTATATTTAATGTTTTAACCCATTGATCTGAATTGATCTTAGCGGTTTTACTAGTCTTTTACCAGTTTATCTCAGCTCTGTTGGTCAAGTCAAGTCAATTTTATTTGTATAGCTCATTATCACAAATTGCAAACTTGCCTCAGTGGGCCTTACAGCATTACAACATCCTGTCCTTAGACCCTCACAAACAATAAGGAATAACTTCCCACAAAAAAAACAAAAACAAAAAAAAACTTTAACAGGGAGAAAAAATAGGAAGAAACCTCAGGGAGTGCAACAAGGAGAGATCTCTCTCCCAAAACGGACAGACGTGCAATAGATGTTGTGTGCACACAGTTTACAGAATACAACATTGAAAGAAGATAACAGAATTATAATGGAATATGAATATATATATATCAACACGGATACAGGAAAAAGATTTTAATACATTGTAGTACAGGCCTGTTTCATGCGTCTCACACCCATCAGCTGCTAATGCGAGATGCACGAAACAGGCCTGTATTGCAATGTATTAAAATCTTTTTTTCTGTATCCATGTTGATATTCCGCTCCTCATTAGTTGAGCACTCACAACACCATTGACGGTTTCGGGGGAAAAACGTTATATACACACACACACACACACACACACACACACACACACACACACACACACACACACACACACACACACACACACACACACACATACATACATATGGTTTTACGAGACATCCCTGAGGCCTTCCTGTTGATTACAATTTCCTTATTGAGCCAGCTACTTGCTTGGCTAGGCCTGTTTTTAGCCTGGTGGCAAAGCTACCCAAAACAATTATGCCAACTTTGCCCTGTAAGGACTGTGTGCTACTCATAAAAGCAAACAGAAAAGACTGCTGATCTTAAGACGGATATTGGAAAGCTTTCTGATGAACCGCATAAGAAAGACTCCCTTTTGTTGAACAGCTTAATGGACATGGCTTCTGGACAGTCCAAACGGATAGGCTCTCTCAGTGCAATTATCCAGGACATAATTCTGTGGGACCCCTAAACTCATCTACGGCTTTCATCCTGCTTGACACCTAACCACCAGTCGTCCTGGGCCGAAATGGTGGTCCATGGTCCCAAGAGAGACTTGGATGGTGCTGCCTCACCCCCTCGCCTAAGCCTCTCCAACCGCTACGCACCCCTGTCTGACAACACTCCGGTCCACCCAGCTGATGTTCCTGCGGTTCCAACTCCTCCTGATCTAGACTCCTCTACAAAAACTTTGCCTGCCAATACTGCAGCATCCCCACCAATAGTGGCTAGCAGTGTTCAGATGGCTTGCCATGCCACTGTGAAACCAAAACAACAGCCCTTATCCTGGGTAATGACCTCTTCTTCCCATCATAAGATCCTGAATGAGGCCATGATCAGATGCTCTGTAAGTCTTCCTTGCCCTGAGCCAGCAGGGCAATCCATTCTCAGAGCTGATGTCACTGCCACGCCACAATATTCACCTGCTTGGACATCCCATCCCCAGTCGGCGATTTCAACACACAGTGTGGCTCATGCCCTCTCCTGCCATGAGAACTCAGCCAACATCTACTCGTCCTCTTTTCTCTCCAGCCATATTAATAGTTGTGGGTTCCATAATCAGGAACATCAGTTTCTTCAACGCAACCACACAACTTCCCTAGAGCCACGGTGCCTGATATCCTGGATAAGCTCCTGAGGCTGCTGCGCTCACTCCCTTCCTCCACCAATCAAGTGATTGTTCATGTGGGGAAAAACGATGCAGCTTGTCAGCAGTCTGAGCTGACCAAAAAGGATTTTAATGATCTTTTTAGCTTTTTAAGTACTTGTGGAAAGTCTGTTTTATTTCCGGTCCTATTCCCATGCTGGCCCGTGGAACAGGGCGTTTCCGCAGAATCCTCAGCCTCCACACTTGGCTCCAATCTGCCTGCAAAGCTCACAATATAGATTTTATTGACAATCTTAATCTGTTTTGGGATTGTTTCTCCCTCTTCAGGACTGACGGAGTCTACCCTAACAGGCTGGGTAGCTGAATGCTAGCTACCAATTTTCTGCACGCCGTACTGTCCTGTCCACGTGACTGACTGTTTACATACCACACTCCCTTCCCAGAACCTCCATCTCTGCCTATGGTGGTGCCCCATAGTACGGTTACGGTTATCCCCGCTAGTGCTACCCACTGGCCTCATCTGTCATTAACCCTCCTGCTGGGAGTTTTCCCCATACAGACTATTAGGCACAGGGCCTCTCGTCCTCACAACATACCTAACGGTAGAAACAGTAACAACCTAATATTTGGAGCAGACATCTGCAATTTACGTCCCATTTGCTGTAGTCCCATTTCTTTTCCCTCTGCTTTGACACCAAACAATTTTAGCCTTTTGAATGTGAGATCTCTTGGTAATAAGTCCTTTATCATTAATGATTTTATTGTTTCTAATGATCTGGACTTTTTTATGATTACTGAGACATGGCTGTTCCCAGGGGACACTGTTCCCCTGATTGAGGCGAGGCCCCCAGATTTAGCATATTTTCATATTCCCAGGCCCTCTGGAACAGGGGGTTGCCTACCTGAGTTTTATGAGTTGGGTCTTAAGTGCCATCTTTTTACTTTTGGTAATTTTATCTCCTTTGGGGTTTTAAGTTTCTTAATCACTGGCCCTCCCCCTTTATTCTGCATCTTAATTTATAGGCCCCCTAATTCAGTTAGTTTTATTTCTGAGTTTTCTGAGCTTCTATCCATTGTCATGCCTAAATATGACAGGGTGCTTATTCTTGGTGATTTTAATATTCATGTATGTTGTCCTTCCCATTCCCTCACCTCACATTTTTTAGTTCTTATAGACTCTCCTTTGACCTCATTCAATCTGTTAAAGCTCTCTATTCCTAAACTCTACCCTACAACACGCTCTCGCATTCTCAACACTTGTTCTGCAGTTAAATTCTGTAATGCTTTTAATTCATTATCCTTTAATTCCACTATATCCCCTCTCAATCCAAATGCACTGTTAAATTCATTCGATGATCCATGCCTAGCCATCCCTGACCAAATTGTACTGTTTAAACAAAAATCATATAACCTCCCCTGGCTGAACGATCACACTTGAGCCCTTAACAGACTCTGTAGAAAATCTGAACAAGAATAGAAGGTCATCAGGTCTGAAAATAGCACATAACACCCTTAAAAACCAAATGTTGATTTACCAGAAAGCAGTTAAGGATTCGAGACTGTCTTACTCCTCTGAATTAATATCTAGAAATAACCAAAATCCTTACATTCTCTTTAGAGCAATTGATTCTGTTATTACTGGTCCCTCCATTTCTTTTTCTGAACCTGACGTTGAACTGTCTGAAAAATGTCTTGCTCATTTTGTAAATAAGGTGGAGAATATCAGGTCCCAAATCCACCCTGACCCTTGCATTCTTTCTATTTCCTGTGTTAATTCTGCCTCTTTTACCCAGTTTCAACCCATTACATTTTCAGTGTTAAAGAATACAGTCTTCCATATGAACCCCTTCTCCTGCATCTTTGACATCATCCCCACTAAGCTGCTCAAGGAGGTATTTTCCACTGTTAGCTCTGTTATTCTGCAAATTTTTAATAATTCTGTGGCCTCTGGTTCTTTTCCATACAGTTTTAAGCATGTGATTATTCACCCATTGCTATAGAAACCTAATTTGGATGCCCTGTCTTTAAGTAACTACAGGCCAATCTCAAAATTGTCTTTATGTAAGGTTCTGGAGAAAATAATTCCATCTCAACTGATATTTTTATGAATACTAATAGTGTTGTTATCAGTTTCCAGTCTGGTTTTAGAGCACTTCATAGTACCGAGATAGCTCTTGTTAAGGTTATTATGACTTACTACTGACTGTAGATAGAGGTGACTGCTCGATTTTAGTTCTTTTAGACTTAAGTGTTGCCTTTGACACAGTCGATCAAAATATCCTCTTACATCGCTTGGAGACTTGGGTAGGCATCAAGGGCTCAGCTCTTCGTTTATTAAACTCATACCTCTCCAACAGAACTTTTTCTGTCATTCTGGGGAACTCTACTGCCTCAGTGGCTCAGTTGAGTTTTGGTGACCCTCAAGGCTCAGTTCTTGGCCCCATTCTGTTTTCTATATACATACTGCCTCTTGACCGGGTTATTCAAAATCGATGATTTTTACCATTTTTATGCTTACGACACTATTATACAGGCCACTAAAACCCACAGATAATAGTGCCCGAGCAAATCTCACATCTTGCCTCTCTGATTTTAAATTCTGGATGTCCCAAAATTTTCTTAAATTTAATGATGATAAGTATGAGGTCATTCTGTTTGGACCCCCAAATTCCATCAGCTCATTTGGTACTAATCTTGATGGTCTGTGAAATAGTATTAAGCAGGCTGCTAGGAATCTGGGGTTAATTCGATGCTAACCTCTGTTTTGCTAATCAAATCAAAAATGTTGTTCAGTCGTGTTTCTTCCAGCTCAAGATAATCTCTAAAATTAGGTCATTTTTATCAACTGCAGCTCTACAAAATGTTGTAAATGCTTTTATCTATTCTCAGCTTGATTGCTGCAACACACTTCACTCGGGTATCAGCCAGGGCCCCCTCCACCGTCTCCAGTTGGCACAAAACGCCGTGGCTCAACTCATTACTGGGACAAAGCAGCACAATCACATCATCCCTGTGCTTGCCTCCCTACACTGGCTCCCTGTTAGATATCGAATTAAATTTACAAATTTATTGATCACTTTTAAGGCCTTAAATGATCTTGCTTCTAAATACATCTCGATTTGTTGACCTGGTATGTGCCCTCTCGACCATTAAGGTCCGCAGATGGAGCCCTGCTGGTTGTTCCCATGTCACCGTCTGTCACAAAGGGTGATCGGGCGTTTGCTGTTAGAGCCCCCGCACTATGGAACTCTCTTCCTGTTGAACCAAGACAAACCAAATCTCTAGCTTCTTTTAAATCTCATCTTAAAATTTTTCTTTTTGTGAAAGCTTTTACAAATGTTTGATATTTGTTTTTATTCTTAATTATTTTGTCTTATTCATTTATTGTCTTTACCTCCTCTGTACTCATGTCCTTTGTTCTTATTCTCATTTTTGCCTTGTCTTTTATTTCTTTTGTAAAGCACTATGTAACGCTGTTAAGAAAAGTGCTACATTAATAAATTTTACATTACCGTTATTATTATTATTGTTGTTGTCATAAACAACAATAATTGGCTCCATTTGAAGTAGTCAGACAGACATGCATGCACAGACAAACACACGCACACGCACACGCACACGCACACGCACACACACACACACACACACACACACACACACACACACACACACACACACAAATCCCCCAAGCACAACCCACATATATGACAAACGTTTGAAATAAATTTTTAAAAAAGGTTGTCTTACCTGTTTGGTGATGATCAGCCAGGATCACGGGTAGCGTGGTTGGAAGAGAAAGAAAACACAAAGAGGGAATTTGATTAGTAACCTCTCCTATGGCGAGTTAAGCTACTCTCTCTTGTTTGGCTCAAACAGGTTGATGCCGGCAGGATACCTTTACAAATCCACTGTATGCTACTCAGGTTAAAAACACCTTCCCCTCCCCCCTTCCCCTACAGCATCCCCGGGCTCATCTCCCTCTCTGGCTCCCTCCTCCGTTCTATTGATTCCCCCCCCCCACCCCCACCCGTTTTGGAAATATGACAAGTTTCACCTTCCTCCTCCATTCCCTCTCCATTATTATTTCTCTCCTCCTCCTCCTCTCTCCCCATCCCGTTCCCTCAATCAAATTTCCTTTGCGGCACCTTTTTCCTCTCATTCCTTCTCGTTTACAACTCTTTGCATTTCGTCTCCCCCATCAGCTGCTTCTTCATTATCCTTTTCTATTCATGCACTCCGTCCTCCTATCGCTCTCTCCCAAAACATCTTATTCACCTCTCCTCTTCCTTTCCTCGCTCTCTAAACGTCAAACCCTCCTTACTTATGTTGTTTTCCCTTTTCTCAACCTCTCCATTGCTGCTCTTCCTCTACACGTTTGCACAGCTGAAGACAAGACAGAGCACCTAGCGTGTGTGTGTGTGTGTGTGTGTGTGTGTGTGTGTGTGTGTGTGTTTGCTGGGAATTGGTGGGCACCCAATTAGAAACAGTGAAACCAGCAGGTGGGCCTTGTAGTGATGTAGTGACAACCACTCCTGACAGAGGTGAACCTTTGCTACAACCTACAGCAGATTATTTCTTCCTTCTTCTATCTTCCGGGATGTGCTCCCTGCCCCCGGAGGATGCAAATCAAACAAGGCAGATGCAGAGGTCAAACGCAAGGGTGGATTGGGAGTGGTTTGGACAAAAACCAGAGAACGTGCTGAGCAGAACAGTGAAACAACTCAAAGGTTCACCTAACTGCAGGAAATGAACACAGACACATGTCCAGGGGATATGTTAAGGGCTCCTTCTCTCTCTCTCTCGCTTTCTCTCTCTCTCTCTCTCTCTCTCTCTCTCTCTCTCTCTCTCTCTCTCTCTCTCTCTCTCTCTCTCTCTCTCTCTCTCTCTCTCTCTCTCTCTCTCTCGCTCTCTCTCGCTCTCTCTCTCACACACACACACACACACACACACACACCAATAGCCACTTTATGCTGCTCTCTCACTGTAAATATTACAATCTTTTTAAAAACAGCAATGTCAACGGTGGACTCTTGAGAAGAGACCCAAGCCTATCCCAGTTACCCTAAGTCGTGGGCACATAGCACAAAGGCTAAGGTTTGAAAGTCCCGTTTCAGCCAACAAGTCAGCAAGCCAGCCATTCAGCCAGCCAGTGGCGACGAGGGAAAATTCCCTGTGGTGAAAACAGGAAGAAATCAAGAGAGTTGGCTCGCAGAAAGAGGCTAGCCTGGCCACATATGTGGCTAAAACAAACTGATCCGGTGGCGTGTAATAAGTACACAGCGAAGAGGCTGGAGTGCTTTGGCAAGCTTCTCTGGTTTCTTCTACATGACAGAAGTGTGTGTGTGTGTGTTTTTTTTCTATGGGTGCACTTGTGCATTTGTGTGTGTGTGTTGGGGGGGTAAATGGTGCCTGTGTGGGGTACTTTGAGCAAAAGAGTGCGTGTTGTGTGTTGGCAGTGAGCCGCATAACTCCATGTCGAATGCTGGTCTTGCATTTTCAGTTTTTAGACAAGAAAGAAAAAGGAACTCAAAGTGCCTTTGAGCTGGAAGAAAAGGTGGAGCAGCAGTAGGAGAAATGTGTGGGGCCTTGACTCTGTCAGCCGTTTAAAAGGACTATCGGGACCGTCCTGTAGAAGGGCACTGCAGCCGACGACAAGATGCACACAACAAACCTACGCTCAAAAAATGAAATGAAATTGCAAAGTGTGGTAAATTTCCAAAACTCCTCAGACAGGGAGTGGTTCTCTGAATAAGGATACCCATAAATTCTTGCGTTGCTGGGAGCAGCTGCACAAAAGTGATGAATGATGAACTGCTTTTCTTTCTTTTTTTTCTTCCTCTCTCTCTCTCTCTCTCTCTCCTTTGTACAATGCCACAATACAAGGTGCAAAACTCAGGTAGAAAATTCATGGCCATCAAATGTGAAGCTTGGCACTACTGGCTGTCATGCAGGTGATATATAGACAGAAAGGACTTCAACTGGTCTTGCTGTGATTTTTACACAATTTCTTGTACATCTGGGCAACAATGCAGTGAGTGTTATCATCATCATCTTTCAATGGTACTGCACGGGGGAAAACTTAGATGGTATATTTGCATATGTATGCAGACATCGTGATATACTGTGACATCCTTCCGTTTCCGGTGTGGGAAGATGGCGGCATGAACTTAAGTTTGCAGCGGCCTCACCCAGTACCGTCCATGCAGTGTCTTTGTCCACGTCTGCATCTAAGTTTGTGTCTTCGTTTGATGGCTGGGAGAGCTTGGTCTGTTGCATCCTGTGGGCCCAGGGACCACAGCCCTGCCCGGAGCTGTGCCCGAAGAGGAAACACTGAGGGCGGTCTGACAGGACGCGGAAGCGGGGCAGGCTAAGCTAACTGCTAGCCCATGTAGACCGGCAGTTCCGACAGCCATCCTGGCGTTCGCTCTCTTGGACAGTGAATTTTTTGTAGTTTGGATATATGTGTTCTTGTGGTTTGGTTTTGTCATTGTGTCGCACTGCTGTGGGCTGGGGGAAATGATATTTCGTTTCATTTCATGTGCGCAGGTGCATGGAATGAAATGACAAATGTTCCTGATTCCTGATCCTCGGATTATCATGCTAATTATATGCCATGTTGCCCGGCACTAGTTTGGCAGTAAGTAGTCTTTAAGATTCAAAGATTGAGGTAATGCGCAATAATATTCACCAGCAAATCGCATTTAAGTCATATTAAAGGGATTATGTACGCCTCACCTTGTTGCATTCATCAATTTCATTCATTAATGTAAAATGAACGTCAAAAAAAAAGAAATTTACACCTGACACCGAAGAAAAAGCCAAAGTGTATACAATGAAAGGTTACCCAGTTATCACCGAGGTTTCCTACCGTCCCCCCCAGAGAATGTAAAGCAGTGACAGGTTGAAAATAGTCAGGTCCAGACACAGCCCTAAACCCCCCCCTCAGGTGTTTTGACATTTTAAGTGAATTTAAGAATGGCAGTCCGCCTTTGGAGCCCAATACACTGCACCATCTCCATGCCGACAGAAGTACTGGCGGTTTTCTCCCACAACCAGCCCTGACATTTTGTCCTCCTCTCAGCATGAGGCGTGATGCGTACGTGTGCGCACATGCATACAGCGCCTGTGTGGGTCTGTCTAAGAATCAATGCGCTCGCACTGCTTCTTTCCACCCACCTCCATCTTTTGGATAGTGCGAGCGGCAGCATGCATGCACGTGCACGCAGCAAACACCGACACGAGCGCACATGCACGCGTGCACACACACACACACATACAGGGGAAAGTCTACGTGGGCTGGAGAGGAACAGAGTCGAGAGAGAGAGAGGGTGAGAGAGCGAGAGAGGAAGAGAGAGAGAGGAAGAGAGTGGGGGAGAGTGAGAGAGACAGGCAAGGAGAAAACCATGCTTTCTGTGTCTCCAGGAAGCTCTGAACACAGCAGTGGATTTATTCAGGCTAAGGAGAAATACCCAGAGAGGATTGTGCACCTGCTGTAGCCAACTCAAAGAGAAAGTAAAAGCACACATTTCACAAGGAGTCATCGCACGGTGCACCTAGTCAAGGTCTGTTAGAGCGACACTTACCCCCTTCAATAACAACATTCCCACATTGTGTTAATCAAAAGCTATTACTTTGAGTATACACTTATAGGGCATTAGACACTGGGCAGAATATCAATTTTCCTTTCCTCATCTGAGATACAGTGTAATTAGACTACACTTAAATTGTAATCTACATCTTAATTAAGTGACTGTGCAATATCTCTAATCGCTGCATCCTAATGAGAGGAATGCAGCATTCAGTGTGAGGGGTTGCCAAGAAAAGATGCCCCCTAGGGACGTCCGGTTAGTGTAGCGGTATTTTCCCTTGCCTACCAACATGGGGATCCCGGTTCGAATCCCCGCGTCACCTCTTGGACGTCCCTACAAACAAAATTGGCTGTGTCTGCAGGTGGGAAGCCAGATGTGGGTATGTGTTCTGGTTGCTGCACTAGCGCCTCCTCTGCTAGGTCGGGGCGCCTGTTCAGGGGGGAAGAGGAACTGGGGGGAATAGCGTGATCCTCCCACGCACTACATCCCCCCGGTGAAACTCCTCACTGCCAGGTGAAACGAAGCAGCTGGCGACTCCACATGTATCCGAGGAGGCATGTGGTAGTCTGCAGCCCTCCCCAGATAAGCAGAGGGGGTGGAGCAGCGACCGGGAAGGCCTGGAAGAGTGGGGTAACTGACTGGATACAATTGGGGAGAAAAGGGGGGGGGGATGCCCCCCCTACAAATATTCTGCCTCTATATCCATGTCTATCTGACTTGCCTCTAGGCCGAGCAGATATGGGGCCTCGTGCAACAACTGTTGGTACGCACAGATCTGCTCGAAAAGGATTCATACGAGCTACCTGAGAAATCTCTGGCCTTCACCAACAGTGAAATGAACATTTTGGATTTGTTGGTCAGCGCAATCAACATTTAAGAGTGATGCGGAGTTGCAGTACAGAAATATGCTAAAATATGGCTGAATATCTATTGGTCAACCATGTTTTTTAAAGAGGGAGCAGTCCATAAATCATTAGTTTTCCACAAGGAAAGTTTCAATATTGGAGAATTCCCTGAAATATATTTAGGCTCAAATGAGTACCACTATAATGTATTGCCCTACACACCTCACTCTGGATTATAAATCTTAACTGCTTTTCGAGCATCACTTCTTAGAAAATAATTTGCATACTTATTAAACATTAATACGGAGGCGAATATGAGGAGCAGGGCCAACGCAAGACCTATCTCATACATACAAACACATCTGTAAACTGCTCTTTTTATTTCCCGTTAACACACAACAGAAAAGAATCAGACGTCCTTCATATGAGGCATTAACTATGCCAATTAAATGTGCATTCAACAAGTGGTATCAATCATTCAACGTTCAATTCTAGTGAGAACAAGTTTAACAGAAACGTAAGACAAAATTAAGATGATGTTCTTACAGGAGGCCCAGTATACTTTCTGCACACGTAGCTCTGGCTGCAGTAATAAAAACTAGAAGCCTCACGCGTGTGAATTTCAAAATGGATCAGTTCTGTCGAATGGCCAATCAAAAATGAAAAAGTAAAAAGACACGTAAAACCCAGCTTTGCACATCTGCTTCAAACTTGGCTCAATTTCGGAGCCTCGGAGGACTGATTTCTGCGAGGTTTCTGGAACCACAGAGACCATTCACCTATTTTAAAGTAAAGATTGAAATCGTTAACACGATAACAGTTAATTAAAGTGTATATGATGATTACCATACGACTGATTAGATATATGGATAATGTATAAAGAGTATTTGGACAGGTTGGTCTACTAGCTGGCCTTCAAAGATCAGGTCTAAAATACTTCATGGGACAATTTGGTTGTTATTCTAAGGTGTTGTAACTTCAGTCATGGCGGAGGTGAAACTGGGATGGCTAGTACCCCTGAAATTGAAAATGTGCTCCAACAACGCATGGAAACTGAATCAGCAATTCAAATGATGCAGATCAAGTCTCGCTTACCATTCATCAAATGATTCCTATCTACAAACCAAGGTAATGAGGAAACAGATGCTGTGCAGGCAATCTAGCTGTCAGACAACTGATGAGATCAGAAGACGTACCCAATCTTCTGTCATACTGTATGAATAGGATATTAAAGTTGTTTATGCAAAATTTTGCAATGACAACTAAAAAGCTTTCATGGTAAATGAAAAAAAGAAAAACAGCCTCCTCAATTTCAATTAAGGAGGCATTTTCTAGCTTGTTCATTTGACAGGGAGTCTACACTAACATGGCCAAAAACATGGCCTGCAAGCCACATTTCCACCTTAACCTTTTTATTTATGTCACAAATTTTGTCTAAATTTAACTCATGTGCTGGTCACCTAGTTGCTCGCTGATAGCATCACAAAGCTGTTAACTGACTAGGAACATTTTACTGGCTCGAGAAATTCGGTAGCACGCCTTTAGTTGATTCATATCTTACCCTAGACCTCCGGTCACTTGTGCAGGGGTGAGTGGGGCAGGATGAGCGGGGCAGGATGAGCCAGTTGACCCACCCCCTGTATGTGGGCAACTGTACACAATCTGTGACACGTGACCACACATTTAGGAAGAACCCTTCATTTTACTCTGGCTGTGATGGAAGAAGGAAGCACATTGGGAAAGAGGTAAGCACTTTTAGGCTCATAAAACAAATTCTTTTGTAATTAAAAGTAAATGTTTTATTTATCTGGTATAATGACTCTTGTGGCAATGCAAATTTAGCATTATTTGATAAAACATATTAGGCGTCCAGGTAGTGTAGCGGTCTATTCTGTTGCCTACCAACACGGGGATCGGCGGTTCAAATCCCTGTGTTACAATTGGCTGTGTCTGTGAGTAGGAAGCCGGATGTGGGCGTGTGTCCTGGTCTCTGCACTAGCGCCTCCTCTGGTCGGTTGGGGCGCCTGTTCAAGGGGGAACTGGGGGGAATAGCGTGATCCTCCCACGTGCTACATCTCCCTGGTGAAACTCCTCACTGTCAGGTGAAAAGAAGCGGCTGGCGACTCCATATGTATCAGACGAGACATGTGGTAGTCTGCAGCCCTCCCCGGATCGGCAGAGGGGGTGGAGCAGAGATCAGGACGGCTCGGAAGAGTGGGGTAATTGACCGGATACAATTGGGGGGAAAAAGGGGTAAATTAAAAAAAACATATATGCTGGTGAATTACAAAGGTATTACAACATGTGAATTAATTAGTCAAAGGTTATCTCTGAATCACTGTGTAAGGCAATCTTTTCATAATAGTGGCTTTGGGGTAAAATGAGCCAAAAGCCCGCCATTAATGTTATGGAAGTTAAGTTTATTCTCTGATGTAAGCAAGCAAAGTTTTAAATTATTGCTGCACAACCAATATTGTTTTTTTGCATGTTGAACATTTTGGGGCAGACATCACGCCACGGATTTATAACAGAAAGACAAATAAGGGTTAAACACCCCTTGAAATGGCGAGTGCAGCAAGTGAGGTAAAGGGTGGGGAATCGATCAGGACTGTAGCGAGAGAGAAGGGGAGATTGACGGGTCAACCTTGAGACGACTCATCGAGAAGGGAGAGGTGAAGATGACAGGGTACAGTGGAACAGCAAAGGCCAAGAAGATATTTCCAGAAGAGTTCGAGAGGGAGCTTGCCGGCCATGTTAAACAGCTGGCTGACCAGCTTCACAAGCTTACACAGAAGAAATGTCGTGAGCTGGCATTTGAACTGCACAAAAGACCAACATTCCTGCCCCTAGTAATTGGAAAGGCTTATGAAAAGAGAGTAAGCGGCAGAAGAATGAGGAAAATGCAAACAAACCAGCAAGAAGAAAACCACAGAGTACAGTAGCTCTGAGAGGGATGTTCCCATCCTGCAGACGAGCGTCCCGAGGACGAGATGGATGGTCCAGAGAACACTGACCTGTCGGTTGGTGACTCTGTTGGAAGTAACAGCAGGAACTACCATAAAGTAGGACTGGTAGAGTAGCAGAAATTGCCTCCTACTCAAACATGATTGGCCAATACTACTTGGACTACAACAGAAATGGAAACCTGAACACTTCCGATGCGACACGTTCACCCAGTGTTTAGCGTTGTTGCCTCACAGCAAGAAGGTCCTAGCTTTGAACCCCAGGGTTGTCCAACCTTGGGGGTCACCCCAGGTCGTCCTCTGTGTGGCGTTTGCATGTTCTCCCCGTGTATATATGGTGACAGGCATGGGCACAAGTCCACGAATACTGGGATGGCATCCAGTGCTTTACCTGTGCCCCCGTCCACAGGGTTATTGGTTGTGTCAGGTAGGACATCCAACGTAAAATGGTGCCAAATCATTATGAGATTGACAAGACCATACCGGATCGGCTCCACATGGGAGTGGCTGAGGCCCGGGTTAACAACAGCCGCCATTGGTGGTTACCCTCACAGGGTACCAATGGAAACTGTTAAATCCACTGTGGCGACCCCTGAGAAATGGGGAACAAGCTGAAAGATGAATAAATATTATATATATATATAGAGAGAGAGAGAGAGAGAGAGAGAGAGAGAGAGAGAGAGAGAGAGAGAGAGAGAGAGAGAGAGAGAGAGAGAGACTGTTCATAGAGATTAAGGAAACGGACGACCCAATCATTGCATTTTAGCAACTGACAGATGTGGGAAAAAAGTGTTTGAAAACGTGTGTGTGTATGTGTGTGTGTGTCTCTCTCAGTGTGTGTGTGATGGAAAGACTGACTGTGTGTGGTCGTCGGGCTGTAAGAAAGACATGTCTAAATAATGTCTGTTCTCTTTGACAGACAAGTTGGAGAGGTCTAGGAGACAGCAGCATAAGCCTGCCTGTTGATTGGTCCTCTGTGTGTGTGTGTGTGTGTGTGTGTGTGTGTGTGTGTGTGTGTGTGTGTGTGTGTGTGTGTGTGTGTGTGTGTGTGTGTGTGCTAAAATGCCTTTTAAGATCAGTTGGGGCCCTTAGAAAACCTTGACAAACTGAACAGAAACCTTCCCTCAAAGAAATTCTGGCCGTGCAACAAAGAAACACAGCCATGGGTGATTACCATTAAAAAGAATGCTGCCACTGCCTGTAAGAGAATTGAGCCAGTATCCAAATCTGTTTGAAATTGCAAATCAGGCTGAGGGCTTTTGAAAGCAGTATAAAGTCTGACACTTAATTATTGTGTATTTTACATCTATTTATTTACATCTATTTATTTGCCCGTGTCAGGTTGGCAGAGTGGGGCCAATCTTTATCTGGCAAGAAGCGGAGCATTTTGTGCGTGTGTGTGTGTGTGTGTATAGGTAATTGTCTCATTCTTGCCTCTTCACTTCCTCTGGATACAATATTCCATTCAAAACGGAAGTCACATATGTCACTTCCTGGGATTGATCCAATCAGACACTTTCTTTTGGGACATCATTCTGCGTGTGTGTGTGTGTGTGTGTGGTTGCATGTGTTACTGGCGGGGGTAGGTTAGCCGGTTCCACAGGGAAGGTTGCTATAAAAACATCAAACACAGCAACGGCAGACAAGCCGCCAACTTCACGGCAAAGAGAAATGCTTCCACCTCGACAAGACAAGAAGCCCCAGCAAATCAAAGCTGCACCAGGTAACCCTGCCACTCTGGGCTGGGGGGCAGAATGCATGATGCACCTTGTTCATGTTCGTGTTGGTGGTAGGCCTGTTTGGTAATGCAAGAAAGAGGTTGAGCCTGTCCCTTGTGAGAGAATGTTTATGTGCTCACTACATAACACTGTATATCTATGCCCAGAGAGTGCTGTGTGTGTGTGTGTGTGTGTGTGTGTGTGTGTGTGTGTGTGTGTGTGTGTGTGTGTGTGTGCGTGCGCACATGAGCACATGAGTGTGTGTATCTGCTGCCTGGTTGAGACACCCAGAGAGGGAGAGGTCGGTCACAGAAGAGCTATCTGCCTCGAGATTTTCGAGATGACCTGGATAGGGGTGTCAGCTGAATAAATAAATAATAATCAACCAGGCACTTATAGAGACTTCACACTTCAGTGTGTGTTTCTGTATGTGTATCCGTGTGTGTGTGTGTTTGTATGTGTTATTCCCTAAGCAAGGATGTTCGCTATGCCTGGATGAGTGTAAGTGTGCTTCTGAGGTCAAGATCAATTTGCACATAAGGTAAAAGCTACTGTAGTATGTGTCCCTCTTTGTATAATGTCTCAGCGTTCACTCCTACATACGGACTGGAGGCAAACTGGGTGTATGTGTGTTTGCTAGTGCACGTGTGTGTGCGTGCGTGTGTTTTCTTTTTCTACCCAAGGGTGTTCAGGGCTGATATTAATGAAGCATTTCTCTATGAGCAGCACTGTCAGTACAATGAGCCTCTTACTTGATTAATAACCACCCCACTCTTCACGGCTTGTGTGCACGTGAGTGGGAGTGTGAGTTTATGTGCACAAATACTGCGTGCGTGCAAAAGTGTGTGTTTACGAGTACATGTGTGGCACTTCTGTGCCTGTGCATGTTGGCAGCGCACGTTTGTGTGCGATTGTGTGCGATCGACCCAGTGCACGAGCCGATATGCTTGCATGTGGAGGGGGGAAGGGCGAGGGTGGCGTTGCGGAAAAACCCGGTGAACGTTAATGAGAGCAATGCAACAGCTCTTCCTGTTTGTGGTGCTATGGCTTTCCAGACACTGTGCTGCTGTCAGTCATACAGGAGCCAGTGAGCGGCGGGGTCTGTGTCGGTGTTGCGTTTCAGCACAAACACAAAAGCAGGACCTTCTGGCTCTAACGAGTGAAAAAAAGGTTTAATGCAACCGTGACGCTAATACAAAGCTGACCGCATTTATTTTTTACAAAACTAAGTAAGACCGGGGCATTGCAAAGAGGTTGGTAATGTGTGCACGTGTTTTACGCTTATGCATATGTGTCCGATGATGCGTTGTAAAGTACAACAGTGGCTGCAGGGTGGTTTAAAGTGTATGTGTACAAACACTACCTCCTAATCCTTAACCAGCCCTGCTTAGTAAGGCTCTCATCATCATTTCCCAGGGTACAAGTGTGTGTATGTGTGTGTATGAGAGAGAGAGAGAGAGAGAGAGAGAGAGAGAGAGAGAGAGAGAGAGAGAGAGAGAGAGAGAGAGAGAGAGATTAAAGCAAAGTGCATGAGATTCTGCAAAATCACAGCGACAGTGTGCCCCTGTGCATTACTGTGTCCATGTTTGGGTATGCAAGAGATTATCTACAGCCTACCCAATCTCCTCTACTACATACGCAACACCAATTTTCAGATCTCCACCGCCCCCCGCCGCCCCCCCACACACACACACACACACGCCTCTACATTCACGCCTTCAGACTTAAAACGCCTCCTTGAACCATCAGCTCCCACCGTGCATCGAATCAACCACACATCGAGGGGCATGACCATGTAAACACTATCAGAGCCAACATCAGGCATAACTCTGCCAACAGATACACTCATCGACATAACAACACAAGCAACCGCTTGCCAGCGGGCACAAAGACCAGAAAGACTTCAACCAACGCATACATCAGTGGTTTCTCTTTCCATCCCCCATCACATAGTTTTGGATTTCGGGCTGGGAACCTGTCGCCTCTGAGCCGCGTTTCCCCCCTCTCATCGGTCACGGCATCAATCACCGCGCTAGCTTAGAGCTGCACAATCTGCTCACTGGCAATTACAAGTTTTGCAATTTTAGTCACCACATTTAATAATATTTTTTTAGGACACACTGTTTTCTGTTGTAGCATTGATGTAAATCTGCATATTAGCAATTTTACCTTGAGAATGTTGCTGAGAACGGAAAAGATATGAGATTCGATATGAGATGGGGAAATAATCAGCACACCGAATCTTATATGTAGCTCCAACCATTAATGCTAATTTGACGATTGTGAGCAGGATCACAGAATCTAGCAAAATTGCTGGGATCGCCACTTTATGTATAAACAGTGCAGCCCTGACCCTTTCCGCTACCGAAACTGGTCCATGGAGGGTTTTGATCATTGGTGAGTTTTGCTGCAAAACAAGATGAAATTCAACATCACTAACAATAAAATCTCATTGCTAGAAATGTGCGCTTGCTAAATTCTGTGTTCCCTCACAACATGCCTCGTCTCACTCTGAACATCCTTACTTAACAAAAGGAACAACTCTGAATAAGACTAAAGGACATGTTGGACTGGCAGCTCATTTGGTTTGGTTTGGCATCACAGCTGACTCTTATCAAACTCGCCAGTTTTCCAGAGTGAAAAATGTTCAAGTAACACAGAATTTATTAGCAAACAATGGATTACATGCATATTTCTGCTGCACGTGTGTGTATGTGTGTTCCTCCTCCTTGTGTGCAACTGTGATGTGAATACCGGTGGAGGTCTATTAAAATGGAAGAGCCTAGTATCTAGACGCTAGGCATGGGCCTTGAAATATTGAAAACAGCATTGACATAGCTCTTTAAAACACTGAATTGTTGAAACAAAACTTTTCAAATAAACTATTACAAGAGCTTTTTAATACATTTGAACGTTTTTGGGGTTTTTTTTACATCGAAGCACTGAAACAACCTTTTGAAACAATGGTATTTAAAATATTGACACTGCATCTTAACAGACACACCGGTTCTGCAATACAGATTTTTGTGTGTGTGTGTGTGTGTGTGTGTGTGTGCATGTGTGTACTAAGGGACACACATCTGTGCAGTAGCACATACCGCCGGGTATCTTTCGATGTGTTTGTGATACTTTTTAAACGCACATTGGTCGGCCTTCAGTCACCATTTCCTGTATCTGTCGTTTCAAATTAAAAGCCCTCTAGCGTTCCATACATGGTCTAGCTGTATGGTTTTGACCTTGTTTTGAGTGTTCACCTTTTCCTTAACTTGACACCGGCTGCATCATCATAGAAAACTCTACTGTGATTGGCACGTTGTGGCTCTTAGGCTGTGGGACTTGTAGTTTTTGGACGATAAGCATTGGGACAAAAAAAAAAAGATTATGGTAGTTTGTAATCTCACTTGCACACTGTGCTCATAAATTATTTTTCCAGTTCACACACATCTATTTCTAGGGGAAAATATTAATAAAATACTCACATTGTAGAGCCCTGGAATAGCCGAGCAAAATTTGGGGGAAAATCAAATCAAGAGTGGTATCACATTTACAGAGTGAGCACTGTTTTTTTTGAGAACTGACATAAATTTCAGAAAACCTTTTCTGGGGGGTGGGGGTGTGTGTGTGTGTGACTATGCATCCCCCCCCCCATCAAATCACATGGTGAAATAGTTTCAACACAGCAGGGAGAATACCGATATACACTGATGAGCCAAAACATTATGACCACTCACAGATGAACCGAATAACATTGATCATCTCCAAACAAGAGCACATGTGAAGGTCTGGGTAGATTAGATGCTAACAGTCAGTTCTCATAGTCAACATGTTGGATGCAGGGGAACTGGGCAGGAGTAAAGACCTGAGTGACTTTGACAAGGGTTAAACTGTTATGTCAGAGCATCTCTGAAACGGTAAGGCTTGTGGGGTGCTCCCGGTCAGCAGTGGCGAGTACCTACCGACAGTGGTCTGAGGAGGGACAAACCACAAACCAGTGAAAGGGTGTTGGGCGCCCAAGGCTCATCGATGCATGAGGGCAATGAAAGCTATCCCCTCTGGTCCGAAATGACAGAAGATCTACTGTGGCACAAGTCACAGAAAATTTTAATGATGGTTACGGGAAGAATCTAGTATGCATCACACCCTGCTTTGTATGGGGCTGCGTAGCTGCAGACCGGTCAGAGTGCCCAAGATGACCCCCTGTACACGGTAGAAAGGGTCTACAATGGGCACGTGATCATCAGAACTGGACCCTGGAGCAGTGGAAAAAGGTCACCTGGTCCGATGAGTCCTGTTTTCTTTTAGATCACGTGGATGGCCGTGTGCAGGTGCGCTGTCAACCTGAGGAAGTGATGGCACCAGGATGCACTGTGGGAAGATGACAAGCCGGTGGAGGCAGTATGATGCTCCGGTCAATGTTCTGCTGGGAAACCCTGGGTCCAGCCATTCATGTGGATGTCAATTTGATATGTGCCACCCACTTACCTAAACATGGTTGCATACCAAGTACACCCCTTCACGGCAAAGGTATTCCCTGACGGCAGTGGCCTCTTTCAGCAGGATAATGCACCCTGCCTCACTGCACACATTATTCAGGAATGGTTTGAGGAACACGATGAAGCAGCCCCACCTCATAACTTGAAGGATCTGTTGCTAATGTTTTGGTGCCAGATACCACAGGCCACCTTCAGGGGTCTTGTAGAGTCCATGCCACGGTGGGTAGGTGCTGTTTTGGCGGCACACAGAGGACCAACAGCGTATTAGGCAGGTGGTCATAATGTTTTGGCTCATCAGTGTATATTGGGCTGTGGTCTTCCAGGACCGATTGGCATTCTCCAGCTTTGACGCACTGCTGCTTTAGCCGGGCGCAGCAAGCCATCAATCTTTATAAATCATTCAGTTCTCCTGTTCTGCCTTCCAGACACAGACACACACACACACACACACACACACACACACACACACACACACACACTAATGAAAACACATGTCCACAAACACGTGTACACTTGCAGATACACACACAAAAACACATGCATCTTAATCACATACCTCATCTCTCCTCCCCCCCTCAGTGCTTCGGCATCACTTGTGTTGATGTAACCGTGTGCAGGAGAACAGGAGCTTGTGAAGTAAGAGCTGAATCTTTAAAATGCACGATTTTTTTTAGACCAAGGTGCAGTAAGTGAAAGGGTCAGGCCAGGGAAGGGAGTGGGTATACTTTACTGGAACTCAAAAACGGGGGGTTTTGAAGAAGACGATAATAATGGGATTCATTCAACAGTTAATTTGCTGGCCTGTTAGCAGTCAGGCCCAGTCATATGAGTGCAGTAGTGGGTATATGACTTAAGGGCTATAAACTGCTCCTCTGTCCTGGCTTGCGCTCTCTCTCTCTCTCTCTCTCTCTCTCTCTCTCTCTCTCTCTCTCTCTCTCTCTCTCTCTCTCTCTCTCTCTCTCTCTCTCTCTCTCTCTCTCTCTCTCTCTCTCTCTCTCTCTCTCGTCTATATTCAATTTTTTATCTCTTAGAGTGAACTAAGGTCTAGGTTTAGGAGTCCCACGTTGGAAAAATGAATTTTCCGTGTAGTATTAATTTTTGACAAACATCTGACATAAGTGTATAGTGGTTTCATAGTAGTTTTCCCATATAGGGACTGAACAAGTGGATTTGCTGTGAATAATTCATCAGCTCCTTATACAGCCCGACTGGGATTGAAGGGGATTTCTGACGAAACTCCATTCTGAGGCAAACCATTTTCTATAATAAAGTGCTAGTATTTTGGAAGACGCAAATGATCCAATACCAGTCCTATTGAGGCTGGGAGCCGAGAGAGGGTTCACGTGGAATACCATTTTGGGCAACGCGAGTATTTCCTTTTTACCCCCAACAGCAGTGTGGCGGTTGTGCCCTCCACCCTGGTTGCTCAGTGCCCTCCTCTGCGGTCACCTTGTATAAATAACACTGCGGCCCATTGATCTCAAGGGAGACACCATCTTGGCTCCAATTTAGACTGCAGAGGAATGCTGGAATGTCTCTGGCTCTCCGCCAGCAGCCTTTTCCTGGCCTGACCTTTGACCCCTGCCACCGGGAAAGGAAAGGCTCAAGCTCAATGTGCTTGTGTGTGTGTCTGTGTGTGTCACGATGGGGGTTAGGGGGAGTGAACAAGGCTAAACTAGGCGGCGACCACCTGCTCTCCCCTCTGATCTGATGACCTCCCCTCCAAACACGCAAACATTCACATAGACAGACACACACCTCGATGCAAACACACATACAAGAGACACCCCCTCGTACTCCCACGCAGAGCCAGGCCGAGCTACAAACTAGCCCATAAAATGCCTCTCACCTCCACACAACCACAGACGTGTGCGCCGTAGTCTATGGATAAATAGTCTTGCTCTGTGGTCATGAGTAAACACAAAAGCTGAAGGGCTGACCGCACGTGTCAACACACACACAGACGGCTGGTCCAGTGAGGGTACACACACACACACACACACACAAACAGACACAGAAACATGCACTGGTTACAGATGAATGGGCTTTAGTATTGCCATAGCATAAAAACAAAATAACATGAGCGTGTGTGTGTGTGTGTGTGTTTAAGCTTAGTTGTAGTTGCATAGGTGCATTCATAACAGTGTATTGATGTGTCTGTGTGGATTTGTGTTTTTGTGTGCAGATGTTGTATGTGGCTGTGTGCTACCCTGTGCAGGAAACTCGTTAGAGCTTTATCTCAGAGCCTCATAAGATCATCTCCCCATCAGGCTGCATTAACATGCAACCTGGAAACGTCTTAAGTGGCCTCTCTTTTGTTTCTATATATTTTCACATGCCCTCAACACACATTTGCCCATAATCCACCTCCATGTGACTGACTCGTGAGGTAGGATAATGGAAAATTAGCATCATTATGTCATCTTGGCTGTGCTAACCTCACTTGAGCATGACCCAGAATGGCTCAAACCTCCAACGGAAGGAAGGGGAGCTTGGTGGCCCTTTAAAAATAAACAGAGTGGTAAAAAAAAAAGAAGCAAATGACTCATAAGAATGGGAGGTAAGTCAAATGGCTGGCTGGCGTAAATGGACCGAAAAGGTACATGGCCCAAGCTAGTAAATGTATGTCTGTCCGTCTATCTATCTATATCCATCTATCCATCCATACATCCATCTATATATCCATCTACACAGAGAGAGAAATATAAGACGACGTAAGAGGGGGGAGAAGGAAGGCAAAGAAGACAGGGGTGAATAGAATAAAGAGAAATAGACAGATGGCGGTATGTGTGTGTATGTGAGAGAGACAGAATAATGGAAAGAGGAAGCAACAAGGCTGAGGTGAAAAATGATGGGGCACGCACAAAAATAATAGAATATATCGTTCCGAGTTAGAGCGACTACGACCGGGAGCGAGTGCGGCGAGATCAAAAGATGGAAATAATGGAAGAATGCAGATGAAAACAGAGGAAGTGTGTGAGAACAGTATGGAGTAGTTGAGTAGAGGGGTAATTTGAGATGATGATAGTGCCTCCTAACCCAACCCTGGTCCTGCCATTTCAATTTCAGACAGCAACACAGAGAAAACATGGCCGAAACACTATACTTTGTAGGTATAAGCAACACTCTCACCCTGTGTAAATGGGGAGATTTGTGTGTGTGTGTGTGTGTGTGTGTGTGTGTGTGTGTGTGTATGTGTGTGTGTGTGTGTGTGTGTGCGTGCGTGCAAGAGAGCCTGTCTTCAGAAAATCTCCCTCGTGCTTCCCTAAAAACATAGTTCCTCCATCAAGAGCAGCCAAAGCAGCAGCCTCGATGATAGAAAATAAAAAATAGGGATTGATATACCTAAAGAAACACAAACAAACACACACCCACACACACATCAGTAAATAGCACCATTTCCTTGCAAGGAGGGGAAAAACACAGGGTATTCCCTCATCGCCCTTGGCTCCCATTTCTGCCTATGGAAGCGAAAGAGGGAGGAAGTCTCAGAAAATAAAGAGAGCACGAGGGAGAAAATTACAGATCACTCCGTCACTGTCTGCTTATGTCATGAAAACGTGGCTGACCGCATAACATTTGCTGGATGGTTCAGAGGACTCCGACACGGAGTAAGCAGCAGCACGTGAAAGGCTTCGTGCAATTACGTAGCCGTGTTAAAATGGAAATGGAAAAAAGAGCCGTGCAACGAGGCTGAATTTCACTGAGCTAATATATAAATAGGCTCCATGTGCCATGTATATATACATGTATGCAAAGCTGAACAATACATCATTTCAGAAATGACATCGCAATTTACACATGTGCAATAGTCACATTACACAAAATGCAATGCAAGGCAAATTGGGCCCATCAGTCATGTTGGGCTAAATCTCCAGCTGCCTGATGGAAAATGAAATCTATCAAGGTCCACTTTCTTATGGCTACTCGAAGAAAAATATTCGAGCGCATATGACAAATAATTTAGTCTGATTTTATGGATTTCTAGGACAACAGCCTTATTTCCTCTTCTAAAACCCCCTCGATCATTGTAAGAATGGCAAACTCTTTGCAAATGGGAGTTTTGAAAGGTAAAATCTGCATATATATCTGCTGAAATTACGAAACTCCATGTCATTTATCCTCTTATTTATCATTTATATTGAACTTGATTTTTTCGATACAGTTCAGTTCTGGATGTCTAAAAAACGTTTGGGTTTCAAGGGACAGAGCATGATAGGGGAAAGGAAGGAACACGAGAAGTGAAGAAGAGACAAGAAGACAAGAGAAGAGACGAAAAGAGGAGAGGGGAGAAGAAGAGCAGAAGAGACAAGAAGAGGAGAAGAGATGAGAAGAAGAGACGAGACGGGAAGAGGAGAAAAGAGGAGACCAGAAGAGGATAAGGGATTAGAAAAAGAGACGAGGAAAAGAGATGAGAAGATGAGACGAGAAGAGGAGATGAGTCGAGAAGAAAAGGAGAAGAGAAGAGATGAGATGAAGAGAAGAGACGAGAAGAGAACAAAAGAGAGGAAGAGGAGAAGACATGAGATGAACAGAAGAGACAAGAAGAGAAGAGGAGATAAGAAAAAGAGGAGACGAGAGGAGAAGAGATGAGAAGAGACAAGAAGAGAAGAGACGAGAAGAGAACAAAAGAGAGGAAGAGGAGAAGACATGAGATGAACAGAAGAGACAAGAAGAGAAGAGGAGATAAGAAAAAGAGGAGATGAGAGGAGAAGAGATGAGAAGAGACAAGAAGAGAAGAGAAGAGAAGAGAAGAGAAGAGAAGAGAAGAGAAGAGAAGAGAAGAGACGAGAAGACAAGAGAAGAGAAGAGCAGAAAAGAGGAAATGAGAAGAGGATAAGAGACGAGACGCGATGCGACAAGAAGTAGAGAAGAGAAGAGAAGAGGTGTGAGTGTTGTGGTCTAGGGGGCTTTTCCCAAAGCCTTTTCAAGGCGAGAACGTTGCACCATCAAGCCGCCTCGTCGTTCTGTGCAATAGGTAGGAAGACAGGATGGGGGGTCATTGTTGTTCCGGCGTTAAGCCAGCAGAGGAGGCAGTCACAGAGCTGAATCCACGTGTGAGTAAAAGGGACAGCCGATACTGTTGTGTTGTAAGTGGCGACGCCTCTGCTTCCAGAAGGGCGGCCGGCATGCTGTGTAAGATCACACACTGGGACACCGTTATGCCGCGTTTGTTCGGGTCGGTGTAAAAACACAAAGCCGGTGTAAAGACAGCTCTTCATTACAGCAGTATTGAGGGGCCGCTGTGTAAAAACGCCTCGAGTGTCTTAACCACACCTTCTCGCCCAGCCGGGATCAAAGACAGGAAGTGGCTTGGCCCTCAGCGTCACGGTGAGCCCAGACGGAGGCCCTACACATGCCCCCCCCCCCAAATACAGCAGGCAGAGATTAGACTGACAACGGCCTATAGTGACTTATAACCTTTATAACAAGGTCAAACAGTAGACACAAAGAACCAACGGGGGGGGGGGGGTCGTAAGCGTTGGGATATCTAAGCGACTTGAGATGTGCTTGATTTAATACACGTAAATCTGACGCACCTTTTTTGGGTTTAATTCTTCCATTGAGTTCCTTATATTTACTCTCTTTGATATGTTGTGATGTCATCTAAACTGTTGTGTGTTTTTGTCCCTTTTTACATCGGCAGACCTAAATACACTTAACGGCGAGATAAAAACTGAACATAACCATATGATGTGTAAGAGTGTCTGTGGGATGGGAAACACTGGATCGAATCCCTGTGTTACCTCCGGCTTGGTCGGGCGTCCCTACAGACACAACTGGCCGTGTCTGCGGGTGGGAAGCCAGATGTGGGTATGTGTCCTGGTCGCTACCCTAGCACCTCCTCTGGTCGGCCGGGGCGCCTGTTCAGGGGGGAGGGGGAACTGGAGGCAATAGCGGGATCCTCCCACGTGCTATGTCCCCCTGGCGAAACTCCTCACCGCCAGGTGAAAAGAAGTGGCTGGCGACTCCACATGTATCGGAGGAGGCATGTGGTAGTCTGCAGCCCTCCCCGGATCAGCAGAGCGGACGGAGCAGCGACCGGGACGGCTTGGAAGAGTGGAGTAATTGCCCGGATACAATTGGGGAGAAAAAGCGTAGATGCGTCAAAAAGTAACACAACGGATGGCAAACTTTTTCCATCCGACCGTAGAGCAAGTTACAACCAAAAGATTGACAGAATACAAATTAGCTGCACTCCCATCAGCTAGTTTTAAGCAAATTAATAAGCTCCCTGAATAGAAAACAACAGTGCATCAGAAAACATCCTGCAGAGAGAGCGTCTTTAAAAACCAAATTAGAACTGTTTAAGTTGTTTTTCTTTCTTTTCTTTTCTTTTTTACATCAGCTAATGGTGGCTTCATTTAATCCTACCTGAGGGCCGAAACAAAGAAATGCACTTAGCAATTGTTCAACGCACCCACTAATGGCCATAAAACCATGATGGGCTCCTGACATTTCTGAGAGGATGACGTGGACAGTCACTTTGCAACATATTAAGATGTCTAAAGCCAACTTTAGACATCAGTACATCATTGTGCATTTCCATTACCGTTAATTACATGAGTCAGATGTATCAACTACTAAATAGCCACAAACAACTTTTCTGCACCAAGCGTTACTTGTTTTTTTGCGGCACTCAGGGACGTTTTATGGATACTCAATTGGAGACATTTGATGCATCAAATTTGCATAGAGGTATGCAAATGGCACAAATCTAGCTTTGGTTATTTAACACAGACACTGTGCAATACACACATATACACACAGACACACATCCTCAGTGTAGCGGGGCTGTCAGCCCCAATAGACACCCAAACACAGTAACACATCTGGACTTGCCAACACTACCTGTCACCACCGGCATAGGTCACACCACACTGAGATGCACCTAAATGGATGCATGCAGACAGACGCACACAAACGTAACTACTCATGTACCCACAGTTGCGTGCTCACACACACACACTTGTCCCCCACACACTTTCACAAAGTTTTAAGAACACAGTGGGACGGCCAGCACCGGCGACAATGGCTTTAAATAACTATTAGATGAAATCTCCATGGACTCCCTGAGAAAGGACTGATGAGAGAGAGAGAGAGAGAGAGAGAGAGAGAGAGAGAGAGAGAGAGAGAGAGAGAGAGAGAGAGAGAGAGAGATCAAAGGGTTATTTCGGAGCCTGCTCCTTGCTGGGCTGTTTTTGAGCTGGTGTCTGTCACCGAGGATGAGAATAAACACTGACAAATGTTACTCATGCACACACACGCCCGGCGTGTGCGCACAGGCACATCATCACAGAGGAATACTCAAAAATAAAGTCTTTTGACTAACAAGCTAACTTCGGCACAAAACTCTTATCTTTCTTTCTCTCCATCTCCCTCCTGCATCTTTTTACCTGTTCCCTCTATAAGTATCTCCCTAAATACAGAATGTTCCCTTCAATGTATGCCACTCATAGGACACTCTCGTCCCAAGAGCGCTGCGTTTCCATAAGCGTTCCCATGTTCAGGCTACATCGACACCGACAGGATTTTGTTTGAAAACGCAAAACCTCCGCTACACTACGCCGCTACGTTTACGCCTGGCGTCTACACTACGCCGCAGCGTTTACGCCTAGCGTCTACACTACTCCGCTACGTGTACGCCTAGCGTCTACACTACTCCGCAGCGTTTACGAACCCCTAAAACAGAGACTTTTGAAAACGCTGCTGACACCACGTTAGTTTGAAAACTCCGGGATTGTGGTTTAGTCTGGACGGGCGAAAACAGAGACGATTCAAATCATTGACGCAGACACCCACGTTCACTTCCTGGTTGGGGCTTATCAGTCACGACGTGTCGTTCCCTGATTGGTCACGCCCCTATCATGTGACCCTTTTCCGGAAGAAAACTAACGACAACGTCAACCTTGACTACCAGAGGTTTATTCAACATGCACAACGAAATACAGGCGTTGCTGACCTGGCTGTCTATGCTAGCAGCTACTGTGCAGTTAAATTCTACATGTTATAATGCTACCACTGCTTACATGTGAAGGAGGCAAGCTACTCGAGCGATTGCTTTGCGCCAACTCCCAATCTGTGTTACTTTCAGTCACAGTTCAACCTCGTCGTCGGTCCAAGCAAAGAGGTCCGTGGCCTTAATTTTTGCCGTTGCTGTTCTTCCTCTGTAATATTTTCTGCAACCAAGCAATCAACCAAAGAATAGACAATCTGCTTCCTGTTTAAACCGGTTTACAGCAGTTACAAACACGCGAACAGATTATCAAAGATCTCCAGACAAGATGAATGTCTCTCACTCACAGAAGGGTGTGGCAAATGAGGTTTTTCTACATATGGCAACCCTCTCTTCCTCTGACCCCATTTATCTTTCTTAAGTCATTCTGAAACTTGCCATAGCTTACCACCTGACATTATTAAGAGGATGTCGTGCTTCAAAAAGTAGCGGTTCCTGTTGGGGGAGAGAGAGCGTCTGCTCTTTGCTTTCATGCTGCACACAATAATTGGAGAAATTATAACTTTTTCACCTTCCGTCTGGCAAACACAAAGAGCCCTTGTTTTTGGTCACTGACCAATTTTGCACCTCCCATTCATATGTTACTGTATGTGAGCCTAATCATTAAGCCGCGTGAGGGCAGCTACTTGTAAATTCATCCCACAATATGACAAAAAGAAGAATGTGAACAGCTGAACTGAGCAATGATGTCCCTAGGAGGCATGATTCTACCTTCACCCTATTTTTTTCCTGTTTGACGGGGGGGGGGGGTTGTTGGGGTTGTGCCTGCCTTCCAGGGTGATAGCCACATGTTTCCCCACCACTGCACCTTGCTAGACACTTTTTCTCTGGGGGATTAGTTTGTGTGTATTTGCATGCTTGTGTGTGTGTGTGGAGGGGGGGTTGGCAGAGATGGCAGAATGGTAGCCTGCCCAACATCACCACATACGCTTGCACGCGCACACACACACACACACACACGCGCGCGCGCGCGCGCGCACACAGGTCTTGGTCTGCAAGTCCTGGAGGAATAGCTAACAGCTGCGGCAGCGGTCAGTCACTCTCAACATTAATGATGAAGGCTACACTACATTTTTTTTCTTGTCTATCTTTCATACTACTACATCTCTAAAACACCCACCAACACATGCACAACACACACATGCACATGCAAAAAAAAAAACATGCATGCACACATACAATGACATTTAAACACATTTGCGCACGTAGACACTCGCTTACAGGCAACGTATACACAAAACAATGAATGTACACTCTCAAGGTCACATACATACATAAACACATACACTGATGAGCCAAATCCTTATGATCACCTGCCTAATATCCTGCTGATCCTGTGTGTTGCCAAAACAATGCCGACTCACCGAGGCATGGACTCTACAAGACCTGTGGTATCTGGCACCAAAACATTAGCAGCAGATCCTTAAATTCCTGTAAATTGCGAGGTGGAGCCACTGTGGATCAGACTTGTCTGTCTAGCACATCCCACAGATGCTAAATCGGATTGAGAGCTGGAGAATTTGGAGGCCTGGGCAACACCTTGAACACTTCACCATGTTCCTCAAACCATTCAGGAATAATGTGTGCGGTGTTGCAGGGTGCATCATCCTGCTGAAAGAGGCCACTGCCATCAGGGAATGCCATTGCCATGAAGGGGTCTACCTGGTCTGCAACGTTAGATCTGTGGCATGTGTCAAAGTAACATCCACATGAATGGCTGGACCCCGGATTTC
This sequence comes from Lampris incognitus, assembly GCF_029633865.1. Classification (NCBI taxonomy): domain Eukaryota; kingdom Metazoa; phylum Chordata; class Actinopteri; order Lampriformes; family Lampridae; genus Lampris; species Lampris incognitus. The sequence continues at coordinate 23,909,457 of NC_079228.1, forward strand.
CCAGCAGAACACTGCCCAGAGCATCACACTGCCTCCACTGGCTTTTTGTCTTCCCACAGTGCATCCTGGTGCCATCACTTCCCCAGGTCAACGGTGCACACGTACATGGCCATCCACGTGATCTAAAAGAAAATGGGACTCATCGGACCAGGTGATCTTCTTCCACTGCTTCAAGCTTCAGTTGTGACACTCGCATGCCCATTGTAGGCACTTTTGACGGTGGACAGGGGTCATCATGGGCACTCTGACCAGTCTGCGGCTACGCAGCCCCATACACAGCAGGGTGTTACGCAGTTTGTGTTGTGACACATTCCTCCAGTAACCATCATTAAAATTTTCTGTGTCCTATGCCACAGTAGACCTTCTGTCGGTTCTGACCAGATGGGATAGCCTTTATTGCCCTCGCGCATCGATGGGCACCCAACACCCTGTTGCCGGTTTGTGGTTTGGCCCTAATCAGACCACTGTCTGCGGGTACTCGCCACTGCTGACCGGGAGCACTCCACAAGCCTTGCTGTTTCAGAGATGCTCTGACTCAGGCATCTGGCCATAACAGTTTGGCCCTTGTCAACGTCACTCAGGTCTTTACTCCTAACCATTTCTCCTGCATCCAACACATTGACTACGAGAACTGATTGTTCACTTACCATCTAATCTACCCAGACCTTCACATGTGCCCTTGTTTGGAGATGATCAACATTATTTGATCATAATGGTCATAATGCTTTGGCTTATCAGTGTATATTCATTAAATCTTTCATCTCTTCTCCTAATTCCTGATAAATTTTACAATGACTTTGGAGGGTTTGGTAGGAGATGGTCTTGCTCAAGTTACACCATAACAAGCGGGAATGGACATAAAATAAATAAATAAATAAACGGGTTGAATTTCCAGACTGTCCATGACGGCAAATGACTTGCTGGAAGTGGAATGATTACGACAGCACAAATGTACTAATATAACAGTCTGGTTTCAACAACAGGTCCAAACAGAGACGACCGGGATTTTCCCCATCATGCACATTGCAAACGTTCCAGCCAAATGGGCATTTGTGGTTATTTTCCCTTTCAATCCAATCCAGTCCAATTCAGTTCAAATCTTTACTGTCCCATAAGGGACATTCCAGTAGCAGCCAATATTTACAACTCATACACATAAACTTTCATGACATTATAAACCACGCAGACACCAGCTGATAAGACATAGATGCCCATAGGGAGGGATTTCCAAATTTAATTATGTGGTATCGGTGGGTGAATTATTCAGTTATAATAAGCAGATGAGACAGTTTACATTGACAGGGACAAACCAGGCTTCGGTTAACATTTGTTTCACACTTTATGGTTAGCGCCTTAAAATAAGTGAGTGCATATTTCCATGCTGTTTGAGCACATTGCTGTTCAGCCGCTGAGTTATACGGCGCCTATTTATGTGCTGGAGCCTACACTTACATCTTTGAAAGAAACGCACGCAGCGAACTGCATGTCCACACATGAACCCTCACAGACCAAAGCCTTGTCCCTGTAGTCATCAACACCCGGAAATGGGCAATGATCCATCTTCAGTCTCTCCCCCTCTCTCCCATCCCAGTGGTAAGACGCTCAGGCTTAGTATTTGATCTCCTCTCCCCTTTAAGAAGTGCTGCTCTGAGGCTTCTTAACACACTGGGAGAACTGGGCACCGAGGACAGGAGAAATCTCCCTCTGCCAAGCAAAGCATCACATCACATTATGGGTGCAATCACATTGGATGCCTTCAAATGCGAGGCGAGCCATACTGCCCCCACCCCAACAGCCCAGATCCCAAACACACGGCATGCGTTTTTTTGGCGGTGAGAGCCATCTTGCTGTTGCTAGGCAGCCACAAAGTCAGCTGTCAATCACTTGTGTGGAAGCATTAGCGGTTAATTAGCTACCCAACTCTATCCATCTGACTTATTATTCACTATTATTAGCAAACAAAATGCATATTTTTATGAAATTTACTACTATTTATTTCTCTAAAACACGGAAAGGCGGAAAACACTTGCTTTTCCTATTCTCCTCCCCCAATGTTTTTTTGTTAAGGGTTCAGCTGAGAAGGCCCACCCCTACACTCCTCCGACTGGACAGCAGAGAGAAAGCGGCGGGGACTTCAGGGCATTTCTCTGCTCAGAGTTGAACATTTTTTCAACTTCAGATGCTCGGGGCGTTCTTCCAGAGATGCGATGAGTGCCATATGGATGAAGGCGAGGCACCCAGGGCACATAAATAGCGAGCGTAACACTTCAAACCCATTGGAAACAATTAGAAAAAGGCGCCTCTTGCAACCAAAAAACATCCAATGTGGCCGAGCCCAATGGAGCCCAGATCTCCATCCGTTCCAAATGGTCAGGTGCTGGCGTTGTTGGTTCAGTGGGAGTGAAGAAGGAAGAAAGGAAGGTTGGGGGTAGGGTAAGATGATAAGAAAGCAGGAAGAAGCAGGAGAGGAGGGGTGTTAGAGGTGAAACGAGCGAGAGAGAGAAAAGGAGTTGGTCAGAGGAAAATATAAGATGGCAAACAAGATGGTACAAAAAGGATTTCTGCTTTTACAATTTTCTTACCTTCACCCTTCTCCTCCCCACCCCACCCCCGGCAGCAAAAACCCAAACGGTTTCCACGGTTTTCTATGTGTCTCTCTCTCCCTCTTTTCAGCAGATACCGGTGTCCAGCCTCCTCCTCCACCACCACCTCTTCCACCTCCTCATTCTACCTTCTTCTTCCTCCTCCACCTCCTCCACACTGCCGGAGTCCCTAATGAGGCTCGGTGGGAATGTTCTCCTGCTCTCCCTGAAGACGAACCTGTTCTGTTCTCAGTAGCTACCGGAGCGGACTCTCTGACGCTCCCACCATATGGCCTGGCTGGCCCACGATCCACACAAACACACACACATAGATGCACACAAACAAACAAGCAAACGAATGCACATTCACATCAAGGCACTTGCTCAAACGCAGAGAAACACAAAAACTCACAACTTACGCTCCCACATACACACAACCATATTCTGACTTTGCCCGTTTTCCACTCCCGAGTTCACGAGCACACCCTTTATGAGGATACAAGGGCTCACGTGCTATCGACGTACACGTGCGCGCGCACGTAGCATAAACCCACAGAGGACACAGGTTCTGCCAGAAGTGCAAATGCTGATCTGAAGTGTGACCGGTGTACTGTACCATGCATAACAATGCCTGGCACTGTACCACATAGTTCTGCAGAAGGGCTCTCCATTGGCGCGGGGCTTAATGAGAAAAAACTGGCTGGCGTAATTCAGAACTGGATGACAGCGATGCCTCGCTGTGCTCTCTCCAACAATGTGCTGGCAATGGGATAGGACGCTCTTATCTCGATGAGGATGGAGAGTATTGTCCTTTTCCGCTCCCTCAAGTGTGGTTCAATTCTGGGCATGATGAGCATAACAGGCAGTTGTTGTGGATATTGAGTCCACGGTGATGGACCAGCCTTGTTCTGTTTCACTCCCATCTTTCCATCGCCCTCCCTCCTCCCTTTCTCTCCCCGTGTCTTACTCTTACTTCCGTTCTCTCACTCTCTTCATCTATACGTCGCTCTCATCCCTGCTCCCTCACCATCTTTGTCTGCCTCGCTCGCTTCCTCTTTCAATCTCTTTTCCTCTCGTTCTCTCTCTCATTTTCTCTCTCTCTCTCTCTCTCTCTCTCTCTCTCGTTCTCTCTCCCTCCTGCTCTCTTTCTGTCTCTGAGTCATGCGGTTAGCGAGCAGACTGTTTTGTCCAGGTCTATTTCTGGATGTCATGCAGTGGAAGAGAAAAATAAGATTAAAAAACAGAGAGATGGAGAGAGCAAGGGGGAGAGAGTGAGCAAGATAGAACAAAAGTGAGAGAGAGAGAGAGAGAGAGAGCTAGAGAGAGAGCGAGAGAGAGATTTCCCTGGGGCTTAAAGATCTAGGAAACTTAAACCGTTTAATTCAAAAAAATGATACTCAGCAAAAAGGACAAGTCTGTCACCAAGGCAGTATAAACACACCCAGTATGCACACACACACACACACACACACACCCCCACACACACTAATGGGCACTACAGTAAGCATTTTTCTTCTCCCACACATGGCGTCAGGAAACCACTGACTGCATTAAAGCAAGCCCACGGCTGCTCACAGTGCGATCAATAACTGAACCTGATAACCATTTAACAAATTGATTTTGGAAACAAAGCTTTCAATGGAGAAAGGAGGCAGACAGAGGCAGATACGCATTAGAAAATGAAACCCATCAACCTTTCTTACATATTAAGTACGAGGCTCCATCGAACCAACCTCTTTCACTCAAATTACATCTTTCTCTCTCTGTCCATCTCTCCTCTGCCTCTCTCTCGCTCTCTCTCTCTCTCTCCTGTTGAATTCTCTTTCTCTCTCTTCTGTCGACTCTCTCTCCTTTCTCCTTCTCTCTCTCCGTCCATCTCTCCTCTGCCCCCCCCTCTCTCTCTCTCTCTCTCTCTCTCTCTCTCTCTCTCTCTCTCTCTCTCTCTCTCTCTGTCTCGCTCTCTCCTGTTGAATTTAAGTCATCACACAATTGTGTACAGCTATTTGTGCACTACTTTCATTGTTATTTTCAAACTGGGGAGTTTCACTCCAACATGCATTTTATCTTTTTCTTAAAAAAAAGAAAAGAAAAATAAGATTGATTGGTTAACGTTATAAAACTAAGCCACTACAGCCTCTTAAATATTATTCGATGGCTTAAGTTAGCTCACAACTTCAACAATATTGGCGAGCGAGTTCCCTTTTTAGGCGAAACTTTCCCTTTAGAATGAAACTCCCCTGCATAAATTGTGCCCCCCCCTCGGTTCCTCCTCGCTCATTAGTAAGCCTTAAAGTCCAACCCTCCTCCTCCTGATAAATGTCCTCTACTTTTGACTTCACTGAGGCTGGGGAACAATAAAAGAGGAGTCATTCCCTCCCTCATGGATCATAACAAACCTTCCAATATTCATCATTTCTCCCATGATATCATCCCTAGCCAAGATAGTCCATCCTCTTCTCTTCTTTTCTTTCATTATTCTTTTAACAAACCCCCAAGTTTCCCTTCCTCCACTTCCAAAGAGGTCAAGGTAAGTTCAGTCCATCCCTGGTGTCCTCCGTGTGTGATCCAGCGGGATGTAATCACTCACCAGGCTTACTCACACAAACCCACACACACACACACACACACACACACACTCACACAAACCCACAAACACACACACACACACACACACACACACACACACACACACCCACACACACACACACACATGCACACACACTTCACTTTCACACACATGAACGCATGCACACACACACACACGCATGCACACAAACCCCCACACACACACCAACACACACTTCACTCTCACACACATGCACACTTGCACACACACTTCACTCTGACACGCGCGTGCACACAGACATGCACACACTAACAGACAGATGTACACTCTGTGCTTAGCATTCCCGTGTAGCTGCCAAGGTATGTGTGTGTGTGTGTGTGTGTGTGTGTGTGTGTGTGCGCGCGCGCGCGCGCGTGCTGTGACTCATGATTTACCACCGTGCCAGGCACGGGGAGGCAGGGGAACAAAAAAAAAAAAGAAAAAAGAAAAGAAAGGAAAAGAAAAAAAAGCGAAAACCTCAGGACCTCTTTTTGCTCGGACAAATGGCTGCAGCAGCGACAGCAACATTTTTCTGCTGGCGAGAGGCGAGGCGGGTCCCTGCAGACCAGCCGGGAACCCCGCAATGTGACTTCTCATCCGCCGGCTGGGCTGAGCTATGAGCTTTGATCCCTGACTAAAGAGGAAGTCGGATTTTCCAGCGCAGTGAGTGACAAGCCGGGTAAGGGGTACGGAGTGGGAAAAGGCAGGGCGGCGGCTGACTCAAAGGGTTTGGAGGGAGGGGAGGAGGAAGAACAATAACTGGAAAGAAAAAGAGGAGAAAAAAAACACCCTACAAAATCTTTTATTCCTCCCCCAACTCCTCTTTTTTTTTTTTTTTTTTTTTTCATCGGTTGCGAGTCATTTCTTTCTTGGCAACGGCCAAGCCGGAACACCGCCCCCCCCCCCGCCCCGCCCTCCATGCTGAGAGGATGCGAAAAGAGGCTGAGACTTGTCTGGGGTCTCCAGCGGTTAGTGAGGAGCACTGTACCAAAGACAAGGAGGAGGAGGAGAGAGAGATGGACAGACGGAGAGAGAGAGACCCCGGGGACATGCGGGGGGACCAATGCTTGTGACACGGCATAACTAATCGATATGGGAAAGCTCCGACCGTCGGATGGCGACGGCCTCTTGATGTGAAGATTCGCGTGGCTCCCCAAGCCCCTCTTCGAAAGCCTTGCTCTCTGGGCCCAGCCGTTTTCGTCCACGCCCTTTCATTTCCTTTCTTGGCGGACTTCCTTTGGAATGCTAAACAATCGGGGCAAAGTCCACACCTCCGCTTTGTGCCGCCAGAGATGCCGACTAATTTCTCTCTGCCACTGCTCAGGGGGCACCGGGTTCGCTCCGTCTCTCCTCCCACCGTGACGAGGCCAGCCACAGGATCTGAGGTGCGGGCTGAAAGAAGTTGACCCGAGCCAGCAAATTCTGACCTCTACAAGGAGTCTAATAGGGTTGTATCATTTGTTGCGAAATTGAATAATTTTTTTTTACCAATCATATAAAACTGGTAGATCAACAGCACTTCATTAACGATGTCTTGAGCAACATGATCTTGTTCTCCCAATCATTTAGAAGGGCAACGGTGATTGGTCATTTAATCGCAATATCTCTCAATATAATTACAATGATCACTTCAACGCTTTCAAGGTAGACGGCACAGCGTGGTCTAACAAAAGACCAAGGGCCAAAAAAAAAAACCAAAACAAAACAACCCTGAATAGCGGCGATACTGTCATTTTACAACCTGTTGTCAGGGTTGATTTACGGCCATGGATCAGCAACGCAACCTGTTTGCACCTGTTGATACCTGACCTGAATCGCTGTATTTAAACAGTGCGCTTCACGGCCGGGCCTCTTCGCTCAAGCACAGAGAGACTTGTAACAGGAGAGCAGTTCAGTGTCTTCTTCATGGCCGCTTTAACAAAACGCCTTTTGAAACCGGTGAGACCTTCACATTATGGTGCCGTCTCCCAAACAGCTAGGCTGCCCTGCTGCCCAATCGCCCCCCCCCCCCCCCCCCCGAAAACTCCCACTCGAAATAGACGACTTAAAGCCAGAATTTACAACTCCGTTACACGGGCAACAATTTGAGACGATGCACCTGAGCTATTAAGCTAACAAGTGTATCCAAGAGGCTGTTTATACCTGGCATAACATGTGTCTGTGGTGATCCGATCACAAGTGGACAGCTCAAGTACAGCTGTGGAAGCACCCAATGCGTCCTCGATGCGTCTTGAGATCCGGTGGCTCAGGCCGCATACGGAGGCGGCTTGGGATCCATTTGAAGTGTAAAGAGACACGTGTCCCAGGCCACACTGAAAGATCGCCTAGTCAACTGACATCCTCTGCATAGGCTGCACAGGCAGAGGACATCAGTTGACCAGGCGGCCACCAAAGCCTCCTCCGGGTTTAGCGTTTGATTTTTTTTGTTTTTCTTTGTTTACCTCGTCTGTAATTTCTGACACACATCACAGCGCCTGCCCGCTCGCGCGTTCAAGTTCAGCTTCAGGTTCAAGTTCATTTATTCACTGCAGCACAGCGCCCGACTCTCTCACAGCCCACTGGAATAATTGAATAAGCACCAAATGAAAGAAAGCAAACAGTCGGAGCCTGACTCTCCTAATGCACTCAGTTAATTTTCCTCATCAGACGTCTCTATCTGGCACGACACGCATTTGCCGCAGCCATACCATTGTAATAATGTGAATCTATTTAACCACAAATGATTATTTCTTAAATGCCATATATCCGCTCAGGGGTCTGAAGGCCACACGGCACTTTTTACAAACCTGTTGTGCTTCACAACAAAGTGGAGTGGAAATAAACGAAAAGAAGTGCGGTTGGTATACGGGGTGATTTGTTTTGTTTCTTTAAAAGCACTTCACATTTTGTATCAAAGAATAAAATTGGTAGAATAATTGACTAATAACTTACGGATGTGAAACGCATCACGCTAATTGACGGTGCACTAAAAATGAGGCTCATTTTGTTAAATGCCCGCTGCTTGGACTCCTCTCTCCTCGCGCTTCTGTACCACGTGTTTATTTGTGACGCGTGTCACGGGGAGGGTTCGAGATGAGGGCGGACACCGCGCCCCCTCCTCACTTACAGCCGAGGAGAAGCCACGCCCCTACCACGGGGACGTACGTGTTCATTTGCATATAGAGCGGGGACGCGAGCTCACAAGTGGTCACTCGAGACACATGTGGAGACACACGCTAACGCCAGGTGTGAACTGACGTACCGAGAGCCCCCCACTTGTGATCGGCTCACCCAAGACTCATGCTAATGCCAGGTATAAACAGCCCCCCAAATGGTCAGGGTGCCATGGTAACGTAAAGGGCATTTGGCTCTCCGTGAAGCTTTCACCCCGTTGGCAAACCCAACATCCTTGCTGGAGGCAACACTGCTGTACTCCATTGCCTGAAAACATTGCCTGCCACGAACGGCTTTTGAATTAATATTATTTTTTATTCACAGTATGAAAAATTGTAAGCCATCACGGGCAGAGCAGGGGTGTCTAATTTGAATGACCAAAAAAAAAAATCCGAGTGGACGAATAAAAGAAAGAGCGAGAGAAAGAGCGAGGGAATGTTGAAGCAGTCTAAACATGGGAGAGGTTAGCAGCGACCACACTGGCCAAAGCAGCTGTTTGTCAGAGCTGTGTTGTGGTTTCTATACACACAAGAGAGAGAGAGAGAGAGAGAGAGAGAGAGAGAGAGAGAGAGAGAGAGAGAGAGAGAGAGAGAGAGAGAGAGAGAGAGAGAGAGAGCGAGCGAGAGAGAGAGAGAGAGAGCGAGAGAGACACACAGACACACAGAGTCTACTTGTTCCTGTGTTTGTCGGGCCAAGTCCAAGTCTCTGTGGTCTGGTAGGACTTGGGCGGCACACGTGTCCTGTGTTTATGTTCTGCTTGCAGCCCTCTCGTGGTCTGCCCAGCTCTGGCCTCACACTATTTCCCTCCCCACAACATCTAGCCCCTCACTGCCTGTTCTTCTCTTCGTTTTCCCACCACTGCCGCGTCACTCCATCTACCCAGCTGTGCCCACTCCTCTGCCCTTCCGGCTCGATGGTGTTTTAAGCCCCCAACGTACTCTTCAAGGCAGCGCTGCATGGAAGGCACTCCCCGCCCCCTACAGTTTCAGCCAATCACAGCACTGGTGCTAACCCTAACCCTAACCAGTGCTGTGATTGGATGAAACTGTTGGGGGCGGGGAGTGCCTTCCATGCAGCGCTGCCTGGAAGAGTACGTCGCGGGCTTAAAACACCATTGAAAGCCCTTCCGCTCACTCCATCTCCCTCTCATCTCTCTGCACCCATCTCCTGCTCCAGCCCTCTTTCTCACCTCCTCGCATCTCCTCCATCCTCCACGTCCCCACATGAACGCGGACACATTTGAAAACCTCTTTTCTCTGCTGGGTCTTCCACACCAAGCCGGCGTTTTCAAACCAGCGAGAACTGACCTCCCTGAAAACACTCTCAAAAGTGGATGAATTAGAATCGTCCAGGGTAAAGTGGCTGGCCACATGATCCTCCACCCAATACATAACTTTGACAAAAAAGAAATAAAGGCAGCTAAGGGCGTCCGGGTAGTGTAGCGGTCTATTCTGTTGCCTACCAACACAAGGAACACCTGTTGGAATCCCCGTCTTACCGCCGGCTTGGTCGGGCGCCCCTACAGACACAATTGGCCGTGTCTGCGGGTGGGAAGCTGGATGTGGGTATGTGTCCTGATCGCTGCACTAGCGCCTCCCCTGGCCGGTCGGGGTGCCTGTTCAGGGGGGAGGGGGAACTGGGGGGAATAGCATGATACTCCCACGCGCTACGTCCCCCAGGTGAAACACCTCACTGTCAGGTGAAAAGAAGCGACTGGCGACTCCACATGTATCGGAGGAGACGTGGTAGTCTGCAGCCCTCCCCGGCTCGGCAGAGAGGGTGGAGCAGCGACCGGGATGGCTCGGCAGAGTGGGGTAATTGGCCAAGTACTATTGGGAAGGGGTGGGGGGGGGGATCCAATAAATGAATAAATAAAGGCATCTAAACGTTCACCATGATGCACCATGTTCACCTATCTCAAGCAAGGTTCAAGTCTCTGCAGGTTGATTTTCATGCTGCAGTGAAATAAATGCAAACCAGTGACCTCCTGGAGGGTAGGAAAAATTGCATTTAAATTCAAAATCTAAAAAAAAACTTCAGTGTGCTTTGGAAAATGGTGTGGAGTAATGTCAAGTACGCGTAATTTGTGGAAAATGGGCTATAAAAATGTGCAAAAAACACACCGCTATTTCTATTGATTTGCTGTTTCAATTAGTGTGATGACCTTTTCACAAGCCGTCTGAAAACATTTGTACGGACGGAAAACTTTTGACCACTTTTCGACATGAAAAGGGGATTTTCCGATTTCTCCGGATTAGTGCGGACATGGCCTTGGGTGCTTCGGTGTTTTCTGAAACCCATGCGTTGTTTGCATTTGAGTGAGGCAGATCAGGACAAGAAGCTGTATGGGTTTAAGACAGCACACACACACACACACACACACACACACACACACACACACACACACACACACACACACACACACACACACACACACACACACACACACACACACACACACACACACACACACACACACACACACAGCGATGACCACTGTGTTGGTTCAGTCTACAGAACGGCTCAGGTGGGGAGTCCCCGGCTCGTCTCTTGTGTGTAGGGGTGTAGGTGCTTGCACCCGCATGCCTCCATCTCTCCTGCCTCACTCGTTTCCTCTTGCTTGCCTCTGCTCATTTTCTCACCCTGTTAATCTGCCCTTTCACCATCTCTCTCTCTTCCTCCCTCTCTCGCTGTCTGGTCTGTCTCATTTGGCTGTTTATTGTTAGAGGCCAGTGAGTTTAGTGGGGGGGGGCAGTCGGGCTGAAAACACAGGCGGGGCCAGTGTGGAGGCAGCGGAGCGCGACAGCTACAATAACCCCTGCAGCGGAAGCACCCATGTGCTAAATTACTGCCGCAAATGTCCTGCCTTCGGGCCGGAGCAGCACCATCGCGGCCATTCAGCCCTCTGCAGCCCTGATGCACTTTCCTTTTCCCCTACATAATTGCACCTCGGCCGTACCCCGCCGCTATGTCAAGCTGCAGTTTAAAGTAGGATGAGGGCTTTGTGGTAGGAAGGGAGAGGAGGAGTGAGAGAGACAGACAGACAGGCAGACGGACAGTGAGGGCGACAGATGATGGGAGGAGAGAGGGGAAAAAAAGTGTGGAAAAAGGCATTTCCATGGGACTGGTGCAGAGCCGACAATGTCATTGCAGAGTGGACGGTGAACGCGACTCGTCCTCCGGCGTCGAACCTGGTGAAGTTGAAGTCATACAGGCATGTGTGTGTGTGTGTGTGTGTGTGTGTGTGTGTGTGTGTGTGTGTGTGTGTGTGTGTGTGTGAAAGAGTCCACACTAGATGTCTGTACTGAAACGGAGACGCATGATTAAGCTCCACTGCTGGGAACACAGCACTATGTGGCCGAGGACAAGGTAAAAGGCAGAAAGAAGCAGAACATCTTGACCGCCGTGTGTGTGTGTGTGTGTCTTGCTCACCGTGTGTGCCTTTCCTGCTCACAGTGTGTATGTGCCTGCGTATGAACGTATGAATTCAATGGAGAGTGACACACAGAGAACTTGTTGTAGACCACTTCCATGTCCCACAATGTCTTGGGTCTAAAATAGCCCTCTAAAATAGCATGTACCCTGTCAGCCATGGTGGCACACGGGACACACGGGACAGACACATAAAGGGATAGACAGGTTGCCAGTCACTGACAGACATCCATTACAGACAGCAGAGACACTTTGGTCCTTGTGAGGTGTTACGGGGGATTCAGGCTTTGCAGTAAGTGGTTGCAAGGTAAGGTTCTCGTTAAGTTCATTCAATGCAGCGCTTCTGTGACGCACTGAAACCTAAAACGTCATCAAATCTTTTTTTCTCTCTCAATTTTCCCCCTTTTTCTCCCCAGTTGTATCCTGCCAAGTACCTCACTCTTCCGAGCCGTGCTGGTCGCTGCTCCACCCCCCCCCCCGCCGCCGCCGCCGCCGCCGCCAATCCAGGAAGGGCTGCAGACTACCACATGCCTCCTCTGGTACATGTGACAGTGAGGAGTTTTGCCACGGGGACGTAGCGCGTGGGAGGCTCATGCTACCCCCCCCAGTTCCCCCTCCCCCCTGAACAGGCATACCCCCCACCGACCAGAGGAGGCGCTAGTGCAGCGACCAGGACACATACCCACATCCGGCTTCCCACCCGCAGACACAGCCAGTTGTGTCTGTAGGGATACCCGACCAAGCCAGAGGTAACACTGGGATTCGAACCGGCGATCCCTGGGTTGGTAGGCAACGGAACAGACCGCTATGCTACCCGGACGCCCTAAACATCGTCGTAGCTTGTTCACCCGCTTTCCAGCAAACACAAGGGCTCTTGTTTTCAGGGAGTGGCCACTTCATGACTTCTTTTTACATCTCTGAGTCTCTTCATTCATGTGGGTGGAGGAACAGTTGTTCTTCTCCCGGGCCACATTCATTCACTTCACAGTGACTGTGACACATATGATGGCCAAGGTAAATGCATCTTAGAGACTTCTCACAAATTCAGCCCATCAAAAAAAAAAGAAAAGACAAAAAAAGTGGGGATCGTTGAGGTTTTTTTTTTCTATGATCGGTCAATTTGAGGAGATGACTGACGGTCAGGCTGCCCTTATTAGGGCTTACAGAGACCATGGATTTGATGCACTTTGCAATATTGACTGATATCGATTCTGAATTCCCAATGAGCTCTTACTTCAAGTGGTCATTACGTGACCTTAACATTCAACAGTCAGGTCTGTCCAGCTTGCAGAAATTAAAAAGACACAGAAAGGCGGACAAACACACACGCACGCACGCACACAACACAACACAACACAACACAACACAACACACACACACACACACACACACACACGGTTACTCTCTCAGGGCAACGAGGCCTTTCACATCAGCAGGGACAGAATATGATTTGATCTTCCTTCTAGTCCTTGAAAGGGTTAGACAAACATTCAAAGGGCTTAATGACAGTCGCAAAGTGCTCCATGCCAAAAAAGCAAGCACACACATAAGAACACGAGAACACACATCGCACACTATGAGACAAGTGATTTCGCCTGGAGACTGATTCATGGCACCCTACTGCATTTTATCACCGAGGACCTGTAGTCAAGGCGGTAAGAGCATGCATTACCATGGCGTAATGAGAGAGTGCCACTATGATTGAGACAAACAGCTGCCTGTCTCTATACATGGGAGAGAAAAAGAGACAAGTGAATTTTTTTGAAAAAATCACCAAATGAGGACCCATGGACACAGTAGACCTTCTACTTGGCTTTCACAGAACAACGGTGTCTGTGTCGATCGTATCTTCTGTGGGTCTGTGGGTTTGTGTGGGCATGCACATTTGTGTGTGCAAGATGTAAATCATTGATGAGGAGAGATAACCAGAAATGCACCACCGAGTTAGGTTTATGTCAGGTAGCATAACATCTGAGAATCATTAGCTAGCCAGCCCTTCATGAACTGTCAGTCTGTCAGTCCGCGAGCTTCGCCCAGGGGCAGCGGCCGTTTCCAGATCTGAACCAGTCAATGAAAGATAGAGGGCTACTGGAATGAAGGGGGGGGGGGATGCTTCAGTAAAAAAAAAAACAAAAAAAAAACTGATATTGATCAATAAAAAAAATCTGCATGACCTGTGGAAAAAAATGCTCAGGAGGAAGATGCGAAACAAAAAACTCACCCATCCCATTGCAAATTTGACTTCCTTCCACGTGCATAGTTAAAGCTACTCACCATACTCATCATTACTACTCACCATGTGGACAAGAATATCCCATTGGTGGGGAAGTTCCCCCCCCCCCATGTACTAAAAAAATCCATCCATCCATTATCCAAGCCGCTTATCCCAATCGGGGTCGTGGGATGCTGGAGCCTATCCCAGCAGTCGTTGGGCGGCAGGCAGGGAGACACCCTGGACAGGCCGCCAGTTCATCACAGAGCCAACACACACACACACACACACACACACATTCACATCTAGGGACAATTTAGTACGGCCGATTCACCTGAACTACATGTCTTTGGACTGTGGGAGGAAACCGGAGCACCCAGAGGAAACCCACGCAGACACGGGGAGAACTTGCAAACTCCACACAGAGGATGACCTGGGATGACCCCCCCAAGGTTGGATTACCCCGGGACTTGAACCCAGGACCTTCTTGCTGTGAGTAAACTGCAGCTAACCACTGCGCCACCATGCTGCCCTACTAAATATTTTTGTTCATTAATGTCTAATAATTTTCCCTCTTTGGCATGCCCATGCCTCTAGCCAACACAACTTTCAACCAAAGTCACCATCATACAGTCATCATAATCAAGATCATACCTTTAATGGACTTGTCCAAATTCCACTTGTTTGACTTGACTGTAAATTGTGGGTAAGGCGTATGTAGAACTTTAAGTGCTATGCGTGCCTTTAGCCCTGTGCAGTATGCATGGAAATAAACAGTCTGTAAAAGACAGAGCAAGGGGGCTTGGTCAGCTTTGAAGTGATTAGCTGACAAGAGGAGCAGCTAGTGCTAATCCCGTTCTTACACTCAAGATTAGCTGGGAAAGTCTGGCTAATGCTAGCGCTATCTCGGCCCGGCTAGTGGCACGGGGATAAACAGGTATCTTAGTGCAGGAGCAGAAATTTTATCAGCAGTGTTGAATTTGGCCGTGGACCATAATCGTCTCCCCTGGTCTAAAAATGGAAGGACCTCTTTGACTGTGCAGATGGACTGATGAGCCTTTACAACAATAATCAATGTAGGGCAATTAAGGGACTATGTGGATCAAACGGACAACAAAGGCATACACACATATGGAGAAATCAGAGACATCTAGGCTAGGCAAAATAAAAGTCTTGAAGATGTGGGGTTTTTTTTTCCAAACTAGAGATTTCCTAATTTCATAGGGGAAATTCGGAAATGGAAAACGCACAGAAAAGCTGCAGCAAACTCTGAAATGACAGCGCACTCAGATCTATGGTCTTCAGCCATCTCAACAGATACAACTGGGAAATGTGAAGCCACACATCTACTTTTTTTTTGTTTGTAGATGTAGTCTGTCTGTTGCTCTTCCCAGAAAAACTCCCCTGTGTCTTCCGCTGAAGGGGTTTATCAGCATCCAGGGATGCCTCTCGCTTTGAGACTCATCCAGTCTCATTTCATACCCTGCATTAAACGCAGCTGAATAATTAATCACCGCTCCTCTCCGACCGTGCCAACTCGCCAACATTTCTCTGCATTCACACCCCAAAAAACAGGCCTTGAAGGTCACTCTCTGATCCCCGATGAAATTCAAATGAAATTTTCTCCACGTCAGAGACAGATAATACAGGAAGTTCAGTCCCTCAACTCTACTGAATGGAAATAAAGATTAAAAAAATAGACAAAAACAGAGGAGCGCTGCTGGCTAGCCTTGCGAGGCAAGTGGGTGCACAGTGAAGTGGTGTGTGTGTGCACATGCACGTGCACACGCCCATGGAGACATGCTACTTAAGACGAAAGCGCGTTTAAAAAAATACATGAATAAAAACTTCTCACTGATAAATAATTCATTTTTGTAGCTTCTGGGGGTTCCACATGAGTGGCCACAGTTAGCGCTAGCGCCAGGGCTCGGCCAAACAAGACACCGCTAGGTTCGCAGTGGAGAGGAGGGAAAGTGCCAGAGGGCTTAAAGAGAAGAGGGACATCCATCGAGGGAAGCAGAAGAGATTCGGAAAGGTGGAGAAGAAAAAAAACTCCTGAATCAGCACAACTTGCCTAGAGGACACAGGCATATGGATATAGAGATGCATGCATACTTACTCACACGGACACACACATAAAAACCAACAACAATGGAAAAAGAACAAAAAATAAAAGCACAGGCCGCTTTGTAAACTTAACACATAGTTGCCTGGGCTTCTTACGGTACCCACGCCATGTACAAAGCAAACACCATGCAGATACTCAGACTGGAAAGCAAACCTCGACTGTGCAGCCTGAGGACAGAGTACACACATTTTGAGACTAAACACAGAATGGTCAAGACTTTCAGAGGTGATGCCTCAGATGTACACACACACACACACACACACACACACACACACACACACACACACACAGACACAACAGCACAGCACATTCGGCCATTAGTTTATATATAAGCTCATGCCTCCCTTAAGCTCCAGAAAGTCTGCAATCCCAACTGAGTGTGAATCGGGAGTGTGTTTATAGATAGTGAGCTATGCGGGCTGGGAGTAAATACTCCAAGTCACCAGATACCCCAGAAACTCCAGACTGGGCCCACCGGCAAACAGATGCACTTCCCTTCAACACACACAGCAGACCCACAAGAGTGTTTTACTTTCGCCTTTCTTTCTCTAAATCTGTCTCCCAGGAAGCTGTGGAGAATCTGACCCATCACCTCAATACGGGAGCGAAAACACACACTGAATACACATTGAGCATGCAAGCCGCTGTTGATTAAATACCGACCAGAACGACCTGTCCACAGACACCACGGACAGATAAAGAGAAAAACGCAATAAAATAAACACCTTTTAATCCTCCAACGCAAAAAGACACTCAAAAACACAAATGCACTCGCAGACAGAGAGACGTAGACAAGACGTGGACTACTTTTAGGTCAAAAATGATCCCAGTCAACTTGTCTGGGCTAAAGAAGCGTTTACAAAGTTCAGGGTGCTCCACTGGGGGTAACAGACGGGACAACGGGCTAGCAAGTGGTCTAACACCATGAGGATCTGCCAATGCGCTATAAAGCCTGGTTAATCCCAAGCCCTGGGAGTTCTCGGATATACATGCTTATTCAGACCCCCCCCCCCAATTAAAAGACATCTTGTCACCCACTCACAGAGAGGTGGTGAAACCAGATACGATCTGTTCTCCCTGAACACAGAAGGACGAGACATGCATAATGCACACCGACGTATTTAACTTCCGTTTTTACACATTTTTTTGCATTTTGACAGCGAAACGTCGTGTTCTCTTTCAGCCCCGCTCCGCTTCACGATCACTCCGTCAGACATGACGTCCTGCAGGCTTACAGCTCTGTGTTGCCCCTACCTCCTTAATGCCTTTGACTTGGCTGTATCCCCGTGTGTGTGTGTGTGTGTGTGTGTGTGTGTGTGTGTGTGTGTGTGTGTGTGTGTGTGTGTGTGGTAGGCAGCCACTCTGCAGCCATCGATGACACCACGCCAGTGAGCAAGCAGTAGGGTCACGGTATCAAACGACAGCATTCTAGCGCGGCAGCATTGGACAGAGCATACACAGCATGACGATGTCAAATTGCTCCAAGTCCTCGTTTTTTTTAGGTTTCTCGAGGTAAAAACTTTACATCATTCATGCAGCCGCATGTTTTTTCTTTTCCCGCAAGACCCTTTTTCGGCATCATACGGTCGGCTTGCCATCGGCTAACACGGGTCGTACCGTGTAGCCTATCCTCAACTCACAGTCTGACAAAGGGGGACGTATCAAGATTTTACCTTTTGCCCCACTGTGCAATGTGACGTATAACAAACGTTCAAGACAGCCATGATCGTACAGTCTTGCAGGGGCCTTTAGCCAATAGGATTTAAGCCGGCAACCCTCTGGTCACGGGCCTGGTTCTGCACCCTTTATACTGCAGTCAGCGCTCGTACCATTTCTGACACTTAAGGTTTATCATCACCACACCTTTTTCCTTTTTGCCTGTATCCAACAAACAAAACAAAACAAAAAAAGCACATTTCTGTGAGTTCTGCATATTGTACACACTGAACTACCTTAATATTTTCCTCTCACCCAGCCCACCTCTGAGAAACAGTGTGAGAGAGGCAAACAGAGAGGAGGGGAAAAAAGAGAGAGACAAAGAGAGAAAGACAGAGCGAGTGTTGTCTCTAGTGAGTGCTGAGAAGGCAAACAAGAAGCAGACACTTTGAAAAACAAAGTGCCGTCGTGTCACAACTTTCTGGGGAAATACACACTTCAATGCACCCCCAGAAAGACAACACGTCCCGCTGAGCTGCTAAACAAAGCAGGCGCGCTCCGGCACTCTTTCTGCTGCACGTCCTCCATCTTCTCCCTCTCTTCTCCGCTTTTCTGCCTTTACCCCATCGCCTCAGATTCTTCACTGGATACTGGCCCTCTTCACCCTCATCTCTCTCTCTCTCTCTCTCTCTCTCTCTCTCTCTCTCTCTCCCCCCCCCCCCCCCCCGTTGGATGGACACCACCAGTCAGGATGCAGCAGGTTAAAAATAAAGCTTGCTGAAAAAGCAACACGTCTTGTGGCTTGGTGACAGACGACAGAACCACAGAGAGAGAGAGAGAGAGAGAGAGAGAGAGAGAGAGAGAGAGAGAGATCAAATACACACACGCGCACAAAGCACCCTCACATATACACAGAGACAGACAAAGACATACATGCATGCTACCATATATACAAACATGCATACTAGCATACAGCGTCAATACGGGACTGGAGTAGAAAAAAGGTGTTACCTGAATCTAATGTGTAATGTAATATTCCTCATCTATTCTATCTATATTAGCTATTACTATTATTATGTTTATATGTTGTTTATCATATTGTTGTTTTTCTTCAGCTTTTTAAAATCATTGTTCATATACTGTATGTTGACTATACAATTAGAATACAAGATGGTTTTTGTCAAGCCAATAAAGCGAACTGCTGAGAGAGACAGCGAGAGAGAGAGAGACAGAGAGAGAGAGAGGTATGCTGGTAAAACAGAAAAGAATGAACGGAAAAGCGAATTTGCGGGATTGCGGGTTCGACTTCAGCCGGTTCAGCGGGCCACCTTCCACGCTGCTGGTAGAGGCATGCAACGGGGCTCGCTGAATATCCCTGGAAATGAGTCAGACGAGCCATGCAAAGAAATGCCCCCGTTCCCCCTAATGTTTCCTCCGCTGACGCAATGAGATCACCCTCGCTCTGCCGGGTACGGCGGGCCGGGGTCAAAAGCTTTCCATGTGTGTGTGGGGATTTAACGTTCGTGTGCGCAGAGCTTTGAATTTATGTGAAATTGCCTGCGTTAAGTCTCTTAAGAGGGAGGGGGGTCGGGGTGGGGGAGGTGGGACGAGCAAGATGTACAGAAGTACAGAAAGAGGAGGTGTAAGATGAACAGTTGAACTACGAGAGAGAGGACAAAAGGCAGGAAAAAGGGGCGAGAAGAAGCAATTGGGTTTAGGTTTGACGTTACCACCAGCAGCTGTACTTTGTCCTACCCTCCCCCCCTTTCCCGAACAAGCGTACACTTCTCTCTCTCCCTTATCTGAAGAGGAGGAGGAGGAGGAGGAGGAGGAGGCCTCATGGGAACTCATAAATAAACTAAACACCACACAACAGCACCACCAAACAAACCAGCCAGGAAGAGAGGATGATAACAAAACTGCATTGATAAGATTTTTTTTCTCCCTTTTCTCACACTGCTCTGCCCCCCCCCCCCCGACCATGCTGCGGGCCAAGCGAAGTATCTCCTCAGCGTGACCAGATGCGGTCTTCCCTTGTAACCCACCACCACCACCCCTCCCCCCTTCTCCGCCTTGGCTTAGCCGGTGATCCGTGAAGTGTCATGGAATCCGCCGAACGAGGGCCTTGCTGTCGCTGGCTGGAGCCGTGCGAGCGGCCATCGCTGCCTCACAACCGAAGGGAGCGGGATGGAGGAGATGGGAGCAGCGGCTTGCTGAAGGAGAGCCACGGTCGGAGCAGGGCAAGGAGACCAGAGGAGCAGGGTGCATTTGTGCATTTGAGTGTGTGTGTGTGTGTGTGTGTGTGTGTGTATACATGTGTGTGTATGTGTGTGTATGTGTGTGCTGAGAGGAAATAGGTAAGAGTTCAGTGCTGAATCTGTGAATGTGTGTGTGCACGTGTGCATGTGTGTGCGAGTGTGTGCGTCCGCATATGTATGTATTCGAGTGTGTGTATACAACCCACGTAGGGGGTGGTGGGCAGCATATGGGGGGGGGGGGGGCTGTGGTATCAACAAGGCGCAGGCGTTTCCTCTAGAAAGAGAGCAAACTTCATCACAATGGGACCCTTTCGGAGCGCCTGGGGGCAGCCCCAACTTTTACACCCCAAGAGGGGAAGTCAAACTAAGCCATAAAGCACGACGAACCAGACGGGGGAAAAGGGCCCTTCCATCAGCCTGCCAGCTCCGCTCCCAACAAAAATCCCTTTCTCTCGTCCAAAAGACCCCCCCCCACAACAGCCCCTTAAACCTTCAACCATGCACACATTCTTCAGTGACATAATGCTTTTTTAAGCTATTGCCCTCTCCAAAGACCCCCCCACCCCAACTCGCCCACCCCCCTCAGATTTCCTCCCTTCACCAATTACTATTTGAATATGAATACCAACGGAGGGGTTAAGTGTTTGTTTTCGTTCTCACGGCGGTGAGAAGGGGGGGAGTAGGTTGGCGTGCTATGGCCGACGTCAACGACGTGTCGGCCCATTGATGTGCCGTCGATAGGTGTTTGCTGAACGGCCTCTTGGGGCTATAAAACCTACCATGCTGTGGGGCTGTAAAAAAAAAGAAGATAGAAAGAAAGAAAGAAAATGAAAGAAAGAAAGAAAGAAGCCAACTCCCTTTGTGGTGCTGAAACACCCTGAGGGAAAACACAGAGAGCCAAAGGGAGCCTTGTGCAGTAACACTACTGCTGGACTATGCCCTGATCAGTGTGTGTATGTGTGGTATTTCTGCACGTCTGCCCCCCCCTCCTTTTTGTTTGTATGTATCTGTAAACGTGTGTATGCAGCTACACCTAAGAAGCTGTGCATGAAACCTACCTTCACAAATATCTGCTTCGCCCCCTCTGTTCTGGTGCATGCCTTTATGCATGAGGGTTTTTTATTTTTTTCGTCCCCGTGTGTGTTACTGTCTGGGGCACCCGGACCAGATATAGGCCAGTTTCTGCCCACTGCCCCTCATTGATGAGATGGCTGTGGTCATGTGCTGGGGGGACAGCAGAGTCCGTCCTGACCAACAGGAGTCAACAAATGAACATTGGGACGCATGCCTCGGACCCTTGGTCCATCACCACTGGTGCCCGCCAAGGCTGTGTCCTGTCCCCGCTTGCTCTTCTCGCTCTACACCAACGGCTGCACCAATCTGTTAAGCTGTTGCAGTTTGCAGATGACACCACTGTCATTGGACTCATCTTAGAGACTGAGGAGTCTGCTCACAGATGGGAGGTGGACCACCTGGCTTCCTGGTGCAGCCACAACAACCTGGGGCTAAAACCCCTGAAGACAGTGGAGATGGTGGTGGACTTCAGGAGAACCCTCCGGGACCTTGACCCCTCCCACCCTGGACACCAGGTTTTTGAGAATTTTTCCTCTGGGGAGAAAGAGGCTGAGGTCTATCAGGACCAAAACCTCACACCACAAGAACAGTTTCTTCTCTGCCCCCATGGACAGCCACCCTCTCACACACACACACACACACACTTACACACACACACACACACACACACACACACACACACACACACACACACACACACACTCTGTGGTTTGTATATAAAATTGTACTTTTATTTTACTTTTTACCGTTTATATTTTTAGATCTGTTTATATATAGTGTTTTCTTTTTCTGAAAAATGCCAATAGTGTAGATAAAAGTGATCAACAAATGAGGAGGAGCGGAATACTAAAACAAGCACGAAACAAGCTCATACTGAAATGAATTAAAGTTTTTTTTCCCCTACATCTATCTTAATATAAATGTGTGTGTGTGTGTGTGTGTGTGTGTGTGGATCACACGATTTAATTTAAAGCTGCGGGAGGTAACGCTGAACATTCCAACGCAAATCCTTCCGCATCTCTCTGCTGCCTCGTATCACTCCGCTAAGCCCCGCCCACCAAATGACCTCCGCATCGCTCTTCAGCACAGATATCCTACGATCTCTATTCTGTGCTCTTACAACTGGGAAATGCGAAAGCGAGACTTGTTAAACTTGTATCGTAGTAATCTAAAAAAATATATCTTTTTTTCAACGAATCTCATAGTTAGTTGTCTCATTGATTTTTAGGGTTACAACCACAAGCGACTGGGGTGCTCAGGGCGAACGCGAATTGATCGTATATACGTTTGGTCTGCGTTTGTAGAACAGCCAATAGGAACGCCCCCTCTCTGAGCTGACCCGTGGCTGGCTAAAATCTTCCGTCCTGGGCTAGGTTTTTTTAAAGCCCTGAATATAGAACCAAGAGGAGGAACAGAAGTCTAGTTTTCTCTCAGACCACTTGAATTACAATATGCTGAAAGGTCATTAAGGAATTTTTGCCCAAATGACACCATAAAAAAAACTGCGTACCCCTACTTTAAGACTGTTCTTTTCTTGTATTCAAATCCACCCGATAACGCCAGTTAAAATTCCTAGTGCATGTAATGCACATGGCAATAAAAGTTTGATTCAGGAAGAGGGTCAAATCCCCTGTGACCATTGTCCCTTTCTCTCTCACACGCACGCACACCACACCTATATAGTGCTGTGTCCCTAGCAGTGGACTTTAATCATACGTCTCACTTTCAGTTCAGACATCTAGTGTGGACTGTCTTTCACACACACACACACACACACACACAGATGAAGCCCCACAACAATACACAAGATAACGTTAAACACCCCCAACCAAAGCTAATTCGCTGAGAGGAAAGGCACCAACAGCTAGGCTAGTTAGACGTGTGAAATGGTGGGGGAGCTAAAGCAGAGAAAACGAAACAGATTGAGAGCAGAGCCTCGTACAGAACATTGTCCACAGCGTTTCAGTGACCCCACAGCTTCGCTACAGGGAGTCGTTCACCGCACGGGGATTGCTAAAAGCTCGCTGAATTTAATTCCACGCAATTACAGTCAACAAACACCGTGGGAGGCAGGAAACAAATGCTGGGTTTCTGTTACTTGGGGGGGGGGGTCTCGCATAGCCGTCTAATAGGGCAGCACGATAGTGGGGGGAAAGCACACGTTGCAGTATTTTATTTCTGCAATATATATGAAAAAGCCCTGTGATGGCGTGGCGGCCTGTCCAGGGCGTCTCCCCGCCCAGTGGTGGCTGGGATAGGCTCCAGCATCCTCGCGACCCGGACAGCGGGATAAGCGGTTTGGATAATGGACGGATGGACATGTGAACAAAATACAGGAATTTTCACCAGATGACTCGAATAGCGCTATTTGGTAAGATTGGGTTGATTTATAAAATAATTTTTCTTAAAAAGCTGATTTGTAGAGATTTTGGTTTTCGTTGGAGAGTAAGTGTGTAAAAATATGTGGCCATCCTACCGTGAGAGCTGAGAACTTCCAGGCAGAGGAGGCTCACCAACAGCAGACACATACACATCCTGATACGGGTCGGAGATACCCCCAAATACCACGTTCCAACGTTCACACTATTGTACATCGTTACAATATGTAGTCGGCATTTCACCAAAATAAAAAACCAAATGAACGAGAGAAGGAAATTAAAAAAAAAACACCTGGTCTTAAAGATAATTTGACATTTTAAAAATCCATACAACTGATATTGCTTTACGTTTTGCAACAGAATCGTCCTCTTTGGTGTTTTTCGCTCATTTTCAGGTTGTGACTGAAGACTAGCGGGGCCTGCTTCGCTTGTTTGACAAACTTATCAAGAATGATTGTGATTGGCGGTTCGCTGTGCACACAGAGCCTGCACGTCACTCCCTAGCAACAAACTGCGTGTATCCATGATCCCTTACATCGGAGTAAATTATACCAGACTTCTCTTATAGATTAGACAGGGAAAATGAGAACCGTGTGCGTTTCCCTTTTGCATCCAGCAGCAAGAAGTTGTAGCACGGGGCTTTTGAGTTGTGACTATTGCGCATGCGCAAACTACGGCGACGCTGCGGAAACGATGTCATGCAATTGCAGCAACGCCAACCAGGCTTGATGGGTAGAAGAAGAAAAAAGAAACATGGAGGAAGCTAAATGTGGGAGGGTAGGAATGTTCGGAAGGGGAATGCTGTGCTCTGAGCAGCTTTGCCCCCTGTCTCAGCATGCCCCATGCCACCTGCAGAAAGACGAGATATGAGACTGGAAAAAAAATTCTTTTTAATTCGTCCCCTATCTTTGACTTAACCAGACAGACATCACAACTCGGTGCTCATTTTGTTGTCCAAGTCTGAACGACAGCGCCCATGTCTTCCCACCATTCCCCGCCCCAACAGAGAGAGAGAGAGAGAGGGGGACCAGCAGGGACTCTGACGAGGAGGCAATCACATGTCTGTCCCAATCATCTGTTTTTAACATCAGCCTATCTGATACCGGTCTCTCGCTTCCTCTCGTTCTGCCCTCTGTCCTCCGCTGTCAGAGCCTCCTCCCTTACCTGGCTGACTGCAGACCTTAAACAACACAGTAACTGAGAGGGACACGGGCAGATGGAGAGAAAGCGAGAGATACAGACTGTTAAAGAGTGGGAGACAGAGAGAGAGAGAGAGAAAATGAGAGGGGGGGGGGTTCACCACTTTTATAGCTTTGCCTCTGTCTCTTATTAATTCACTCAAACATTTCCTGACACTCCCGGGATGAGGAGCTATTTCGTTTTGATGCCTTGTTGTTCCTCACACTTTCAATTACTCTTACTGCAAGCGTCAAAAGCCTCTGGTCCAAGGTTTTTATTCCATATCATTTCTTTCTGTTTTTGCTTTCTTTTCAGAGAGGCGGGAGGCTGCTTTTAATGAGGAAATGATTCCTGGGGATGGCCCACTGCTGTGCTAATGCCCTCATTGATTTTCATTTTGGGGGGGAAACCCTCCCAGTTGATCAATCCCTTTCTACCAGCCAGAGGAGCAGTCAGTCAGTCAGTCAGCAGTAAGTTAGGTTGTAGCTTCACATGGCAGTTCTGTCTGTCCTCTCTCAGGTTCATCTTAATGTGTGTGTGTGTGTGTGTGTGTGTGTGTGTGTGTGTGTGTGTGTGTGTGTGTGTGTGTGTGTGTGTGTGTGTGTGTGTGTGTGTGTGTGTGTGTGTCTAGTTCATGTCCAGCATCCCTTCATTCTCTCCCTGTCTTGCTCCCCTGCCCCCTATCTGAGGCCAGCGGCTGTTTGGCCACCACAGTAATCCCTCGGTGAATGTGGGTCAGTGAGCAGAGGGCCTTTGCTTCGTCACTCAGCTTGGGACAGACAGCGGGGGTCATGACCCCCAGCCTGCTTGCACGTGCAAACGCACCAACAGGCTCACGCACGTACGCATTCATATATATATAGACACACACACACACACACACACACACACACAGACCCCAAACACAGGGAAACACAAGGACTCATCAGCACCATGGATGGATGAGTTCCCACACATGGAATAAACCCACGCCGACACAAAAATATGCAGAATTTTTTTTTTTTTTTAGGGAGTTGTTCCTTATCCGATGCAAGGGTCTAAGGACAGGATGTTGGGTTGCTGTAAAGCCCCCTGAGGCAAATCTGTAACTTGTGATATTGGGCTATACAAACAAAATTGACTTGACTAGAATAATCAGGAGAAAACAAACACAAAGAATAAGCGAGGAGCTTAAATGGACATAAAAATCATCCTTATCAAAACAACGGTCAACCAGAAGATCGCTCGGATGTTTCTTTTTCCTTCGGTACAGTAGAGGAAATACTTTTTAGGCCTTTTTCCATCGGAAAGTTTGGGAACGTAAGCTCTGTGAACCATCTGTGCCGGAAACCACGTGGAATACTGCACAGGCTGACATACTTCACCATAAAAAACAATTTAACGAACAACTACATGGCAGAAAATTGGTAGAGTTGGAATCTAGCTGTAGCATAAATATCAAAGACTAAATCAAACTCGAACATTTGCCGGTCTGGAACAACTTACGTAGCACACCGCATTTGAGAGGAAGTGACTATCAAACGATCTCTCAATCTGATTGCATGAAATCAAATTTACTCCAAACATCGGGGATGACAAACGTTAGCATAAACTCATAATTTATCCATTTACATCCCAGGGAAGAAGGATTACCCTCCCGACCACGGCCTGCAACAAGGCTGCGGCTGAGTCAAGAAGGCCGGCTCTGCTGCAGCTTGCTGGCCGCCGGCCAACAACAACAACACGCAGCGCATCGTACCCACTTGCTTGCTTTTCTGTTAGCACCACCAAGAACGTTGTGGTCTTTAATCTTCTCCCAGCCCTGCGTCATTTCTTTAATTAATTTTTCTGGCAGCATCTCTGTGGCGTTCGCCGCAAACCCCGCTCCCCACAACGCTGATTAGCTTTATATACACATCCTCCCTGCAAAGGCTCCTCCACCCAAACACTCCTCGAGCGCTTGGATTTCGCCAGTCGTCCATCATATATCACTGTTGTTTCCCCTTGCTTATACAGAGGACTGTCCAAAAGCTTGTTGTTGTTACGTTCATGGCGGTTGAAATGTGACGTATATTCAACCAGTCGGTGAGGCTCAGCACCACTAGGCCCACCCTCGCAGGACTTGCCGCTTGCCAGGATCATGTTAGCACATCCTGAGGTGGCACTAAACTCAAGTACCTGGACTCATTACGGAGCCGTGTTAGCGATAACAGAAATACTTTCTGTACATGAGCTCATAGTTTATCAGTGCAGGAAACCACAGCTATGGCCGCGGGTGAAGAGGCCTCGATACTACACGCGTAGCTTCTGGCAATAAGCAAACACAGCTTCAGAAAGCATACTGTGACCAAGAGACCGCTAGCTCTCTGCTTTTTTGGTAGGACCCCCCCCCCCTTTTTTCTCCCCAATTGTACTCTTCTGAGCCGTCCCGGTTGCTACACCACCCCCCTCTGCCGATCCGGGGAGGGCTGCAGACTACCACATGCCTCCTCCGATACATGTGGAGTCACCAGCCACTTCTTTTCACCTGACAGTGAGGAGTTTCTCCACGGGGATGTAGCGCATGGGAGGATCACGCTATCCCCCCCAAAAAACAGGTGCCCCCGACCAACCAGAGGAGGCGCTAGTGCAGCGACCGGGACACATACCCACATCCGGCTTCCCACCCGCAGACACGGTCAATTGTATCTGTAGGGACGCCCGACCAAGCCAGAGGGAACACGGGGATTCGAACCAGCGAATCCCTGTGTTGGTAGGCAACGGAGTAGACCACCACATCACCTGGACGCCCAAGCTCTGTGCTTTCTACAACTGTTGCATGTGTTCACACAGTGTCCATCACCGAAACATTTTCAATGTCTTTAGTTTTACTCAGAGACAACGCAACAGGCACACGAGTCACACAGCCAAGCTGAGAAACCAAACCTGCAAAACCACCCTGATCCAGCCGTGCTGACTCTCCTCAAGCAACACCCAAATAACGACTTACTTCGGAAAACACGACTCATAACGTTGAGTGACTCAACAGCTTCACAGATGAGGGGAGTAAAATGAGAGAGAGAGAGAAAGTAGGGCTCTAAGATCTGCACACTGCGCAATCACAGGACGGAGACGCGCAAACGGATTTCAGGTGTTAGACGTGGAACCGAGCCACATTTCGCTTTTGTTGTTGTCATGTTAGTTGGTTATATAAACTTTCTGACAGTGGGAATGGGTGAAAAGACAAAAGTTGAAACAGGAAAAAAGGATTTCCAATCAGGCCCTAGAAAGATGGAAGGAGAAAAAGAGACATGGAGACAGTTGAGGGAAACAAGATGGCGAACTGATAAACTAAAACAATAAACAGCACTTTTATGTCGTCCTCAGCTTAAATAGCTCTCTCTCTCTCTCTCTCTCTCTCTCTCTCTCTCTCTCTCTCTCTCTCTCTCTCTCTCTCTCTCTCTCTGCCTCTCTGTCTGTCTCTCTGCCTCTCTCTCTCTCTGCCTCTCTCTCTCTCTGCCTGTCTCTCTGCCTCTCTCTGCCTCTCTCTCTCTCTCTCTCTCTCTCTCTCTCTCTCTCTCTCTCTCTGCCCCCTCTCTCTCTCTGCCTCTCTCTCTCTCTGCCTCTCTGTCTGTCTCTCTGCCTCTCTCTCTCTGCCTCTCTCTCGCTGCCTCTCTCTCTCTCACACACACACACACACACACACACACACACACAGACAAACATGCACACAGACACACACACACAGGCGTACGCACACACACGTACACAAACACACGCACAAACAGACACACACGTACACACACACACACACACACACACAATATCAAAGAGCTCAAATTAAGCCATGCTGATTCCGAGCTAATTATCCTCAGCATCATTAGCATTCTTTAGCACGAGGTAGTCCTTTATCTAAGCGAGAACAGTCTATCATGAAATATTCATGGTTTATTAATCGAACAAAAGAAAAACAAACAACGGCATCCCGCAGCGCGTGACAGGCGCCGCCTCAAAACGGCGGTGCTGAAGCTGCGTCAACGCCGCAGACTCAGGAGATCCGCTATCACCTTGCACGACAGTCAGGTGAACGGTACTGCCGTTCATAATGTGGTGTTTTACCAAGATAAGGCGGAGATGTGTCGTCCGTTATATTTGCTTGGCCAGTATCGCTGCCGCTCCTTGTTCTGCAGCGCTGTGTCAACAAAGTGTCAACCGCTCCATTGTCATAAAAAGCGGAAAGTGGAAATGTGGCGCTGAGCCATTTGCACCCAAATCACATTAGTGTTTCCACATCATCTGGCTTGGAGGTGGGGGCGTATGAGAGAGAGAGAGAGAGAGAGAGAGAGAGAGAGAGAGAGAGAGAGAGAGAGAGAGAGGGAGCGAAGGAGGACTGAGGAGAAGAGACAGGCATAGAGAGATGGAAAGAGAGGGAGAGAAAGACAGACAGGAGGAAACAGCTGAGACATAGAGAGAGAGACATAGAGAGAGAGACAGAGTGAGAGAGTGAGTAAGAGGTCGGTTCCCTTCCTCTTTAGCATTTCACATCCCCTCACGCTTTCGAGAGGATTTTCTCAAGTGGGAAAATTCCTGCTGATGACACAGTTGTGAAAATGAAAACGCTACACAACACTTGGCTGACGTTACAGTCATTGGCTTCTAATGGGGAAAAACACACTGCACGCATTTTGCAGGCCTCTTCTTCATTTCTTGTTTTTTTTTTCATTCCAGCACGTATAAACTCATGGATACATCAGACTATTATCACGCAATCTCTGGCCAACTCCACTGGCTTTTACTGTCAGTCAGTCAGTGATCATGCTGCCTGAGCAACCTTGAACACCGGCTAGTGGCTAAAGTACAAAGTCAATATGGGCTGACGGAGCTGGTTAAGTATTAAAATGAGGGAGGGAGGGAGAGGGTAATAATGTTGAAAGGCCTACTAGAGCGCAAATAATACCAGCCTTTACCGGAACACTCCACGATAATAACAGTACACTTCCGTCTGATGGACTTGCGTCATGTGAGATATGACTTTACCATTCATTTCTGGGTAAGAAACTACTTGCTGATGGAATAAGAAGGCCATTAGAATAACATTGGCGCATGCA
Organism: Lampris incognitus; assembly: GCF_029633865.1. Lineage (NCBI taxonomy): Eukaryota > Metazoa > Chordata > Actinopteri > Lampriformes > Lampridae > Lampris > Lampris incognitus. The sequence goes on from NC_079228.1 coordinate 23,939,180, forward strand.
CACACACACACACACACACACACACACACACACACACACACACACACACACACACACACATGCACGCACACACACAGCACAAGGTGACAGGCCTGAGTGTGTGTGTGTGTGTGTGTATGGAGGAGGCGGTTCTGGGATGCTGCAGCTTGTGGCTGATCATTCAGGGGGTCGGTATGATACCAAAAAAGGCACCTATGATAACTGCAATGACACAGCCGCTCTCACTCAGCCCCGTTTCCCTCAACAGTCAAACTATTTTTCTTAGGAGTCTCTAAGCCCAAGTGACACAGGCTGTTACATCAGATCCTGTTTATTGGGAAACACGCGTGAGAGTGAGTGAGTAATAGGATGTGACAGGGAAAACATAAAACGGGAAATAACAGGAGGCAGAGAAACATGGCTTTTACATTAGAATCGGGCAAGTATTGGAGGGGGGAGGGGGGGGACTCTGCAGAGGAGAAAAAGAACCTAACAAAAACAGCTATCCCATTTCTAATCACTAATGCCTGGTTATGAAAGTCGTGGCATGGCATGTCACGACTGCAATGACCCACCTAACACTTGAAAAGCCGGTATTATCAAGTCTTTAATAGCTTTTCGCTGTCCCACTTTCCCAGGAGCTCTGTCAGCAGCCCCGAAGTCTCACTGGATAATATATCAGTGAATTGACCCTTTCATCGATGTTTTGAACATGGAGAGGAGAGGAGCAAGCGAACCCAATTGGAAACAATTGAAACTAAGAGAAATCAATCGAGTCAATGGAACGAGAGCACGCAGCCCCATCGTTTATGTGTGTGTATCTGCATGGGCGACTGCACGTCTGTCCGGACGTCATATTGCATACATGTCCACGGTCACGTATTGTGTGCATGTCTGTCTGCATGTCTTATTGTATACATGTCAATGGCTTTGTGTGCATGTGTGCCCATGCACACACATAGCTGTGTTTGTGCTGTGCCTCATAGAGGACTATACAGCAGAACTTCTCAAAGTCCGGACCTCGGTACATATCTGAATCAAACGGCATCCGGACCCAGCCTGCACCTCATGTTATGAATACAATACGTTATGAAGTGTGGCTGCCCGGGTAGCGTGACAGTCTATTCCGTTGCCTACAAACATGGGGCTCGCTGGTTTGAATCCCCGTGTTACCTCTGGCTTGGTTGGGCGTCCCTACAGACACAATTGGCCGTGTCTGCGGGTGGGAAGCCAGATGTGGTTATGCTCCTGGTCGCTGCACTAGCGCCTGCTCTGGTCGTTTGGGGCGCCTGTTTGGGGGGGGGATTGGGGGGAATAGCATGATCCTCCCACATGCTCCTGGTGAAACTCCTCACTGCCATGTGAAAAGAAGCGGCTGGCAACTCCACATGTATCGGAGGAGGCATGTGGTAGTCTGCAGCCCCCCCCCCCGGATCGGCAGAGGGGGTGGGGCAGCGACCGGGACGGAAGTGGGGTTATTGGCTGGATGCAATTGGGGAGAAAAAGGGGGGGGGGAAGAAGTGTAACGTTTTCTATTTTTATGTGTTGTTGCTGCTGAGTTCATGCATTAAAGTTACACCGGAGAATTTGATTTGTGTGTGTGTGTGTGTGTGTGTGTGTGTGTGTGTGTGTGTATGTATGTGTGTGTGTGTGTGTGTGCGTGTTTGTGTGTGTGTTGTGTGTGTGAGAAGGGGCTGAGCCCCGCCCTCGTTGAAACACAGAGAGCAGAGTGGAACTAGCGCGACCATAAATGACAGTAACGAGTAGCCTACCAGTATGGGAGTTTTCATTAGGGTTACAGCCAATCAGAGGCAGCGCAGGGTGGGTCTTCGCAGAGCACTAAAAGTAGTGAGTTGTTTAAATGCTATTATCGCCAGTCGCTCCGGACCGCTGACCTCGAATAAAAATCAGATGTGGACCTTCGAGCAATCAGTTTGAGAACCCCTGCTATACAGGCTTGTGATCAACCTTCCAGTTGAGCTCTTTTGGAAAGCAGAGGGGTCAAAGGGCAACGCAAAGATGGACACTTGGATGCTGTTGATGTTTCACCTTTTTACTACACTTTGTGTGTGTGTGTGTGTGTGTGTGTGTGTGTGTGTGTGTGTGAGAAGTTGAGCTGTTTTTTTTTTTGTTTTGTTTTTTTAAATATATTCACACCTGAGCAAAGCATGCATATGTTCTGGGTCATCATTGTGTGTATCGGCCTAATGTGCAATGAAAGCATCCAGGTATGTAAGCTGTACAGCGAGTCAGCCTGCCTTGGCTGAGCTCCATCCTCAACCCCTAACAGCTGCTCCAACACGTGTGTGCATTCCTCATTCCCTGCCACGATGTCCCCGCAAGCCCCCCCACCCCCTCCCCCGTCTCCCCCTCCTCCGCTTATGGAAATGGAACTGGCTGGCCGGCTCACTGGGCTATTGACTCACTTACCTGAGACAGCTACGTCAGTGCTTTTTAAAGCTTGGGCTGGGACCCAAAGGTCTTTAAACGGGATTAAAATGAAATGCATCGATATGATTAAAATTAAACTGATCTGTAAATCATTCGGGGGGAAAACTGGCTTCAAATTTATTAGCTACGCCACGCTGCCAAATGCGCCTTTTGCTGATTAAACAATACATGGCAGGCAAAGCGGAGAACTAGTCCAAAAACAGGTTAAATTTTACCGAGTACTTAGTCGCCCGCAAAGGCCCCCTTTTTTGAGGTCATGAGAAAAGACGACTTGCATTCCTGGAGCTGCATGAAAAGCAAACTACTGGGCTAACCACCAGAAAAGCGAGCTGTAAATTTCAAGTTGGACTGATTATTATTAAGTCTCAGTGGCTACGGGGGAAGGTGGTGGCCATGTTGGCAAGGAAATGACTAAATAGTCTGGAATATTGATCAAATCTGTGAAACACGTGACCGTGGAAAGAGCAAAGAGAGATGTGGTTTTCCCAAAACTACTGAGGACGCCTGTGTTGGAGAGCTCACTGTGGAGCCAACCTGGCCCGAAAGCTGCACAACCTTTGAGGAACAGAGCCTCGATCCTCAAGGACTGGGGTGCTTTTGGGTAACAGAGCAAAACAGGACTGGGCCGTCCATACCCGGCTGGAACATCAGGTAACAGACGACACATCTCTCCAGGTGACACCGGGCCAAATGCATTCAGAGGAGCGAAGCAAATGCAAGAGAGGGGAAAAGAAAGAGTACTCAGGCATGTGATAACAGACCCACTCTGAAACGGCCTTTTGTTTTGTCTGTGTGTGTGTGTGTGTGTGTGTGTGTGTGTGTGTGTGTGTGTGTGTGTGTGTGTGTGTGTGTGTGTGTGTGCGCACAAGCTTAAAAAAAAGACGACATGAAAAGTCAGGAGCACCCTCGTGAAGATTTGTCAGAGCTGGTCTTTTTTTTTTTTTTTTGCATCATTTGTGTGTCATTGAAGAGTTCACTTCAAGTTCAAGAAAGGTCCAACATACCTGAATGTGACTCAATAATCTCCATTATCTCACTATGCATCCCACCCTACCCACTCCTGTGATGGATTCGAAAGGAAATATGTGAAGGCTAACTCTCCGTGTGTGTATAATGTCCTCTCCTCAAACAGCTTTGTCAAGGTGCACACACACACACACACACACACACACACACACACACACACACACACACAAAACAAAAGGCTGTTTCAAAGAGTGGGTCTGTTATCACATGCCTGAGTTTATCCAAGTCTTAGGAAAGTACAGAATCTGCAAGTCGATAAATGGAAACCAATCTCGGTGTCACTCATCGCCGGGCTTATACATAGGCCTATGCACTCTTGCTATGTAAACTTCACCGACAGTGCTTCTTCCGTCTATATCACAAAAAATGCCAAACCTATGAGTTTAGCTGCTAACTCACACAAGAATCCCTCATTACCCCTCCTGACAAAACAGAGACCTCCGAAATTAGAGGTAACCAACTACCCCGAGGGGCTGAGTTGAAATGAAGGTAATAATTCATGGAAATTAAGGGGATAATTAACCCACTTTGGCGGATATATTTCTGCTAAATAGCTCCATAAGTCAACTTAAAAGCCATCACGCCTGTCATGAGGCACCTAAACAGTTTGTAAGTCGTATCTCGGCGCGCCCTTAAACAGGGCGTGCCGTTCACAGGCCACGTGTGTCGTCGCACTCCGCCACTTTTACTGACCTTGACTAAATCTGCACCAAGTATTGGGGAGCAGATCAAACATGTCAGTGCACATCCCGGTTTGGCTGTGGCGCTCCCGTGGAGTGGGGTTGAATTCCTCCGCCAGGAGGGAGGGTGGGAGGGGGGGGGGGCGGGTCTGGGTGATTTACGCCAGCCCAGAGAGGTAATAGACTAGCTGGAGAGCTTTCCGTTCACGCATGAGGGGGAGCGAGGTGACAGGGGGGGGGAGTGGTGGTGGTGGGGGCAATGCGAGGATCATAAGCCATTTGGGGAGGACCCTGGGAAACGCCGTCAAACTGAAGCGTACGGCCATGACGTCACTCCGGTATTCTGCTTGTTAAAACAGACACACGGTGCGTCACGGCCACGGGAACCTCCGGGGATGTGCACCTCTGCACTGTGTCCCGTGTGGGCAGGATGTTACGCTGCGCTCGGACTCACGCTGACCGGATCAGGGTCTTGTGTTCACACCGGACGACACCGCAGCGTCTCAAGTTAAAAACAAACCCGACGAGTGTGTGCAGCGAGACGGAACCGTTCACACTTACTTGTCATACTCTGCGTTGTCCTTGTCACAGCGCGCGTCTTTGTGCTTCTGCCAGTCCTTGCCGTGCTTGCATGTGGTGAGCAGCACAACATCCTCGGCGTTGTGGACGTGGTATAAGGCATTCCTCGTGTCTGAGCCGATACCCGTCAGGTACCGCTTGCCCTTGAACACCAGCATGTACTTCCTAAAAGGCGGGATAGAGTTGTACTTGAGGTACCCCCTCTCTCCGCCGGTCCTCGGGTGCTCCTTGGAAAAGAGGGGGATGGACACGTCGAAGTTGGGCCTGAAGTTCTCGGTGCTGATGCTGGCCTTGGCCAGCATGGCCTGGCCTATGTCAAAGCCCAGGTCCTCCGTGTAGTCTGGCCACGTCCCCGAGTACAAGTTAAATAAGAGGTGGTTCCGGCCATCGTTCCATAAAGGCAGATTCTGGACCTTGGTTTTTAGATTGTGCACGTACTGCGGAGAGAGCTGGTCCCGGTCCAGAGTGTCCAGACTGAGGACAAAGAGACACGCCTGTCCAGGGTCAGAGGTGTAAAACCTCGACCCTTCAATGGTGGACAAAATATTCTGGTAACTTTCTGAGATTTTCTCCCCCTTCTGCTGAGGGTAAACGTAAACTTTGAAACCGTTCTTCTTGCACAGGGAGAAATCAAAGCACGAATCCATGCGGCACCGTTTGCCTTTGTAAACACTCGTGTTGACGTCCCTCTTTTGCTTCGGCGACATGTGATGGTTGTACTCCTCGGTGTCTGTCCGATCCCAGGGAAGGAAAGGTTGTAAAGGGTCGGAGAAATGAGGCCAGGGCTGATCGGGCCGATATCCATGGCGGCTGCGGTCATGCCGGCTCCTGCTCGCCGCTGGAAGTTGGACCCCCCCGAAGTGGAAGAGCAGAACTAAACATGCACCGGCGGAGAGCAAGATTAGATACCGTTTTTTGGCCTGCATGTGTCCTACGAACAGGAGCGAGCTGTTTGCGAAGAGTTGTTCTGAAGTGGCCCCAAGTTAGGCTCTCACCACCTCCTGCTACACCGCTCCATCCTCCGGCAGCCTCCGACGATCCCGACTCCGCCGCGTCTCCCTCCTTCAGCGTTTTCCGTTCCCGAGTCCGGCCGCTGATCCAGAGCATGTGGGCGACTTTACAAGCGGCGTCCCTTTCTCTCTCTTCGGCACGGTTTTACCATTGCACAGTACTTAGGTGTGCACCGAAATAAGCGCTGACCTGAACCCAGCAGGAAACAATCGGCTAGATTTTGCCTCTCTCCTCGTACGCTCATTCAGACCCGGGCTGTAGTGCACTGGGCTATTCACATGTAAAACTGCGTCCGGGCGGAGGTGTTGGACACCGTCTGCAAACTCTTACCCCGTGTGTGAACGGCGGCAGGGGTTCTTGCGGTCAAACCCGGACGAAAACGTTTATCCTACAGGGGTGATGTTAAAGTCGTCTACACATGGACCGGCAGCGTAAACCCGGTCGGTGTGGCCGCCGCGCTCAGATCCAAATGCCTCGAAGTGGATGTGTCCTATTCCTCGCTCTTCTCCCGGGCGATTTATCATTCCGCGGTTCCATGAAATTGAAGGAGAGAGAAAAAAAAAAGACAAATCAAAAACAAACAAACAAACAAACAAACAAACAAACAAAAAATGCAGAGCTTCGTTACGCAGAAGCACTTTAACGGCGTGACTGTAATCTCACGAATCCCTTCATTTCTTTTCTTATTTATAATGTCCCGATATACCCTCAAACGGGCAAAAATTAAATAATCTCATCGGCGGAATTTAAACCAAGTTCACTGGGCACAGCAGTCTGGAGGAGACTAATATGTGCAGTTACGGTGTGATTTATTTTATACACATAAAAAGCTCTAAAAAAAACGGGATTGTGTGATCCTGTAGTGTCCAATTACCGAATGCTCAGTTGTTCCGATTGTTGCTCTGTAACATTCCAATCCCGACACGACGGCAGCTGACGTAACGTCCCATCAGAGCGTACCGGCTCTTCTCATTGGTCCGTTGGGTCACACCGGAAAAGGCGGGTCTTCGGGATGCACCCATTCACAACCGGAGCCCTCTGGATGGGGGTGAAGAAAAGGAAGCACACAGCTGAGGACTTTTGCAACGAACTTCTCTGAAGCCGTGACCGTCTTCTGCCAAATGTCGTCACAGGAAAAACCTCTGCCCGGTGTTGTTTGACGTTACGCACGCTGGGCAGCGCCCACGACTTTCCATATCGTTTCGGGCAAAGACGGTATAACGCGCCAAACTCCAGCGTGTTGGATTTGCCCGTGATTTCCTGAGGTAGGACGGTACAAAAACATACATCTATCTGTTTCAATGTGTGGCTGCTACGCTGCGATTAGTTAATTAAAATGAATTCGGAGGCACAGATTTGACGTTCAAATCTGCTGTCGAACAGGTTTCTCGGCGATGCAGAATCACCGGCCCACATTTCACACACCGTGCCAACAAAATCACTGTCAGCAAGGTATTGTGATTTACACAGTAATACCCCCCCCCTAGGGTAGTTTCCCTAGCATGTCACTGCAGTGGTACACAGCACTGTTTTCTGTGCTAAACAGCAGAAAAATTAAGACATTAGAGTAGTTAAGGAATGGGGTAAACAAATGACAATGAGGGGAGAGGTCAACCCGAGGGAACATTTTCCCCCCACATATCTATAACAGACCAAAGTGACACTGCAGGGGGCCCCGCTTGACAGAGAGATTAATGGCGGAGGAGTGGTTGTGACTGAGTGTCACTATCCCTCATAAACCTGCATAATCCCCCACACTGCCGTTTGGTGGCACACCATCCAGGCTGGGTGAAGAGGCCATCCTCATTTTTTATCGGCCAATTAGCTTAGGAGAGGGGGACTAATTAGTGGGGCTGGCTGCGAGAGGGGCCAGCATCCTGCGGTTAGCCAGCTCTCATCATCAGAATATGCTGGTGACAGAGGGTTGCTCCTCCCTTCACTGCTGTCCCACAATATACAATAAGTGGTGTTACCTTCCCCGATTTGCTTGTGAGAAGTCTTGCATGCACCCATGGCATCAGATTGAGCTCTTTATTGCTCACCGGATTGTAGAGAAAAGGGGGCTGTAGCAGGTAAATGGGGTTATCAAATCGGCCCCTTCTGTATCACTTAGGTCCCGTCTTAAGATGTGTTTCTATGAGATGACATTCCTATGGATTTAATGTGATCTTGTTTTTTATTCTTGTTTCTTTCTCCGTCATTGGCTCTTCGCTGTATTTTTGGTTTTACACTTTATAATGCTGATTTTGAAAAGTGCTATATCAATAAATTCTATTATTATTATTATTAGCTTATCAAATATTTTGCTGAATTCCACCCACCAGAATGGGTTCTTGTCTCTACCCACATAAGCTGTTTGTCCTCACAGAGGGACTTCCACTCCCCATCCTGACATGAAACCCAACCCCTTGCCAATTTTACCACCTATGCCTCTTCAGATGGCAGGGAGAAAAATCTTCTTGTTTATACCCGGGGGCTGTATTTGATATTATTTAGTTAGAATTATACACAACTTTAATGGGAAACACAACATGTGTGGAGGCTTGATCAAAGTTCAACCACAGAAGATAATTTGGTCTTGATATTGTTGTGGTGTTGTAGTTACCTGATTTCTAAATTCACCATCCCCCTCAGCATTTGACTCGACTGAGACGACTTGTGTTGAAGCTGAAAGCTGGTCAGAGCCAGGCAGAGTGCTCTTGATGGAGTTCAGCCCAAAGCCAGCAGGGGCACATGTGGGTCCAAAGGTCAGGGGGGGTCAGTACTAAATCATTTACTTGGCTCCAATTTTCAAAGTACATAGTTAAATGATTAAATCATTACATTTTGAGCTTTAATAGCAGTTTGTCAGCGGCGGGAGGGAGTTGTTGACGGCGGGCTCCTCCCTTCATTGTCCCTGCCCTCAGCTGAAACTTCATCCGTCCTTGTTTACCCTTTTGCTCGTTTCATCTCAGAAAATTTCCCTTCTTCAATTATGCTTTGGTCTTTTGCCCTTGCAGAAACATCCGGAACTGCTCAGATCTGTGAAGAAGAGCAAATCTGGCCAGCTCTGAGACCTTTGAGGAGCTACCAAGTCCATCTCAGTCAGTATTTTATTTTGATGCAACACCGCTCAAGTCAAGTCAAGTCAAGTCAAGTCAATTTTATTTGTATAGCCCAATATCACAAATTACAAATTTGCCTTGGGGCTTTACAGCAAATATAACCCCTTATCCTTAGACCCTCACATCAGATAAGGAACAACTCCCTATTATTTTATCCCCCCTCCCCCCCCGGCTGTTATTTTTGCTGCACTTTTATCCACATATGGATTGACGAACAGCACAGTGTGTTCACACATTGTGCTGTTCCAGGTTTTTATTTTTATTTGCATTTGATTTATTCTTAACAAAGACATTTACTGTGCAATGAGTCGCTCTAAAGTGCCGGAAAAAGAAAATGCCCTGGAAGATCTGCATTACAGACGGCACACATTCAGACTGTGAATCTGGGATATAGACGAGTAGACGACTTTTTGTTGTTTTCATTTTATAGTACCGGACAAAATGCTGCTTTGTTTCTCACCCATGTAGCAAGAAGGATAGACACAATCAATCTCTTCTAATGACTCCCTTTCACCTGGTATTATGGCTTGGTTAAATGAACAAACTGTAAATGGTTGGTAGAGCAAACAATTGGATTACCTGAAGGCTGTCTGTAGTTCCCCTGGCACCGATAAGCTGTGTGAGAAGCACTTCCTCTGCATGACGGCAGGCAGCCATGATAAAGACCTGCAAATTCAGGCCATGGTAAACAAATACCCACGGCTGCAAAGTAATCCTTGGGTTCAGGGAGTTCCAGGCAAAGGGAAGACAAAACAACCTTTGAGAGTCTTCAGGCTGCTCCTGATCAGTTGCTGATAAACTCCCCTTTGGATGATGTAACGAGCCAGAGACCTGGAACGGCCTGGCTGGCAAAGGCCATGTGTGTGTGTGTCTGTGTGTGTGTGTGTGTGTGTGTGTGCAGGTAGCCATGCACACCAATTTTCAACATACCCTTCATAAAAGAAAGTCTGTAAATGCATCCTTTTATGTGGTTCATTTGATCCGCCCCAGTGTGCGTGTGTCTATGCATGTGGGCCTGCGTCTGTGCTTGTTTGGTTTATGCTGTTTGAGTGTGTGTTTTGTGTGTGTGTGTGTGTGTGTGTGTGTGTGTGTGTGTGTGTGTGTGTGTGTGTGTGTGTCGCCCTGTGCGTGAGCAGTGTGAATAACAAGCCGCGAATCCAACACGGTTCACATTGTAGAGAGTTGCGGAGGCCCTCATAAAACCGGAGAATTGAGTTGCGCTGATGTAGTGTGTAATATCCTCGACATGGTCTCCTCGGGAGTGTGCGCCTCGCTTCCAAAAATACTGCTCTGTCTGTTGCTGTGCGGATGACTCGGAAAAATAACGGAAACCCTTTCAAGTATTCATATGCGGTCTTTTGTCTTGTCACCTGTGCCGTTGTTTCCCGGAGATTATTCCTGTGGGTGCCTGGATAGCGTGGTGGTCTATTCTGTTGCCTAACAACAACACGAGGATCGCTGGTTTGAATCCCAGTGTTACCTCTGGCTTGGACGGGCGTCCCTACAGACATTATTGGCCGTGTCTGCGAGTAGGAAGCCGGATGTGGCTATGTGTCCTGGTCGCTGCACTAGCGCCTCCTCTGGTCAGTCGGAGCACCTGTTCAGGGGGGAGAGAGAACTGGGGGGAATAGCGTGATCCTCCCACACGCTACATCCCCCTGATGAAACTCCTCACTCACTGTCAGGTGAAAAGAAATGGTTGGTGACTCCACATGTATCGGAGGAGGCATGTGGTAGTCTGCAGCCCTCCCCGGATTGGCAGAGGGGGTGCAGCACCGATCAGGATGGCTCGGAAGAGTGGGATAATAGGCCAGGAACAACTGGAGAGAAAAAGGGGGGGGGATCAAAAACAAAAAAAGGAGAGATTATCCGTGTGAACTCTGAGAACGCTAGACGTTTAGAGAGGGAGTGCTATAAAACTTGGACTTCACTGCAGTCAAACGCTGCCCCGGGTGAAATCCTTACGGGCCTTCTCCACCCGAACCAGCGAGTGAGTGAGTGAATACATGTCAAACTCTTTCTTTCATCTCAGAGCTGACAACAGCAAACGGTTCAATGGCGAACAGGCAAGAAGTTTCAGTCACGCTAAAGAAGCAATGTGACTGACTGATGTAGCCGTGGCAAATGAGTGGGAGTCAATCTGGACTTGGACGTTCGCTTTTCAGACTGACAGTTTTCACCAATAGCTCTGGGCCACTGAATACGAAATGGTGTAGCCTTGGCTATCCTTCCAAAGTGCCGCTCAGTCGATGTGTGGGATGCTTAGTGATCTCGCCGTTCTTTATTTATTCAAAGTGACCTTTCGGCTCGGTAGCCGGGATCGCTTCGGCCAAACTGGGCTGGGTTTAAATGCTGGGGGAGGGAGGGAGGCCGTCGCCTGTTGCCAAGGCCCCGAGTGAGCCGAGCTGAAACTCCAGATTTTTAACCCCGGAATTCCTCTGGGAAATGCAGGCTGGCAGGCAGCAGCAAATGAAGCGTTTCAGGTTAGATGTGCTGATACGTTTTTGTCCTCATTAAAACAGAAATCCCTGCCACCGACTCCTCATTTGTATTCAACCGCAATTCATTTGAGGTGGATTTTGATTCGGGGGGCTTTGGATGGTATGAGGCCACTGAAACCGGGAGAAAAAGAACACACCTCGTAGATTCATCTTATGCAAAGCGGCGAAAGAGGAACTTTGCATATACTTTATACCTCACTTTTTAACTTTGTGATTAAAGACAAGAACACTTGGCTTGGCCTGCCTGGCCTGGCCTGGCCCAGTAGATAGAGAGCATCCCTGCCTGTGAAAGAGCGCCGTGATTCTGTAGTGCGTTGTTGCAGACGCCCGTTCTTAATGCACACTTGCAGTTGGACATGCCATTCACTTGAAACATTGGCCCACTTCAGGGAGCTGAAACATAATGAGTGCTGGTATCATTAAATCTGCCGTACTGATATTAAATCAGGACCATTCAAAAGAGCTTGTAGTGATATTGCCTCAGAAAGTGCTGATGCTGCTGCAGGACCCTCCGGCTACGGTGCGTTAGGATTTCCTACGCATTCACAGGCTCGCTAATTCCCTCAGGGATTGCCACTGCACAGTAATCCACTTAATTTACAATTATCCATGCAAACCATACTCATATGGAATCATAAATGGACCTAAGTAATCCCACTGATGGGGACAGCAAGCATGGAAAACAGAAAATGTCTTAATGATACACACTGTGCATATGCACACCTATTAATACGTGTATGTGGTGTGTGCCTGACCTGATGTATCTCACTCTCCTCTGTGTCTCTCAACAGATGCTGTGGTAAAGCCTGCTATTGTGGGCTGAATGTTAATGCTTTAACCCACCCGACTAAGATCAGCGCTATGCTCTCCTCTACTCTCCCCTTTGAACCACCTCGTGGCCCATAGCTTCCACCTACCCCACCATCCCCACCCACCGATGGACCAGTCTGCCCTCCAGTCATACTTAGCATCGGGAGCCAGAGCTGGATGGTGAGCTGGGTGCATACACGGCCTCCTTGTTTTAATTCCAGTTTTGTGCTGAAGCCAAAACCTATGGTAGATCAATAATCCCTATTTGAGTCACCATTGAGGATTCTCTCTATCCTCTCTGTTCTTCATTATTTGAGCCTCTTATTCTCCATTTTTGTTTCATTTCATTGTCCTTAATGCCTTCATTAGACAAAGCCATTATCGTCTCATTCTTTTGATTCTCCATACTTCCTTCTCTCCGAGTTTCTTTACAGCAGTCGCCTTTTTGACTCCCCGTCTCTGTTGACCTCATTCACTGTCCCTCTCTCCGCAACTTCATTCGTTTGATCACAGCTCATCACAGTTTCTGGGCACAGACAAATCAATCTCTCTATCTCTTGCACTTTTTAAAACCACTCTTTCTGTCACTCTTTCTCCTCTCTCTCTCGGTCTCTCTCTCTCTATTTATTTCTGACTTTGCCTATCTGACGCTTTGATTCTTCCAATCTCTCTCTCTGCACTGCTCTCTCTTCTTCTCTGCTTTGATTCACCCATTTTAATTGCCCCTTATCCAAGTCTCTGGTATTAGACAAATCCTCAGACAGGAGGAGATATACAGAGATTCAGAGAGGTGAGGGAGGCATACAGACACAGAGAAAATGAGTAAAAAGATACATGGCAGCCTCCGCTGATAACGATAGATGTTGACTAGCCTATGGCCAAATAGACACAACTCAATTTGGCCAAACTGACTCCGAATAAACGCGAGATTGCTCTCAACAAAAAGGAAAAACAAGAAATGACTTTTCTCCTTCCTCTTCCATCCCTTCCATCCACTTCTTCTTCTTCTTCTTCTCCGTCTCCTTCTTCGCTGGGTATCATTTGCTCTCCACAGCCTTTGAGAGAGACTTTGTTAAAGAAATGCCGCCGCAGATCAAAGCCACCCCCCGCCCGCCCGCCCGCCCGCCCGCCACCTCCTCTCACAACAGTCTCTTTGCAGGGGAACAAGGGATGCGGGTGGTTGGGTTGACAGCATAGAAGACCGCACAAGCGAGGAGAGGAAAGTCTGAATGACATGTGAGGACATGTTATGACTGCTGCATTGACTTGACGGTGCCGGGTTAATTATGGATGGCCTTCTCTGTGGGCGAGGGCATTACTCTAAGCCGGGGAGAAGACTTGAGGCCTGGCCGCCTCCAAGCTAAGTGCGTTAGGTCTTCTTGTGTTTTATTACCGCTACAGGTTATGTCAGCCAAAAAGAGTATATTCCAAGTAATTGCATCAACATGAATAATGGAATATACTGCAGGTGGGGCGGCACGGTGGCGCAGTGGTTAGCACGGTCGCCTAACAGCAAGAAGGTCCTGGGTTCAAACCCCAGGGTTGCCCAACCTTGGGTGTTGTCCCGGGTCATCCTCTGTGTGGAGTTTGCATGTTCCCCCCATGTCTGTGTGGGTTTCCTCCGGGTGCTCCCGTTCCCTCCCACAGTCCACAGACATGCAGGTCAGGTGAATCGGCCGTACTAAATTGTTCCTAGGTGTGAATGTGTGTGTGTGTGTGTGTGTGTGTGTGTGTGTGTGTGTGTGTGTGTGTGTGTGTGTGTGTGTGTGTGTGTGTCTGCCTGCCCTGTGATGGACTGGCGACCTGTCCAGGGCGTCTCCCCGCCTGCCGCCCAATGACTACTGGGATAGGCTCCAGCATTTCTGCGACCCGAATTCGGATAAGCGGCTTGGATAACGGATGATGGTTAGGTAGGCTACGTCAGAGCAGGGAAGCTTCACTTGAGCTTTGGACGAGCGTTTGATGCCACGAGAAGTTAAGAACAACTTCAGTGGATGTTTGTATAGATGACCTTTCTCGCCCCAAAGGGTTGTCGCGGACGAGACGTTTCCTTCAGCCGAGTAACTGAACCATCAGATCGAGAGGAAGAGTTTGAGTCCTGTCTGATGGAGACATGCAGCTGTTTTCTTTGTCGTTTATCTTTATTCCATGTCCGCGGCAATTAATTTGGCCACTGTGTGTTCAATCGATCGCGGACGCCCAGCTGATATTTGCTGGAACACAAGCCGACCCCCGGCTTATGTCGTATTGACTCGGCCCGTTCCTCAAAGGATGTCAGGCGGATGAGGCCAACCCTGTGTGTGTGTGTGTGTGTGTGTGTGTGTGTGTGTGTGTGTGTGTGTGTGTGTGTGTGTGTGTGTTGGTGAATTTACCGCTGAAGGAACCTTTGTGTTTTCATGTCTCTGTCAAGCCGCTGCTGGTGCATGCACTTTTGATTTTCCAGATGTTGCAATTAGGTTGGACCGTGAAACAAGAACACTGAAGTGGATTTGTCAATGTGTGTGTGTGTGTGTGTGTGTGTGTGTGTGTGTGTGTGTGTGTGTGTGTGTGTGTGTGTGTGTTCATTTATTTATAGTTTGTACATGCATCCAAAAAGAGAAATTTTTTGTCTTTGGTATAAAGGGATATGGATTGGGATGATAAAGGTGATGTCAGCGTGAAACAAAAGCCTGAAACATTCAGTCGATTTACTGTCACGACCCGGCAAGGAGAGACTTTCTCAAGCCAGCAAAATACAGGGCTTGTCTCTGTTGTCTGCAGCCTAAAGGATGATTTGCCTGCTGTGCCTGTGTCAGGGAGATGGGATATGTATGTGTGTGTGTGTGTGTGTGTGTGTGTGTGTGTGTGTGTGTGTGTGTGTGTGTGTGTGTGTGTGTGTGTGTGTGTGTGTGTGTGTGTGTGTGCGCGCGCGCTTCAGTTGCTTTGTCATGGGAAACACTATGATTCATGCCAAAAGAAGTCCAACATCTGGCCTCATTTATCATTTCTTTTCAGGCTGTTTTTTGGGGAAGTTTTTAGGGAATACTTTTCTCTTTTTTCAACAATCTCTCTCTCTTGCTTGCTCTCTTACTCTCTCTCTTATCCCCTTTCCGTATGTACTGTTGGCACACCGACATGCCTCATCAACCCACATCACTCCTCCCTCCTCATTTGCTCCCTAATTTGTGTAGATGGGTGAAGACATAGAGGGACAAGGATGCAGGCGGCTTGAGTGCGGTGGGTTGACGGAAAGGAGTGAGTGAGTGAGAGAGAGAGAGAGAGAGAGAGAGAGAGAGAGAGAGAGAGAGAGAGAGAGAGAGAGAGAGAGAGAGAGGAGAGAGAGAGAGGAGAGAGAGAGAGAGTTTGGGTGAGGCAAGAGTGAATAAAGAGATGTAGGTGCTGCTGAGTTGTAAATCAAGTTTGTTCTAATCAGTCTTGCATGTGTGCCATTAGTCAGTTAGGGAGTATCTCTCCCGCTGCCGTGCTTCGGCTTAGCGCGGTGACACATCCACATTAATGCCACATGCCGCACTGCCTGGGGCCAGCTGA
Organism: Lampris incognitus; assembly: GCF_029633865.1. Classification (NCBI taxonomy): domain Eukaryota; kingdom Metazoa; phylum Chordata; class Actinopteri; order Lampriformes; family Lampridae; genus Lampris; species Lampris incognitus. The sequence goes on from NC_079228.1 coordinate 23,954,849, forward strand.
CACGATGATAGCAGCAACATGTATGATTCTCTGTGATGACGAGGTCCTCCCGTTGAAGTCTCACCATGCTGGGATATTATCGCTTTTACACAAAGTTCCCACGAGAGTTGTCAGGTCAGCAGACGCGTTTGTTTCGCTTTATTACTTTTTATTGCGCAGCCGAGAGCTGTCGGGGATATACCGGGTGTCATGGTACTGTAAGAAACACGCCGTGCATCGCGTTAACATTAGGAAACATGCTGTGTAATACTGGAGTCATATGCAACCTGCTAACATGCATGCAATCGTGCAGAAAGTCACACACACGCATGGGACACACACACACATGCACTGTGGAGATACTCACATAGCCCTTAAGCAAAATGATCATAATACTAAACAAAAAATAGACCTGAACATCACACCCATATGTGCTTGCTTAACGTCTGATTCCAGAACCATGGGCGTTGGTCCCCCCCTTCAGCTCCAGCTTTCCTCTGAAAGCTGGGCCTGACCAAGCCTGTAATGTGGCTTGCGATGAAACGAGATTTTTTTTAGATGTGAAGAACCCCACGAACCTGGCCTCTAGTTCATTCATTCGTTCATGAACTGATTTTCATTCTGGCATCTAGCCTTAACATCTTATCTGTGTAGATTCACGGTGGGGACCCTTCCAAAAATGTGTGTGAGTGCATCTTAAATTATATGCTTTTGTAAAGACATTACAGTTTTTGCTCCTCCAGGTGCCCCGGTTTCCTCCCACAGTGCAAAGACATGTAGGTCAGGTGAACTGGCTGTACTAAATTGTCCCTAGGTGTGTATGTGTGTGTGTGTCGGCCCTGTGATGGCCTGGCGGCCTGCCCAGGACATCTCCCCACCTGCTGCCCAATGACTGCTGGGATAGGCTCCAGCATCCCCGCAACCCTATGAGCAGGATAAGCGGTTTGTATGATGGATGGATGGATGGTCCCCCCTTTGCTGCTTTAACAGCCTCCACTCTTCTGGGAAGGCTTCCACTAGATTTTGGAACATGGCTGTGGGGATTCCCTCCCATTCAGCCACAAGAGCGTTAGTGAGGTCATCACTGATGTTAGGGAGAAGGCCTGGCTCACAGTCGGCGTTCCAGTTCATCCCAAAGTTGTTGGATGGGGTTGAGGTCAGTGCTCTGAGCAGGCCAGTCAAGTTCTTCCTCACCAAACTCAGCAAACCATGGCTTTATGGACCTCGCTTTGTGCACGGGGGCATTGTTATGATGAAACAGAGAAGGATCTTCCCCAAACGGTTGCCACAAAGTTGGAAGTGAACAGTTCTCTAGCATATAAGGGACCTAGACCAAACCATGAAAAACAGCCTCAGACCATTATTCCTCCTCCACCAAACTTTACAGTTGGCACTATGCATTTGGGCAGGTAGCATTCTCCTGGCATCGACCAAACCCAGATCAGTTCATCAGACTGTCAGATAATGAAGTGTGATTCATCACTCCAGAGGTGTTCCTACTGCTCCAGAGTCCAAAGGCGGTGTGTTTTATACCACTCCAGCTGACGGGTTCCATTGTGCATGGTGATCTTAGGTTTGTGTGTGGCCACTCAGCTATGGAAACGCATTTCATGAAGCTCCCGATGAACAACTCCTGTGCTGACGTTGCTTCCAGAGGCAGTTTGAACTCGGTGGTAAGTGTTGCAACTGAAGACAGACACTTTTTAGGCGCTACGCTTCATCACCTGGTGGTCCGGTTCTGTGGTCTTGCGTATCCTACCACCTCACGGCTGAGCTATTGTTGCTCATAGACGTTTTCATTTCACAATAAAAGCCCTTCAGTTGACCAGGGCCAGTTTCTAGCAGGGCAGAAATTTAATGAACTGACTTGCTGGAAATGTGGCATGCAATGACAGAGACATGATGAACATTACTGCACTCTTAATTATGACTCATTCTATTGCATGGCTGTATGCTTGATTTTATACACCTGTTAAGAATAGGTGTGGCTGAAATAGCAAATCCACTCTTTGGAACGGGCGTCCACATACTTTTGGCAATGTAGTGTATCTCGGAACAGACCTGCTGTCTCCATCACACAGTCGCAGAGACACAAAGCACATGTAACTTATATAACCGCTTATATAACTGCAGTGTGCTTGCCAAGTAGGCCAATTTAAAATGAAACACACTATCTAAATTATGGGTAAGCACACATTGATTATTTGGTCCGTCCATTGATTCAAACACGTGGAGGTTCAGAGCCCATTAACGCCTCCATTTTTCAAAGATAATTTGTCCCATGGTCCCATCTTCTGTTTGAGAATGAAGAAAAGGCTGCAAATGAATGGAACTGACTCTGGAGCTATCCTGTAATTCTGGAGTAGCCTTTAACACACAGTATAAAGCATACGTGGTGGAAGGTAAACAGACGTATTTACTCGAATGCATGTGCATATAACATGCATGTAGGCACACAAGCGTACCCCTGCAGATCAAGCCCTCTCCAGCCACCTTCCCATGAACGGACTTGCTTTCTCTTTGTCCCCTCCTCTCTCTGTCTTACTCTCTCAACCCTCTGACTCGCATTCGCACAGGTAAGCACACAAGCACACATTCTTACATGCAAACACACACACAAAAACAAACACATTTACTTAGATACATGTGTAGGTAGGTACACTTACAGACACACACACTCCCTCTCTCGCTCTCTCTCTCGCTCACACACACACAGGAACACACAGAGTCCTTTCCTGCAAACAGTCCCCAGTTTCAGCTCTGATAAGACCTAAAACCTCTACTTTTTCTATCCACCAGGTGTTTTTTTCCTCCGTGGTAGATGACTGGGGGAAGAGCTGGGCTGTGTGTGTGTGTGTGTGTGTGTGTGTGCGTGTGTGTGTGTGTGTGTGTGTGTGCGTGCGTGCGTGCGTGCGCATGCACATGTCAAACTTACCTGGCTCAGGTCCATCCTAAAACCCTGTGAAATTGGGTATTTTCCAAACCTGAACTATTGACATGAAGAAAGGAGAGAATGGAGAATGGAACGGCAGCAGGAGAGAGGAAACAGAGTGAGAGCTGCAATTTAGGGCTCAGTGCAGGACAAATTTTATCCCCCATTGGTCAGGACACTAACATGGGCAGAGTTCAGAGAATGATTGCATATTTCACCCGATCATTCTCAGCAGGAGAAGAGCATAAGACCAATGTTTGTATACATGTCTGCATATATGTATGTGTGTTCAGATAGATGGATGGATGGATGGATAGTCAGGACCATTTCACTGTGTTTTTGGCAGGCATTTGGCTGCATTTGTGCAGGCGCAAACATGTAAATGTGGCTGTGTGCATTGGTCTGCGAGCTTGTCTGAAATAAACCTGTTTTCACTTCATGGCCGTAATCTTTACCCCGAGATCAGTTGTGTAACTGTATCCAGTTTCTAAATTTGCCAATACAAGTCAAGAAATTTCCCTTTTTCGGGCTCCTTAACATACCTGTCACCTTCCCTCACTGTTCTCCATTCTTTTGCTCTCTTGCTTTTCTCACATTCTTTTTTTATCCTGCTAAATTTGAACTTGCAAACATTCGAAAGCGTCAGCAGAAGTAGGTTCATCCAAACTTATACTGGAGGGACTTCTAAACTGATTAATCCCTGACAAATTGACAGGATTGAAGTACTCTGAGATAGACCATCCGCCCAAATCTCTTACTAACATGTGCTGCAGCCAAATTAGGGTAATGAAGGTTATAATACACCCTGTGTCACAAGCCCAAAATAAAGGAGTCTGGAGGTGTGTGAAATATGGAACAAATGCCTTTATCTCCACCGAGAGCCAACTGTAAAAAGTGCATGGAGGCAAAATGACGCACCTGCAGGTGATTGGGGAGAAATGAGGGTTAGTGGCTCCCAAAGGCAGTCTGGAGCGTATCGGCTTAGCAGCTGGCCATGAAACCCTACTCATAAAAACCCTGCTACTGATTTGTGACTGGGTGTGTCAGCAAAGGAGAGAAAAAAACTAGAAGAGTGCACCGAGTAGAGTGCAAATCCCCGCCAGGCGTATCGCCCCTTCTCCGGGTGAAAAACCAGCTGAGGAGTTAGCACTTAATTGCAGTATAAAACAGTTTTTCACAGGTTTTGAATCACTGCAACCACAGGAGGTCCTTGATCATACAGTCATAACTGTGCACAGAAATCATTCCGCTGACAGGCCCAGTAGTATGCGAGATTAGCTGTGGATAGATACATGCACACATATGGACAGCAAAACCCAGTGTTTTTCCTGCCATTTTAAGACTTTTGTGCAGCGCCCAAGTTGATTGAATGGGAAATATGGGAAAAAGGTTTTTTCATATGCAGCGCTCAAGCGAAAAAATCTGCCTAATAAAAATATTTTGCCTGTCAGTCTGTAGCTAGTCGGACCCCCCCACGAATGTGACCAAGTCTAATATGAACTTGCACTTTTCATAAAGAAAAGGTTTGCTATGCGAACATTTTGGTCTAACCCCAACCCTGTCTTTATTTTCATTATATGATAAAGCTGGGTAAACCGTTAACGCTCACGCATGCGCGACTCACATCTACAGTTGACTCAAATCGGGCAGCGACAAGAATATGCAGCACTTCCTGTTTTGACTGCAACCTAGAATCAGAATCATTTATTGCCAAGTACAAGAACACACAAGGAGTTTGTCTTGGTAGGTTGAGGGAAAAAGAAGCAGTAGTTCCTTTTTAGCTTTTGCATTTTTTGAATGATCAAAATTCTTTTAATAACTTTTGATCATGACGCTGCCTGATCGAGTCAACCGTAGATGCGAGTAACACATGCGCACGGTTGACTCAGATCGGGCAGCAATGGTCGAGTGAGCTAGAGAGTGAATGAAGAGAGGGAGAGGCGATAGCAGGAACAAACGTTTTTTTGAAGATTATGAATCACCACAACAACGAGAGGAGGTTCATCATACAGCCATAACTGCACAAAAAAATATTAGGCTGATAAATCCAGTAGTTGCGAGATTAGCCGCGGACACACACACACACAAATGCTATGAAGAGCATAAAGAGAGAATAAGTGATGGAGAGGCATTTGTGTGTGTCATCATCAGAGGTACCTCTGAAAAACCCTCAAGATCACCTGGGAAGATAGACGCACCAACACCAGCGTCCTGGAGGAGGCTAACATTCCCGCTATCACTGCCACCATCGCCCAACACCAGCTCAGATGGACTGGCCATGTCATCCGCATGCCCGACTCTCGCCTTCCAAAACAAGTCCTATACTCCCAGCTTCTCACAGGACAACAGGCCCCGGGAGGTCAAAAGAAAAGGTATAAGGATAACATCCAAGCGAACATCAAAAAATGCCACATAGACCCTAAGACCTGGGAGGACACGGCAACCAACAGGGCGACCTGGAGAAAACTTGTCCAGGAAAGAGCTGCACTATATAATAATGATCTCTGCCATGCTGCAGAAGACAAGCGCAGACCCAGAAAGGAGGGAGTTTCCACAAAAAAGGCCCAAACCAATCCCACGACTACCACCGCCCACACCTGCCCACACTGATGCGGCTCCAGGATCGGCCCCTTCGCCCACCTGAAGACCCACAAGGACCAAGAAGGAGGACAGTCATACTCAACCCCGAGTGACCGCCGATGATGACGATGATGATGGTGTGTGTGGGGGGGGGGCAGGTGGTCAGGGAGGGGGAGCCCAGCAGTGGAAATGAACCTCAGACTTCATAAAGACAAACTAAAGCATTTTACATTTGAGTGACGGTTGACTAATAAAGTGAAGATTCCCTCTGGAAGGGAAGGGTTTTTTTTTATTCATTCATTTATTTATTTTTTTCTATCAAACACTCATTGTGGTTTAAGAAGCACTCCTGTAAATTACCCTCACTTTCATGCCAGGAAAATCAAAAAGCAAGGCTTATTAATGGAAAAGTGGGTATAGGAAATGCAAACCTTGCCCAAATGATAAAGGGATTGTGGAGACTGGATGGAGTGAGGTTCCTCTGGTGTATGCATGCAATCATCACCATACTGCAAAAGCATCCATCTTAAGAAGTCTTAATCTAGCATTGACTTTGAAAACTTTTTTTTTTAATCAGATTTGCCAAACAGGTGATATAATTTCAGCTGTTTGTAGTGCAAATCAAACGCTTAATACCCGCTATGGGCGTGATGTGCACGACTCTACCTTGTTTCCAGAAACTTGCACACAATTAACGTAACAGGTAAAAAAAGAATTAGACTAAAAATAAGTTGAAATATCTCATCTCGGTCTGTTTGCAGCCGAATATGAGAGAAAATAGACATGTAGGATGGCAATTTTTGTGGTGGCTACTGGCAGTTGCGTCAGCAAACACTTACGCCATCTGATGTTAACGCCAAAGGCGAACTCGAACGCACGAGCAGTCACAATAGATCACATCAGATATTTTTTTTTCTACTTTTCTTTCGCAGCAGATAATGAACTCGGTCGGACCGGATTGAGAAGTGCTACTATGCGCGTCATTAATATCATCAAGCCTTGTGAGATCTGACATCCGGGGACGGCGCAGTAAAAGGGCAGCTGCAGATCTCATGACTGTGTTTCTACCTCCAGGGTACATGTGGCAGAGCGCAGTCCACAAAATAGTCATCCATGATGACATCTTTCAACGGCAGGTCCTTAAAAAGGTCCTATATGGGGCGGCTGGGTGGCGTAGCGGTCTATTCCGTTGCCTACCGCCAACACGGGGATCGCCGGTTCGAATCCCCGCGTTACCTCCGGCTTGGTCGGGCGTCTCGACACAATTTGCCGCGTCCGTGGATGGGAAGCCGGATGTGGGGGTGTGTCCTGGTCGCTGCACTAGCGCCTCCTCTGGTCAGTCGGGGCGCCTGTTCTGGGGGGGGGGGGCGGCAGCGTGATCCTCCCACGCGCTACGTCCCTCCTAGCGAAACTCCTCACTGTCAGGTTGAAAGAAAAGAGGCTGGCGACTCCACGTGTATCGGAGGAGGCATGTGTGGTGGTCTGCAGCCCTCCCCGGTCGGCAGAGGGGGTGGAGCAGCGACCAGGACAGCTCAGAAGAGTAGGGTAATTGGCCGAGGATGGGGGGTCCCATGTGAATTTCCCTCAAATCTCCGGTCAGGATTTCTGCTTTAGCCACATTAACGTCAGTCAAAATATGGCACGTGAGAGCAGCTTCAGGCTCGCCCGCAAAAATGCAGAGAATCATTTAACTCGTTTTTTCCTACATAACCGGATGGCGTTGTTAGAAGACTAGACTAATACTTTATGTCTATCTCTGCGCAGATGGAGTGGATTATTAAACCGTTATAAAGAATCGTACTGACTACCGAACTTCTGCTGGAGGGAAAAAATGCAGCCTTCGTTTATTCGGTCGTTTTGGGAGAAGAACGAACAGCGTCTCAGTGACGTAATCAATCCGCGCATGCAAGCGCAACACCGCCCACTTGTGGACAAACAAAGTCATCACTGACTGTAAACAAAATAATAGTACACAGTAACACAGTCATACAAATACACTGGTGTCATATCTCAACACTCCCACTTATGAATCATGTGCTTACTGTATACCTTTTCATATTCATAGAACAAAATGAAAAGAAACTTGGTATAACCCATACCACTCACATTTCACACACCAAACATTGCCTTAGAAAATGTCTTCAGTTTTACCTTGGATGCGGGCTTCGTCATTACATCCGCAACCATTTCGTCTGTAGGGCAATACACCAATGACATCCTTTCCTTTCACTCCCTGGAGTACACACAATGGTCTGATTGGTTTTGTGTAAAACCATCACCTGTCAAACACTCGTGTAACAGTAAGTTCCAATTGCAGCCAGACTGCTTGAGGCCGTAGATTGACTTCTCTAGTTTACACACTAGTTTTTCTCCCTTCTCAATATAACCCTCAGGTTGTTCCATGTATATGTCATAGTCTATGGGGGCATGAAGATAGGCCGTCTTTACATCCATCTGGTGTAAAATCAAGTCATACTGAGCTGCCTTCTGTAGAAGCACTCGAACACTTGTTAGGTTGGCTGTCGGCGAAAATGTCTCTCCATAATCCACCCCAGCTCTCTGGCTATATCCCTTTGCTACAAATCTAGCCTTGTGCTTGTCGTGTCCGTCTATATCTGTCTTTATCGCATACACCCACCTTCCTCCCACTGTTTTCTTGCCCTCTGGCAATTTCGTAAGGGTGAATGTTTTGTTGTCTCTTAGAGACTCCATTTCCTCGTCCATTGCCCTGGACCACTTTTCTGACTCTGGCGATTCCATGGCCTCTTTAAAGGTCAGATGGACACCGCACACTGCCCTGTATGCATAATCTATAGTAGTGAGTGAACTGTCATCACTGTTGCCCTGACTATAGTCAATCAGGTATCTCGGAGGGTTGCGTTCCCTTTGGGGTTCCTCCCACTGGCTGAGGCTTGTGACATCACCCTTGGGTGCTCCTCGTCATCATCCTCGGGTGCTGACTGTGTACCGTCAGTCTGTACATTTGTCTGTACTCTAGGCTGAGTTGCAGCTGTCTCAACAGACTTTCTCTCTCTTACCCAGTCTTCTGGGTGCAGACCTGGTGTCTGAGTATCATTTTCACTAGTTGCCTTGTATACAAACATAACTAGTCTGTGTTTCTGTACTTTCTCTTGGTCAGGGTAGTAGACTAGGTAGGCCGGGCTGTTCTTGTCGTGTCCTACAAAACGCCCCCTCTCACATCTAGAATCTAACTTTTCCTTGTCCTGCTGGTAAGCATAGCATTCTGTCCCGAACTTTTGCATTCTAGCCATGTTGCACTTTTTTCCTGTCATTGCCGTGTATGGCGTAGTGCCTGTGTGCTTGTTGAAGCATCTGTTTCTGGTGTGGGCTGCCTCCTGCACAGCATAATGCCAGAGGCTCTTTGGTAGACCACTATCTATTAGCATACACCTTGCCATCTCGGATAGTGTGCGTCCTTCTCTCTTTGCAACGCCATTTTGATGGGGAGAGTATGGGCAGGACGTCTCATGTCTTATTTTGTTATGTCTCAACTGGGTTTGAAACTCCTTGCCTGTAAACTCAGTTCCATTATCCGACCTTATGCATTTCACTGTCCCATAGGGAGCTACATCTGCCAGAAATTTCTCGGTCGCTTGCACTGTGTCACTCTTTGTTTTTAAGAAATAAACACACACAGCCCCTGTGCACACATCTATAAATGATTGCATGTACCTGAAACCATTAATGGACTCGTTTGCCACAGGACCGGCTAAATCAGTGTTTACCAACTCCAGTGGTGTCTTGGCTTTGTCTGTAGATTTCCTGTTCCTGTTTTGGGTAAACTTCCCTTCTATGCATACTGCACACTCTTTGTCAGGTTTACACACTTTACCCTTTATATGCATACCATCAGTGATATCCTGTAGCTTTATGATATCGTCATAGTTGCAGTGGCCCATTATCTCATGCCAAGTTTCTATATCATGGCTCACATGGCACTTTTCAACAACACATTCAGTTTGCAGATAGTACATTTTCCCCTGTACAAAAATGTCAAACCTGGTACCATCCGGTAACATCAGGGCATCTCTGCCCTCTTCGAAGAACACACTGGTTCCGTGTGCTGTCGCAGACTTCACAGAGAAGAGCTCTTGGGGGTACGATGGAATATATAGTGCGTTCCGCAGTGTCACTCTACACCGTCGCCCCTCACTGTCGAGCAGACATACCGTAGCATCTCCCCTGCCCTGCACCACACCAAAGGTGCGCTTACCGTACGCCAGCTCCATGCAGTGTTTCTCTGGCTCGAACGAGCTGTCAAAGCTCTTGAACTTCTTCTTATCATTGACTATGTGGGAAGAAGCCCCACAGTCCACAATCAATCCTGGTTTGAACTGTTGCCGTCGTCCTGGTCCTGCTGAGCTTGTCTCTCCAGCCTGCACTCTGAAGATGTAGTCCTCTTCTTCCGCAGCATTCCCCGGTCCCTGACCTCGACCTGCTCCGTGACCACCACCGCCGCCGCCACCTTGCTCGCATGCACACCTGGCTCCATCAGCGCGGTCCTTCTTGCACACTTTGTCCGTGTGACCCTTGACCCGGCAGAAGCTGCACCACACGCTGCGTGAACAGTCCGATTTCCGATGGCCTTTGTCACCGCATCGCCAGCACACTGTTCATCATCTCCCTCACAGCGTTTCACTGGCTTTTTCTTAGGCGCTGCGTGGGCCTTCATCACCCTCTCGGACGTCTCGTCCGATGCTGTAGCATTAGCTACATCTTCAGCCGCCTCAAAGTTTCTCAATTTGGCCTTAAATTGTCCCAATGTCAACTCACTGTCGCCATATGTCACCATTAGAGTGAATGGCTTATATCTCTCGGGTAACCCCCTCATCACCATGGCCATCATTAGTCCCTCACTCGGTGCTTCTCCCGCCCCTTTGAGAGCCGTAATGATTTGTTCAGCTCGGATAATGTATTCGGTTATCGTCTCATTATCAGCTTTCTTTAGCCCAGTCAATGTTACATACAGAGTGACAATCCGGGGTCTGCCCTTACCAATGTAATGTTCCCGCAACACCCGTAGACTCTCTCTACCTTTGTTCTTCGTTTCTCTGAAGATCAGTCCCAAGCTTGTGTTGTCCAATAAAGGCGCCAATGCGCAGTAGGCGTCCGCGTTCCGCTCCTCGTCTAGGGCCTGCTCTTCCGCTGTCAAAGGTCCCACGGGCTCGGTAAGAATGGTGGTTTTCAGCCCCACACCATGCATGCAACAGAGCATTCGCTCTTCCCACAGTTCATACTCATCGGCCTGTCCGTTGAATGTGGGCCACCTGCTCTTCTTCCGCTCCATCTCCCTAGGTAGCGTTAGCTTAGCTTAGCGTTCCGTTAGCTTCCCGATAGCCTCTCTCGATGCTAACTAGCTTCACACTTGCTAACTTGCTACTCCGTGCTAACCTGCGCGCATCCCGCCATCCGAGGTTATCACACTTCGTGTACTTTTTTATCAAACTACTAAATAATCCAACGTTATCTGGACCCATAACCTGTTAGAAGACTTGTCTAATACTTTGTCTATCTCTGCGCAGATGAAGTGGGTTATTAAACCGTTATAAAGAATCGTACTGACTACCGAACTTCTACAGCAGGGAAAAATGCAGCCTTCGTTTATTCGGTCATTTTGGGAGAAGAAGAACGAACAGCGTCTCAGTGACTTAATCAATCCGCGCATGCAAGCGCAACACCGCCCACTTGTGGACAAACAAAGTCATCACTGACTGTAAACAAAATAGTACACAGTAACACAGTCATACAAATACACTGGTGTCATATCTCAACAGGCGTCATCCATAGCCGGATATTGGAAACTGGTGTGGAAACTGACAGAGAGCAATGGTGCGAATAACATATCTAAGCAGCCTTTAGATAAGCTGACTGGTATCAGAACATTTTATTGTAATGGAAATACGTGTACTCTGGTTAAGACCTCATTTGAACAATGTTAAAGGTTATAAAGAATCCTGTCTGCATGGTCATGTTTTATCCAGAATGTTATCTTAATCTGGCTTGATACCAGACCTCTGGTGTGCATGTAAATGTCAACGTTGGAAAGGTTGCGTGGCTCAACAGGAGCCCATTTCGATGTAGTTATGTAGTATCAAGTAAATCTGTTAGGCAGAAGAGCCCACGGGGGCTCAAACATAGCCTTTCCAAAGGAAAAAAAAAACAAGGAAAGAAATATTTCGGTTGCAAATAAATATTTTTTTTGGGGCCAGGTTTGGTGCCAGGCCCAGGTGCAACGTCACTCCGCTGTTTCTCACAGCGAGTAAACTGGAAGTAAAGCCTTGAGTATTTTGGGCGCATCGAGGTTTCGCCACCTATTGGTTAAGCAGGAACGATCTGACCTACATACGGTAAATAGAGCGATCTGTTGTACAGGTAATTAATCACAGTGAGACCTAACAAAGTACTGCCGTCCCAGGTAGTTAGGAAGGGGGGGGCGTTCATTGGCAAGTATGATGGGCTCTCTGTGCACCCTGTCGTCCCTGTGCTCCTACAGCCAGTATGAATGAGTGTGTCTTTCTGTCTTGTGTGTGTGTGTGTGTGTGTGTGTGTGTGTGTGTGTGTGTGTGTGTGTGTGTGTGTGTATGTGTCTGTCTGTGTAGAGGGTGGGAGGCCCCGTACCCTTCTCGTTGCATCAGTGCTCTGTGGGAAGATAAAGAGACGTGGAGAGTCAAGAGGGCTGTCCTGTGAACCAGGTTCATAAATAATGCCCTTCTGTCTACCTGTCTATATGCCTTTCTTTCCGTCTTTCTGTCCGCCTCCTTGTCACTCTTGTGGCTGCCTATTACTTATTTGCCCGTATGCAGACCCTCCTGCCTGTATGTCTACTTTTTATGTCTGTCAGTCAGCTCACATCAAAACCTTCCTCCCTGTCTGTCTATCTGTCTATCTACACCTGTCAGCTCTCTCTCTCTCTCTCTCTCTCTCTCTCTCTCTCTCTCTCTCTCTCTCTCTCTCTCTCTCTCTCTCTCTCTCTCTCTCTCTCTCTCTCTCTCTCTCTCTCTCTCTCTTTTGCCTCGCTTTTCAGTTCAGCAATTCATCCACCTGCCAGCTCTCTATCCATCTATTTCCCTTCCTACCTGTCTGTCGACCTGTCCCCCTATCTGTCTACCTGCCTGCTTGGCTTTCCCTTTGTCTACCTGTGTGTCTGTGTCTACCTGTACCCACTGTCTTACTCTAGTACCTCACCTCTTTACCTGTCAAACCCTTCAACCTCGATCGGTGTAATTTTGAGTTATCCTTATCTGCGGCAGCGATTAATCCAGTTCACCTACACTGGAATTATGTGGTTTTCCCACGTGTGTGTGCGTGCGTGCGTGCGCGTGGAAAAATAAGTACCATTGTGACTGCATGAATGCCGTTATGCGTGAGCATGTATCATCAGAGGGGAAGGCGTGAAATGTTGATCTAACCTCGGTGCTCCGACTGTTTTCATTCCATATTCACCAGAGTTTAATACTGGGGGAGTCTGAACTGTCACAACATATCACTGTGATAATGCAATATTATGGTACAGTGTGCTTGGGTACCCGGTGAGGCACATCATCCCATATTATGACATACGTCGACGGCAATGAGGTCGCGTCATTAAATACCTTCATGCTGTTTCCGAGCACATTTTTAACACGGCTGGTTTGAATTACAACCGAAAGGTAGGTGTGGTTTTATGATTTCATAGCTATTGGCTACTGAAATTCAGGGCGGTCGTGTGAGCGTGGCTGGGTGGGGTAAACACTGGGGCTAAACCGCTTGCCGTAGAAAAACGAAAACTTCACTGGTGGCCAGCCCGCCTTTCTGCCATGTCGTCACTTTACAAAAAAAAAAAAAGCAAAGAAAAGAAAATGGCGAGCGACGAGACCACCGACAGCAGCTTTGAGGTTGAGGAAGTGGAAGACGATTCCTCGTTCTCAGTGGAAGCTGACTACTCGCCTCACGGATGTGTCGCTCAGCCAATACAGCCGTACTCCTTCCAGCCAGAAGGGCGCGTCTCCGGTTTTATAGCGTCCCGCTATGGACACGCCCTCTATGCTAATGAATTCGTGACGCGGCAAGTTGCCACATTTTCGCCAACCGGAAATACGATTTCGACCGCCGATATCGCTCGTCTGGCAATAAATGTGATTTTAGGGCAGCCATTTGTCTCATCGATCACATCCACACTCCTTACATCGATTAACAACAGGAAAAGTCGGAGTCCGACTTTTGAACCCACATTCTCCGGATGGATGGATGGAAGGATCAGACCAGGTACTCAAAATGTCTGTAGCTATCTAACTGCACAAATGCACGCTGTTATGTCTGCACACTGGGTCATCAGTGCTGCATTTGGGTTAGCGCTGTTCTGCTGTGCTGCAATTGGTATGCGATGCCTTTATGGTTGTTCTTGAGTTGATTGGTTGAGTCTGCTGTAAGGGTCTTTGGAAATGGAGAGTAAAACAAACGTTGCGTTGACGCTGATACTGAGTCATGGTGTGACCCTTCAAACATTATAGACGCATTTCATTGCAAAAAAAAAAGCTGCAAAGGTCATGCCTGCTGTATGAGAGGCCGTATAGGCCATATTCCATACTTTACCTTTCACATACACTACTGAAAATGCTCTCACATACACATGTGAAATCATCTCACATACACATGTAAAATACTCTCACATACTACGGAAAATCCTCTCACATACTACTGAAATGCAGTAGTTGCATGTAAGAGGATCATGCATAATCTAGCTACCTCATAGGAGGCAACGAGAATAAAGCCGGCTGGGTTGTAATGCATCTTAATCCAGTGCATATAAATTAATTTACATGGGAAATGCTTTGTGCATAGCAAATATAAGGACATTACATTGGACATTAACCTTTACCTATTATCCTTAAGTCCATATAACATCGTTAAAAAGACAACGAGGCAGCCCACTTTTGTTAAGTATCATCGTTGTTTGTTTTATTGAAAGAGACTGTGCAATCCACTATCCTTTAAATCTGCAGGGTACAAACTGGAGAAAATATCTCGGCCAGCTCTTGGCCATACATGCGGCTCAAAAGGTGGTGGTACACCTAAACAGTGAACTATCTCTGGTCTCATATTCCTGTTGATTTGATCCTAGTCCATTGGGAGCAGGCGTGTAGCATTGAATGATGGGCACTCAAAACCAGTTGTCTATCCCTGGGAACACAAGCACATAGTTTTTATTTTTTTTAATATTTGAAATTACTATTCTACCCACGAATTTCGACTTTCACTTGCACCACGGATATCTATAACAACAATGATCCAAAATAAACACACACACACACACACACACACACACACACACACACACACACACACACACACACACACACACACACACACACACACACAGAGTGCTGCACAACTGCTATCCTACGACTGGCACTCTTTGAACCTTTATCTTTGATCTATTTCCCCGCCTTCAGTCCTCCGGATCATTGTATTGAGTGTGTGTGTGTGTGTGTGTGTGTGTGTGTGTGCAGAGTGAAGGAATAGCGAGAGACAGTGAAACACGTATTTGTTTATATGTTTTGTCTTTTTTTCTAATAGTTCAAAGTAACCGATAAATTCCTCTCCATTCTTACACCCCTGTAAGCATCTGGATGTGAGGAATCACCAAGGGGATCATAGACGAGCAAGAGATGATGTTTGAATCGTTTCTCTGTGTGTGTGTGTGTGTGTGTGTGTGTGTGTGTGTGTGTGTGTGTGTGTGTGTGTGTGTGTGTACATACACACAGGGTGTTGTGATGCGTCTAGTGCAGCAGTGTGTAGTTGGAGGGAAGGTGCATTCGTTCTTCCAACCCGCTTGTGTCCTTCCTGCCCTTAGCTTGCTGCCGCTGGCTAGCCTCTGTGGCGAATAGGGAAGCATCCTAGCGTGGAAGCCTTCCCTTGCCAGTACATAGCCTCTCCTTCACCAAGACTCCTGCCAGGCCTCCCCGTGGCCACACGTGGTAACTGGGGTCTTGCGGCCCCAGGCTAACTTGGCAGGGGATCTCGGAGCAGCAGTGGGCCCCAGAGATATGGTGTGCAGGCCCACCCTGGTGGACATGCCCTGGCACCTATCAACCACTGCCCCGCTGCCTTGTGGGTGAGTCTGGGAAGACATAAGGCTAAGGGAGCTTACCCCAACAGAAAAGCAAGCTGTGGCGGTACGCTTCGAGGCGGTTTCCGAAAAACTGGATTTCCGGCAGCCCCCTGCAGTTGTGTGGAGGTGCCGGTCGTCTAGGGATCCCCCTTGCCATCAGAACCATCTCCTCTACAATCAAGTCATGTGGCGTTGGGAGAGGCGCACCCCCCATGCCACTTTAAAAACCATCTCTGCGCAGGTATCTTCTGCTATCTGAGTCCTCAAAGGACCCACAAATAGAAGAAGATGGTCATCATCGGGCACGATGGACAACCAGCAAGCAAGTGTGTGTGTGTGTGTGTGTGTGTGTGTGTGTGTGTGTGTGTGTGTGTGTGTGTGTGTGTGTGTGTGTGTGTGCGTGCGCATAACAGTGAAAGAGTAGCAAAGAACATGAAATGCAGTTGTTTATATGTTTGCATTTCCTGTGTTCTCATTGGGATATACAGTATACGTCTCTAAGGGTGTATGGGTGTGTATGTGCGCTATCTTGGTTGGCACCCAGGTCCCAGCTGTCGCAGTGCAGAGGCTTTGCCAAACCGGATACCCGCTGGGCAGAGTGGAGCCAGAGGCTGCCAGCTGGCCTGCCACAATCGCCCCACAGCCCCTGACTGCAAGTAGCAATGAACACACACACACACACACACACACACACACACACACACACACACTATCTCAAATTCCCTATCCGCCTATCAAACTCTACACATCCACCTCCTCAACACACATGCACACGCACACTCACGCACACTCAGGCACACACACACACACACACACACACACACACACACACACACACACACACACACCTCGGGTGGGCACACACCCAAATCCTTGCATGTCAGAGCTGTCAAGGCGACAGGAGTGTCAACAGCATCAGACTGGTGCTACATAATCCTCATCCCCTGGAGCACGCCAGACCAGACACATGGCCTTAATCAATAAATCAATCCACTCACTCAACACGTCTCGGGCAAGAGAGCAAGAGGGTGAGAGGCACAATTAATTGCTGCTCTGGTAAAAAAGTGATGTAATCTTTGCTTTTTGTGAACTAGTTAATGTTGTAATGCAAGAGCATAATGGCTGAAATTAAGAGACCGATCGGGAGATAAGTGCATGAGGGTGTAATGGTCGAGAGAGGACGCCTAATGTAGGCCAACATCGTTATCAAGACACTGAGCGGTGGCAGACAGATAAGAGAGGAGAATAACAGCGATTCCACAAATTGTTGTTTATTTTCTGTTGTGTTGCCATGGATCCTAAAATTTCTCATCACACTGAAATGGCTTTTCAGTGTTACTTGTTCTGTCACTCAAGCTGGGCGTTGTAATGATTGCACCTCCGCACAGGCATTCTGATGCCCTTGTGTGGAGAAGACCAGACCACATGTCAAAATTGATTTATTTTTTTTAAACTGAGACTAGTAATAAGAAAAGCAAAGTTGTTTGGCTGTTTGGCATATGTACCTGGGATCTAGATGCCATCTCTTTGGTTACCTAACTGTAAGAAAGTGCTCCCATTTTCAGCTAGCAACTGTGAACGATTGACTTGTGGTGACAAGTAGTATATACACACACACACACACACACACACACACACACACACACACACTCACATGCATGACTAGAGGAACACAAGGGTGCACATGCTCACTGCTCGTGTACAGATATAAGCGTGAGAGTGTGTGTTTAACACCTGAAACACACCTAGTGTGTCGCTACTGCCAAAATACAGAAAGGCTCCACAATGACTCATTTCCAGTGCGTGACATTGGTGCAAAGCTGTTGCCACTGGAGGGTTCAGAATAGAAGGCAGACACTGTCAGGTGGTAACACAGGCTTTTTATTTAATTTGATAATGTCTTTTGTTCACTCTGCACGGGCCAGCGCGCTCTGGTGCCGGAGCCGCTGACTCGCTCTTCTCTCAAAGCTTCGTCTGGCTCTCCTCTCTCCGCTGTGTTCCCCCATCTCTTCGCCGGTGTCCGTGTCTGTCAGTCAGCCCAGGCAGGACCCAGCTTCACTGCAGTATATAAAGCATAGGCTGTCAATCTGGCACACCTGAGACCAGGGACGTGCAGATGGTGTTAGAGGGGTAGGGGCCCAAATTCATAAAAGCCGATTTTTGCAAATAAATAAATAAATAAATATGCCTGGAATGACTACTTTTGCAACACTGTTAAAGGGATATTAAAATGTATTTAAAACAAACACATGACTGCAGTTGATTCAGACACTGCTACGTGACAGTTAATTAATGATGCATGTAAAGAAATGAAGTGTATTTTGGTAAATTCTCCTCACATGTTAACCAGCCTAACTCTTACCTAGCCCTCTCACTGACATCCTGACTTGCAGAAGCTCACCTTAATAATACTGCTGATAAAGATGCACTTCGACTGGCTGCGTGTCTGCCTCTCTCGCGCCCCATATTCGTCTCGTACCACCTCTCCATAGAAGACATAATTGCTTCAGTAATAATGAAGATAATAAGAAGATGCTGATATTGTATGGCTAAGATATTATTACTGTGTGCCAACAAATTAGTTTAGTATTATTCACATATCATAATACTGTCATTGATGAAGATCTATGAACAACAATCCAATACAATGAATGACTATTAAGTTAGAATCATACAATCAAAAAATTGTAGTTACTGTTTAAGTCAGTTAGCCTGAATGTCTACCAGAGGACCCCAGTCAACATGGGTGATTTTAATGATCAAGATAGAGAACATTTATTTTCTTGACACAGAGAGAGAGCGAGAGAGAGAGAGAGAGAGAGAGGGCGAGAGAGAGAGCTAACGTTATCTAGCTAACGTATTACATTAGCTAACTATCTATCAAGACAATAAGACAACATTAAAACTGCTGTGATGTGATGGGACCTTTAAGTTCAGGTTATGGGACACCAAGAACTTGACCATATTCCACTGATTCCATGGACGGCTGGTATAAATGGGATAACAGGGCTAAGCCCTCCCTATCTTTTACAATAAAGATGAGAAAATTATTGTTAAAAACCTTAGAACAGATTATTTTGAATTTTATTGGAACCTAATAGCAGCAACAGCACTAAATAGTCACAAGAAAAACACAAAATACATCTAAATGGGCTAATTTTTTACAGCCCAAACACAATTGCATCAGCTTCCATTCATCTTCGTGTTACGTGAGTGACTAGTGTCTTGGCACGCCCCTTTGCTCAGCAAACAAGCCTCTTTGGGGCCCATGTGGGGCCACTGCGGGCAGTAACAGAGGGCCCGCTGTGGGCAGTTCACTGTGGGCCCCGTTACCGGCATGAAATGCGGGGCATGTGTGGGCCCCACACTAAAGGCCTCTGGTGAGCTGCCCACACTAAGCAGAGTGGGCCCTCAGTGGGCCCCATTACTGGCATGAAATGCGGGGCATGTGTGGGCCCCACACTAAAGGCCCTTGGTGGGGCCCCAGTGGGCTGCCCACACTAAGCAGAGTGGGCCCTCAGTGGGACCCATTGTGGGCCCGCAGCATGCCCATAGTATGCCCACGCTTTGGGCTGGGAGCAGTGGTCCCACACGGGCCCATAGTGCCCCATGTGTACCTGGTATGCTAGTGACATTTATTGACAGCCAGCTCAAACAAAAAAAATGAAGAAAATATAAATTATACGAAGAAATAATTTATTGAAAATTGGAAACAATTGGAATCGAAAAACAAAACTATATACCAAATTAAATGCTTTTATAAAACAGAACAACAAACATAGAACCACATTTGAACACAATAAGAATATTAAATCTAAGAAAACCCCAAACATTAAATCTATTTATTTTTTGCTCCTTCTGCTCCTTCCTCCATCTCTATCCCTGGCATTTCTGAGCCACATTTTGATGGCAGCTTCCACCTCGGATGCTGTGGCCCGGTTGCTTTTTGTCACAGCATCTGAAGAAAACAACAATTGAAATGTAAGTGCACAGTATGAGTTAGCCACAGGTGGAGCATTTAATCTAGCCTGGGATTCCAGTCACCTGTTGGGGTAGAGGCCATCTCGAACAGAGATGTCTCGAAACCTGGGCAAGTAAAGACAAAATTATCTGTATGTGACCGTGTTTTTTTATGTAGGTAAACTGGAACTTTGATTGTTCCGTGGACTCAGGCGGGGCCAAATTCAAATTAAACTACCCAATCCAACTTCTTTGAGTATTTAAAGTAATGAGGATTGGCACCACCTCATGACCAAGCCCAAACTGAACCAGGGCTATAGGCTATATTTACTTGTGTACTGCTAGAGTGATGGAGTGTGTCAAGTTTATTACTGCACACATGCACAACATGTCAGATGTATTGCAGACTATATGAGACTACAATAAGCTGCTGTGTGTGTATGTTGGCCAAATTTCTGATGGTTCAAAATTATTAAAATTGTAAAGTTATGAGTAATAGTTAATCTGTAATTAAGTTGGTTAAAAAATAACAGCATGAGCCGCTGTATGGGAACATTTAAGGGACAAAAAATGTAACAAAAAAACTAGTGTTCTTTCTCTTAACTATATTATGAAACAGCTGCGACAAACCAAAAAGTTGAGACGGTACTTGTCTTGTTGGATGGGCAGTTTTAGTTAAGTATGGGATGGACCAGTTATACCTTGGACAACTTGTTTACATTTTACTGTAATTTTTGCAGAGGTCTGACTATATGCAGCATTGGGCATGGGCAGTAAATAAAAAGTTTGAGCACTGCTTACCCTAAAGCAGTTATAGTCTTAAAACATTTTAACTGTACTGTCAACAGGGGGTTGACCTCAAAGGTCAAAACTGCTGTGGGCCCCGCATGGGCTAACCCACAGAAGGCCCATGTGGGCTTACTGTGGGCAAGACCATAGTGGGTTGCCCACAGAAAACCCTCATGGGGGCCTCAAAGGGCAAAACTGCTGTGGGCAAGAGCACAGTTGGGCTTGCCCACAATAAGCCCACATAGGGGCCTCAAAGGGCAAAACTACTGGGGCCCATGTGGGATTAGTGCAGGTTTGCCCCTGCCCACATTGCCCCACAGTAAACCCACACCTACCCACAGTGGGCCCTCACGGGCATGTTCGCTGGGTGGTTTGCTGATCATTTGGGCTAAATGCAATCAGCCCACAGGCCACTGACTTTTGACCAATGACAGCACAGACAGTACAGTAAAGTGCTACTTGTGTGAAAGTGGGAAGGGAGAAAAGTGTAACTCAGACCGTAATTGTATCTGGTTGGGAATGCGTGACCAATGTGGTGCATCGGCAAGAATGCAAGGATGTTATCTTCAAAGATGTTCATTGATAACAACTGGTGGGTGTGTATGGTTGATTTGCTGCACGCACACACACTTTAGAATGGGAAGAGCTCCATAACCGGCTTGAAAGAATAGCCCATTGTATCGCACCTACACGAGTTTCCTTCGGCATCTGATCTAATAACAAGGGCGCTGATTGGCTGACCCCCACCACCTTATCAAGTGACTAAACAACTATAATACGCAATGAACAAGTCCTTCGTCACAGAAAGTGAGCGACTGTGGCAATGGCGGCCGCGGGCGTTAGCATGAACGAGGTGGATTATTTACTTTCTCATCAATTTCCTACACTGTCTTTGGAGGAAAAATTGGAAGTGAAGGGACTGGGGACACATGTTCAAATAACACAAAAGGACAAATGACAAAATCATAAGTTTTGTGTTACTTGGTTTCAACGAAAGGACTGGCCAGTGGCAGGTGTAGCCAAGAATTCACTTTTCTGTTTCCCATGCTTGCTTTTTGGGGGAGACACGGCTTGGACCCAACAAGGAATTGTGGATTTGAAGGATTTATCCGATAAAATTAGGAAACGTGAATGCAGCACAAGTCACATTGGAAGTAGCGTAAAGCTACCAATGCATGGTAAAGTTAACATCGCCTGTCAACTTGATGGGTATGGACGTTTTTATTGGATTTTACTATTGGTAACCCACAGAAGACAATCCACAAATACGTACCATGATCCACAAACGTTTTCGCATTTGTGGATCCATTTTTACATGTGGAATGGGTTTTACACATTTGTGGATCACTTCCTGCGAGTTTGTGGGTCATGTGACATTTGTGACTTCCATCCTATTTATTTGTGGATTTTTGTCCCATTTTTACTGCACGGATCTGAGGGCCATCACATTTCTATACAGAGACACAACAAGCTGATAAAGAAAAACAGGCATTCATTATCACGGATTGTGGACTGTATTTAATTTTGTGGGGCACATGAGCTAGCTCTGCAGGGGTCCGACGAATCTCCGACTTCACTCTAGGGCGGCGTGTTTCTGGACCTCGTTGACTAGTTCTCTTTTTTTGGATAGCCAGTTAGCCAATCACCTGTCAAGCACACAGGTTGCCAAGTACACGTCTAAGACGCGCCAAAATGAGTTGCTTGATTGTATGTTAGCTGTTTACGGACAAAAATTGGCGGATGAAATATCGCAGGCACCATAGGCTGCGGAACCGGTATGGCCAGTAGGGCCGTGGCCATACCTACTTTGTCGTGCATCAAACATAAACGTGTAAAAATTCAAATCGCAAATACGTTACATTCTTAATGTATTGCACTTTTGTGCGCTTCCCGGGCTAATTTCCACTAGCTGTAAGCCTACGTACAGTACGTAGCCTATCACAAGCAACAAACTGTTTCCTAATGATTGATTGGTTATTTGTGTCACGTGAGCTTAGTGTCACACGGACGTGAATTTCACAGAACAAAATACCAGTGCTCTATGTAAGTAGACTAACTGCTAGCGTGTTCGCTAAACTTTAAGCAATAGTAACGTTAAAATGAATGATGAAGCGTCGAAAAATAACTGACTTCTTCGGGTCAAAGTTAACCAAGGTAGCTGAGACAACCACCGTCACTCCAACCCACAATGAGCCCTCTGAGGAACCAGAAGTAGAATTTCTAACTGTTGCTGCTCCAACTAGCCCCTCTGCCGCTACCCTCAACGTTATGAGCCTATTGCCAGACGTACACAGGCTGTTGAAATTGTTTTATACAATTCCCGTGTCAACTGCCAGCGCCAAGAGGTCTTTCTCAACCCTTCGTCGTATGAAGACTTATCTAAGGTCAACAATGACTCAAAGGAGACTCAATGACTTGATGTGCATCCACACACACAGGGATGCTTTGGCCAATGTGGATGGTCTCGCCATTGCCAGTGACTTCATCCAGCACAACGAGAGACGGAGGAACTTCTCTGGGAACGTTTAAGACGGGGTGGTGAGCGTTGACATTTTTTAATCCTATGCAGCTGTCACAGCCTCTCGCCCTTGACATCAAAGCGATTGCTCTTGACACCTGCTACACCAGCTGACACCTGCTACACCAGCTGACACCTGCTGACCCCCCCTTCAACCCGGCAATCGCCCTCACCCTTAAAAGGCCTCCACTATGGACCAGTCTTCGCTGGAACGTCGCCATTCATGGACTTCTGCCTGCCTGCCTACCTGCCACAGAGCCACCTCCTGCTCTACCCCCGAGATCGGTCACTTCAATAAAGACTGGATTCTTCCCTTACCTGGTTGTCCCGTCTGCTTTTGGGTTCCTTCCCGATACGTGACAGTACGTTCCAGCCACTATGGACCCAGCAGACCATTCTACCACAGACCTGGCCACGGTCTGCCAGGCTGTAGCCAACCAGGAATCGGTCCTGGGCCAGCACAGCCAGGTGCTACAGGGGATGGCTGACGCCCTCCGTGGGCTCAGCTCAAAGATCTCCGGAATCCAGACCCAACTTAGTGCCTCCGCTAGCCCGGGATCCGCCCCTCCAGCTCCGCCACCCCCAGCGCCATCAACTTCGGCTAAGGAACCGTGGGTTGCCCCGCCCGATAAGTATGATGGAGATTTTGGACTTTGTCGCCCTTTTTTGATGCAGTTTGAGATTGTGTTTAACCAGCAGCCCCAGTCATATTCCACGGATGGAGCCAAAGTCGCTTACATCATGGGTCTTCTCCGGGGAAGCGCCCTGGATTGGGCTACAGCGGTGTGGGAGATGCGGGCCTCCACTTCCTCATCCTACACTGAATTCACCACTGCTTTTCGCCAGGTTTTTGATCATCCCGTGCGGGGAAAGGATGCGTCAAAAAGACTGATCTCTCTCCGCCAGGATTCCCGCAGCGTCGCTGACTACTCAGTTGAGTTCCGTACGCTATCAGCGGAGAGCGGATGGAACAACGAGTCCCTCCAGGCCGGCTTTTCCAACGGGCTAAGCGAATCCATAAAGGACGAATTGGTTTCCTACCCCGAGCCTGGAGGGTTGGAGGAATTGGTTACCCTGGCCATTCGTGTGGACAACCGTCTCCGGGAGAGGAGGCGAGAGAGGACGCGCTGCTTTCCTGGTCACAACAACTTACCACGGGCCACACGTCCAAACTCTGGGGGCCGAGCTCGCTCGACTGAGGTTGCCGTCCTCCGAGAAAGCCCGAGGCGTGACTCTTCCCCAGCTTCGGAGCTGATGCAACTCGGCCGCTTCCGGCTCAACCCGGAGCAGCGTCAACGCCGCATCACCGAGAACAGCTGCTTGTATTGTGGTCAGCCTGGTCACTTTCTCGCCTCCTGCCCTCACCGTTCCGTCAAACTAGCAGGCTCACGAGGGAGGGGGAGGATCCTCGTGAGCCCAACTGTCTGCCCTCTGTCTCCTTGTCCACATACCCAGTTGCAAGCTACCATCAGTTTTAAAGGTCAGTCCACTAAAATTTTGGCTTTAATTGACTCTGGAGCTGATGAAAGCTTTTTGGATGCAAGTGTTGTGAAGCAGCTAGGTCTTGCCACTGTGAGTCTGGACCAGCCTCTTGAAGCTAATGCCCTGGATGGACGTCTCCTCGCCCGTCATCATCACCCCTTGGTGCGGGGTTCTTTTTTGTGGCCAAGAAGGACAAGACCCTCCGGCCGTGTATTGACTATAGAGGCCTCAATAACATCACAGTCAAGAATAAGTACCCTCTGCCCCTCATGACTTCCGCTTTTGATTCTCTCCAGGGAGCCACAGTGTTCACTAAACTAGACCTCCGCAATGCTTACCACCTGGTCCGGATTCGAGACGGAGATGAATGGAAGACTGCCTTCAACACCCCCCTGGGGCATTTTGAATATCTGGTGATGCCGTTTGGTCTTACTAATGCCCCAGCTGTCTTCCAGAGTCTGGTCAATGACATCCTACGTGACATGTTGGATCGTTTCGTTTTTGTTTACCTGGATGATATCCTGATTTTTTCCAGAGACCTGTCAGAGCATGTCATGCACGTCCGCCAAGTCCTTCAACGGCTTCTGGAGAACTGCCTTTTCGTAAAAGCAGAGAAGTGCAAATTCCATGCCCCTTCAGTCACCTTCCTGGGCTACATCGTGGCCGATGGGCAGGTGAGAATGGACCCCGCCAAGGTCAGAGCGGTTCTTGAGTGGCCAAGCCCGACCAGCCGTAAGCAGCTTCAGAGGTTCCTCGGGTTTGCCAACTTCTACAGACGGTTCATCTGCAACTACAGCCGCGTTGCAGCCCCACTAACCGCTCTTACCTCCACCTCCAGACCGTTCCTGTGGACCCCTGTAGCAGAGGCATTTTTCCCAGCCCTCAAGCACCGCTTCACCACAGCTCCTATCCTCATCCAGCCAGACCCAACCAAGCAGTTCGTTGTAGAAACGGACGCCTCTGAGATTGGGGTGGGGGCGGTCCTTTCTCAGCGCTCCAGTGAGGATGGCAAGACACACCCCTGTGCCTTCCTGCCTCGCCGTCTCTCCCTAGCTGAAAGGAACTATGATGTGGGGAATCGTGAGCTCCTGGCGGTGAAATTGGCACTGGAGGAATGGCAACATTTTCTGGAGGGGTCTGAGCTTCCTTTCATAGTGTGGACTGACCATAAGAACCTGGAATACATCCAGTCAGCAAAGTGACTCACCGCGCACCAAGCCAGGTGGGCGCTCTTTTTTGGTCGTTTCAATTTTTCTTTGACGTACAGACCTGGCTCCAGGAATGCCAAGCCCGATGCTCTGTCTCGTGTGCATGGGGAGGAGTCTGAGCCCAAGCTCCAACCTGACACCATCGTTCCCTCTACCTGTGTGGTTGCGGCTGCGGCTGTCACCTGGAACATTGAAAGGGAGGTCATGGCAGCACAACAGACTCAGCCTGACCCAGGTATTGGTCCCCCCGGGCGCTTGTTTGTTCCAGACGCTGTTAGATCTAGCGTGTTGCAGTGGGCTCACTCTTCCAAACTTACCTGCCATCCTGGAGTAACCCGTACCCTAGACTTCCTCCGCAGGCGGTTCTGGTGGCCTTCCATGACGGAGGATACTGGGTCTTTTGTTTCTGCCTGTCCTGTTTGTGCCCAGAATAAGCCCTCCACTCGGGCCAGTGCTGGTCTGCTGCGCCCCCTGCCTGTTCCACACCGTCCCTGGTCGCGTCTGTCCTTGGATTTCGTCTCTGGTCTGCCCGCCTCCGACAGTAACACCATTGTACTGACTGTCGTTGATCGCTTCAGTAAATTTGCTCACTTTTTGCCCTTGTCTAAACTGCCTTCGGCCCGAGAGACTGCGGATCTGCTGGTCAGGGAGGTTTTCCGGGTCCACAGTCTTCCCCGTGATATAGTGTCTGACCGTGGCCCCCAGTTCACTTCTGCTGTCTGGAAGGCTTTCTGCTCTGCCATCGGTGCCACCGTCAGCCTGTCATCGGGGTTCCATCCTCAGACCAACGGCCAGGCTGAGAGGGCCAACCAGGCATTGGAGACTGTCCTCCGCTGTCTGGTGTCTGCCAACCCATCCTCTTGGTCCTCACAACTTCCCTGGGTAGAATATGCCCATAACACCTTGCCATCGTCTGCTACTGGGTTGTCCCCTTTTCAATGCCTTTATGGCTATCAGCCCCCCCTTTTTCCTTCTCAAGAGGTAGACATTCCGGTTCCGTCTGTCCAGGCCCATGTCCGTCGGTGCCGTCAGACCTGGCGGCGAGCCTGTGCTGCACTGCTCAGGGCCTCCGGCCGTTACCAGCGCTTGGCGGATCGTCATCGCACCCCTGCTCCGGACTACTCCCCCGGTGACCAGGTATGGCTCTCTACCAAGGATCTACCCTTGAGATCGGACGCTAAAAAACTGTCCCCCAGGTATATTGGTCCCTTTCCCATTGTCAAAGTCATTAACCCCTCTGTGGTCCGTCTGAAGCTGCCCCGCACTCTCCGGGTTCACCCTTCCTTCCATGTGTCCTGCCTCAAACCTGTCTCTACCAGCCCTCTAGTTCCTCCGGCCCCCCGCCCCCACCTTCTCGTATGATCAACGATCATCCGGCTTACACCGTTCGTCGTCTCCTGGACTCTCGTCGCCGCGGTCGCGGCCTGCAGTATCTCGTGGACTGGGAGGGATATGGCCCGGAGGAGAGGTGTTGGGTCCCTCGTCGCCTTTTCCTGGACGCGAACCTCATCCGGGACTTCCACAGGACGCACCCTGACGGGCCTTGTAGGTCGCCCGGTGGTGCCCCTCGGAGGGGGGGTACTGTCACAGCCTCTCGCCCTTGACATCAAAGCGATCGCCCTTGACACCTGCTACGCCAGCTGACACCTGCTACACCAACTGACACCTGCTGGCCCCCCTTTCACCCCAGCAATCGCCCTCACCCTTAAAAGGCCTCCACTATGGACCAGTCTTCGCTGGAACGTCGCCATTCATGGACTTCTGCCTGCCTGCCTACCTGCCACAGAGTCACCTCCTGCTCCACCCCCGAGATCGGTCACTTCAATAAAGACTGGATTCTTCCCTTACCTGGTTGTCCCGTCTGCTTTTGGGTTCCTTCCCGATACGTGACAGCAACTGGACTTGACGTGTCAAATGATTTATACTTTCTAATCATACTGATTATACTATTTGATAGTGACTTAAGTGTATGCTATAATCAGGAGAAATAAAAACGGCAATAATAAATAATAATAAATAAAGTTATGCGTTACGAGTGTGGCTTGGGGGGGGCGTCACGTCATTCTTGGCACTACCCATTCGAAATGCGTTCCGCGGCCTATGGCAGGCACCATTTGTGGCTGTGCAAGCTGATGAGACAACCGATGTGGCAGGTGTAAGCCAGTGCATGATTGTGCTCAGGGAACAGTCTGAGAACAATCTTCAGAGCACTTTTTCTGAAACACGGAAATTAATACAAATAGCCATCACAACCCCAATGACATCTGCAGAATAAGAGAGGTGTTTCAGTACACTTAAGAGGATCAAATCATTCCTCCGATGTACTATGGGACAGGATAGGCTGAACGCCCTGGCTATGCTGTCTATTGAGCGGGACTTTGTTCAAAAATCACCGGACTTCAGTGACATGGTGATTAACCTGTTTGCATCCCAGAAAGGTCGTCGATGTGAGCTTCTCTTCAAATAAGGTAGGCCCAAGCCTATAGACCTCTTAAAAGACCATTAGACACGTTTAGCTTTCCTGTCTACATATTGCTTGTCTCTCTTCTATAATGACCATTCTTTTTGCTGTGTTTACCAAATTGTTTTATTCAGGGCATTGTTTGACACAATGTGTTGCAAAACAGTTGTGATAAAAACAGTTGCAGTATTTATTGGTAGTCATTTCAGTTCGGACACGTTTGGTTGTACTTCCGTAGGTGAGCCCTTTTCTGACATTGTAGGCTACATGATTCTGCATTCTGTTGTATCATGTAGTATATCATTCCATCATTCTTGCATATGTTGTTCTTGTTAAAAATGGCATGTGCTAATGTGTACAGAGACAAATAGTTAAATAGTGTGTGTGTGTGTGCGCGTGCGTGCATGTGTGAGAGAGGTTTTTTGGCATCAGGCCATTCTTGTACTTCTCTATAGTGTTGTTGTAGAGCACTTGCTATAATCTACTATAAGGTATATAGTGTCGTTGCTCTTACTTGGTATCTCAGATGTTATATTGCTGTTGCTGCAGTGTGAACTATAGATTGGTATACTATATTTGTAGCCCACCCACCCAATATCACCACCAGCCATCACTGGAGGTAGGATTGGTAGAGTTTTGTACCTCCGGCCCCAACTCATCTCTCCCTGATACCACCATGGCCAGAGAAACCAGGAACACCTCTCACAATGTTTTCAGGAGATTGAGGCTCTTGCGTTCATTCCATTCCCTATGTTAATTGTGCCTCTTTTACCCAGTTCCAACCAATTACAATTTCGGTGTTAGATAGTAGTCTCCAACTCTTCCTCCTGCATCTTAGACATCATTCCCACTAAGCTGCTCAAGGAGGTATTTTCAACAGTTAGTCCCGGTATTCTGCAGGTTCTTAATTCTCTGGCCTGTGGTTCTTTTCCAGACAGTTTCAAGCATGCCATTGTTCACCCATTGCTGAAGAAACCTAATTTAGATCCCCTGTCCTTAAGTAAATGGTATTTTCTATCTAAGGTTCTGGAAAGAGTAATTTTATCTCAGTTGATTTCTTTTATGAAGACTAATAGTGTTTTTAACAGTTTCCAGTCTGGTTGCCCTTCATAGTACCGAGACAGCCCTAGTTAAGGTCACTAATGACCTACTGCTGACTGCAGAGAGAGGTGACTGATCAGATTTAGTTCTTTTAGACTGAAGACAGTCAGCCTTTGAGACAGTTGATCACAACATCCTCTTACATTGCTTAGAGAGTTGGGTTGGCATCAACGGCTCAGCTCTTACTGCGGCTTATTACGCTCTTACCTCACCAACAGAACTTTTTCTGTTGTTCTGGATAACTCTACTTCCTTGATGGCTCAGTTGAGTTGTGATGTCCCCCAAGGCTCAGTTCTTGGCCCCCTTCTGTTTTCTATATATATGCTTCCCCTTGGTCAGGTCTTTTAAAATCACAATGTGCTTTCGCATTTTTATGCTGACGACACTCAGTTATACATGCCACTAAAACCCATAGATCCTAGCGCCCTAGCAAATCTCACAACTTGCCTCTCTGACATCAAATCCTGGATGTTGGAAAATTTTCTCATATTTAATAAATTTGAGTCTGAGGTCATTCTGTCCCGAAAATTCTATCAGCCCTTTTGTTACTTATCTTGGTGATCTGTCAGGTAGTCTTAAGCAGGCTGCTAGGAATCTTGGGGTAATATTCGATGCTAACCTCTGTTTTGATAATCAAATCAAACATGTTGTTCAGTCGTGCTTTCTGCAGCTCAAGTTAATCTCCAAAATTGGATCATTTTTATCGATTGCCGATCTGCAAAAAGTTGTACATGCTTTTATCTATTGTCAGCTTGACTATTATAATGCACTTTACTCTGGTGTCAGCAAGGGCTCTCTCCACCATCTGTAGTTGATACAAAACGCCGCTGCTTGGCTCATTACTGGGACAAAGAGGAATGACAATATAATTCCTGTGCTTGTCTCCCTACACTGGCTCCCTGTTATATTTTGAAATGATTTTAAAATGTTATTGCTCACTTTTAAGGTTTTAAATGGTCTTGCTCCTACATTGACCCTTTGCACGTGACGTCACGTCCCACCCGCGGGGAATATGAACGCCATGACGGACGGCAGAAGATCAATCGATTTCGCCTCCTCGAACAGAGCTTTGCCTGGTTTCAAGGGAGGCTGTCCCCACTGTCGTGGCCCATCAGTGCAGCTTCTGTCTTCTAGGTGTTTCACGGCAGAGTCTCGTGCATACAGCAGAGCCACGATGTGGGAGCAGACCTCTCCAAGGCCTGCTTTACATGTGCAGTGGCCGCACACAACGGTTCCATCCTTCTTCACAGACACCCATGGTTTCAGCTGGGTCGCAGACAGAGCCTGACTATGATGGACCTTAAATTACAGATAGTGCAGGCGGGTCATTCCATGGAAAGTGTTAAGATTGGACTTTGGAAGTTTGAGGTTTTTGATCATAACCAAATATTATATATATATATATATATATATATATATATATATATATATATATATATTTTTTAACCAAAAATTATGCATTTTTAATTTAATTAACACATTTCATATGAAGAGGGAAGTATTTTTGCTCATAAGAAATAAAAGTCTGAGATTTATGTGATATTTTTGAAGTGTTACCTTACATGAATGTGAGAAATGGTCAGAATGGACATGAGAAAATGATTGTAATTTAACAAAAACAGCTAAAAAAATACAAATTGTATATTTATTATTTAATTGTATTTTGCTTCATGCTAACCAGTACACTTGAATCAGTGGCTTCAGACACTGAAAACATTACTGACAGTTTAATTATGCCTCCTTGTCCCCTTTGAATGTTGTGGACTCAAACTTAACACTTTCTATGGAATGACCCAAATGCTAGCTACATGGCAAGACTGTGTAACCTACTATGAAATGGAAAGGAAAGTATGAGCTGCTTTTGATTACAGTTGATTTGAGTTTTGATGGCATCCTAGGGGAAACAGGTTGAAAACATACACAGCTGGCTAGCTATGTCTTACCTTTGCCATTATGAGGTACATCCCCCTGCTGTGAGCGTAGCACCGCGATTCTGTAACCCAACCAGCTACAAAGAACTGGTAAGCATCCAGACTTTTGTATGCTTTTAGGTCAGCACCTGTGTATGGGACACTCCGTTGGTAACATAGTGGTACAGATCGTGGGGATTGAACTCGGGCAGACTGGATGATTTTGCTAGATCCGTGAACACATCGGTAGGAAGAAGTTACGGGTCTGTAGCTAACCCTGCTATCGCTAGCTTCTCCACATATCGCTCTTTGTGCCGTCCTACAAGGTGACTCACTTCACAGGACAACTCCACAACATTACTCAGACTATTGGTAGCCGTCACGTAAATTTAAACTAATTTAAGCTACTCATCCGTCGCAATATTTTGTTTGTTTTTGTTGTTCGCTTTTGAATTTTCCGGTCTATCACTTCCTGCCGTCCGTCCGTCATGGTGCAGTCTCCCTCGTCACGTGATAATTGTGACATGTCTGCAAAGGGTGAATACATTTCTGATTTATTGACCTGGGATATGCTCTCTCAACCTTTAAGATCAGCAGATGGAGCCCTACTGGTTATTCCTAGGTTTCAGGTTTGTCATAAAGGGTGATCAGGCTTTTGCTGTTAGAGCCCCCACACTATGGAACTCTCTCCCTGTCAAACTAAAGACTAACCAAGCCTCTACCTTCTTTTATATTATATCTTAAAACTTTTCTTTTTATGAAAGCTTTTATAGATGTTTGATATTTGTTTTTATTTATTTATACTGTTTTTATTTTTGCCTGGTTTTATTTCTTTGTAAAGCACTTTGTAACATTGTTTTAGAAAAGTGCTATATAAATAAAGTTTATTATTATTATTATTATTACTATTACATGTTTCTGGGTGGTGGTGTGTGTGGGTGCTCCTGTCTGGTCTTCTTCTTGGGGCTGGGATGAGGCGAACTGCAGGCTCGCTGCATCAGTTCTAGGCAGGAAGGGCAAGGTAGTCCTTCGGTGGGGATGGGGGGGTTGGTCAGGCCCTCAGGATGGTGGCACTGGACCCAGTCGGCAGTTGCAGGCAGGCAGTGAGCTGCTCCAGGGCCACTTGGCTGTCGATGTCCTTTGGGTCTGAATGCAGCCAACATCTTGCTGCGTCTAGCAGGTACTGCACTAGAATGAAGCGGCCAGCTGGCATCCTCCAGGGCAAGCGTCCTGAACTAGCAGTGATGTTCCTCTGGCGTGAGCCCCGCCCGGTCCAGGACAGCTCACCTGATAACGTCGTAGTCTCCTTGGGAGGATGCCATTAGGTTGTCCGCGGTAGCTTCTGCCTCCCCAGTGAGCAGGGGAAGTGTGTGTACAACCCATTCCTCTTTTGCCACCCACACTGATGCCAGGCTTTTTGAAGATGTCCAGGAATACCTCGGGGTCGTCAGTGGTTGTCATCTTAGGAAGGGTGATCTGGCCACTTCACCATATCATCAGCCCCGCGGGCAGCTGGAGGGGAGCACAGCAACTCCCTCAGGAGAGCTTGATCTTTGGCCCGCTGAGTGGCCATTTCCTACAGGGCTGGTGTCTGGTTGTGCAGAGCCTGCATCTACTGGTGCTGCATGCAGGCTTGGCTCTCCTGGAGGCTGGCGACCCGGTCGAGGGTTTGTCCTAGCAGAGATTCTGTCAGCTGACTTGTTTGCTGATAATAATAATAATAGCAGCAACTATTTATTTATATAGCACTTTTCAAAACAAAGCTGACCCATCCTCACCCGTATTGGCCACTACACTCCACTGTTGCCACTGGAGGGTGATGAATGGAAGGCAGACACTATTAAGGTGGTAACACAGGCTTTTTTATCTAATTTAATAATGTCTTTCATTCACTCCGCATTGGCCGGTGCTCTCTGGTGCTGGAGCCACTCACTCGCTCTCTTCTTTCAAAGCTTTGTCTGGCTCCTCTCTCTCTCTCTCTCTCTCTCTCTCTCTCTCTCTCTCTCTCTCTCTCTCTCTCTCTCTCTCTCTTCCTCTTGCTGTGTTCTGCCATCTCTTTGTCAGCGTCTATCAGTCAGTCAGCCCAGGACCCAGCTTCACAGCAGTGTATAAAGCATAGATGTCAATTAAGCATACCTGAGGCTGATCACTTATCAGCCTCCCTACGAACAGAAACGTCTGCTCTCCTGAGACCCACACCCCAACCGACGCTAAACCACACCCCATTCCTACAGACATCAGTCACATCAGGAGTTGTTCCTGTTAAAAATCCCTGATGACAAACAAACAATAGCTTCATCACCTAGTGAGTGGGGGGGGGGGTACACTGGGGAAAAAACTGCAGGTACCAGGAAGGATTTCCAAATATGTCTTAGCAGTTAATAGAAGAGATTGCTCAAGAGTTCTGCAGTGTTCTTTTATCTGAATGTTCTGTGGGTGACCAGAAACCACAAACAAGGTTGCACAACAAGGTTGGAGGCAAGTTTCTGTTTGTCCAACTGTCTGTCTACCAACGGCAGCTCTTATGAGCCTTGAAGTGTATATTAGGAGAGGAGAATTCTCTCTTTGTTTGCAGTTTCAAATAAAGTAGAAAAAGACAAAGTGGAAGAGAGTAGAACAGAGTGAGGCGGAGTAGAGTAGAATGGCTGTCCGTAAAGAGGGTTGAACAAAAACGATTTTCATATTCCCAGGTAAGGCTTATGTTTGTTAAATCTAACCCCTTTTCTGTTGATCTTGAACCTGTAAGAGCAAATATGCACATGGACAAGTGCAATCCAACCGTCTCATTGCTCAATCTGAGAGGGGCAAAGTTTCAGACACCAATATTTACCATTCACCGAGGTAGTGGAAAAACCATGATATCAAATACATTCCCATCCAGGTGGGAAATGGAGAGAATGAAAGGCCTGTAAATGAATATTGACTCTAATACACACTGGATGAAAGTGAAAAGGCCATCAAACAGACCCGTCTTTTAAGGCCCTTAGGACACTAGCACCACAAAACTTAATACTGCCCCAGTTCTGTGCAACAGCAAACAGACGATTTCTCACCAAAGGCAGCCTGTTACATCATTTTTTTTTTTTTTTTGGGGTTGGTTTTTCTTTTCTTTTTTTCCCCCACATGCTATTAACTCAGAGTAAAGCGCCCGAGCCAGTTGCTCATGAACCCAGCAGATCCAGGCCCAGCCATGTGAAAAGCATCTACCAGTTTGGCTCTGTTGGAGTCACCGCTCATTAAGAGGGCCAATCTGAAAGAGTTTCTCTCTCGCCAGCAGACGGGCAGATCCTCGCCAAAACAGAAGGGAAGGTGAGCGAGAGAGAGAGAGAGAGAGAGAGAGATGGCAAGAGAAAAGGAGAGAAGAGAAAAGATGGGTACAAAAGGAAGGAAAAGGAAGGCTGAAGGGAAAGAGGAAAAGAGATGGGGGTTGGGGAGTTGCAGGGAGTATGGGAGATGGGAGATGAAACACATGAGCGTGGTGGAGAGAGAGAGAGAGAGACAGACAGACAGAGAGAAAGAGCGAGGGAGCGAGAGAGGGTGGGGTTGGTGCTAGAAAAAGTGCCGGTGGATATCATTAGGGTCGAGCGTGAGGGCTTTTTAACGAGTGCGAGCTCCCAGAACCCCTCCGTCCTCGGTGGCGCCTGCTGGCTAGGAGGCCCTCGGGCTCCCACTCCCCACTGAGGGCTCTGGCCTGTTCCATCAGCGCTGAACTTTGTGGGGGGGCACAGGGTACAGATTTATTTTGTGAGACAACCTGTTGAGCAACCAGCGAGTTTGCACACTGACACAACTGAAAAAAAAATCACTATTGGTCTTACACACACACACACACACACACACACACAGCCTCAGGGATGAAGGGTTCGCCATGTGCTCTCTCTCTCTCTCTCTCTTTTTTTCCCCTCCTCCCATCAGCGGCATAATTGACTCTGCCTGACACGTAAACACAGCAGTAACAAACCCCGGCTTCCTCTTGATGTTGCGCAGCAGAGCGCACAGCTGTGTGATATGCTGGGAAAAGTCACCGGGCGTCTGTTGGCGAGCTAACCTTGCATCCCCGCCGTCGCCCATTTTGTTCTCCAACCAAGCCACGCTGTGGGGGGCTGAGAAGAAAAAATTTTCCTGTGGACAAAGAGAGGCCATGTTGTGATGGATTCCATCAGTTGAGGGGGAAAAGGGGGAAAGGATTACAGCTGCAGAGCTGAAATCTTGCAGGACCTGATTTTAACAGCAACAGTGGTGTGGCGATAAGGACAGTAGAAAGAAATAGAGAGAAAGGGGCTTGGAGTTATGAGGAGCAACAAGGAATGTTGTTCCCCCATTCCAGCTAGTATCTAGAAAGGCGGCAAACGCGAGATAAATAAAACACATTGTTGTTCTCTGTGCAGAAGTAAAAATCCAATTCCATTCCAATATAAGATATCAACCTTTTGAATACACGTGATTCATACTCACCCGAGAAAATCTAACTACGTTATTGGTGCTACCTCCTTCCCCTTATTGAAGCTATCTCCTATCTATTATTTAAGATTATAAAATATGCAATTACTTGCATTATGCATCAAGCGAGCGGTGAACATCAGGTAACATTTCCCAAAGCCGGGAATAAGTATTTTGCAGTCGCGTCTACTTGGCCAGTCACGTGACCTCCTGATAAATCATATACCTGATTATAACAGTGGGAGAGCTTTATTTGGGTTCAACCTGAAGAGAAAAGATCCCTTTTTAAATTCAAATCTTGCCGCAGTGAGTCAGCTAAACGGAAGTGGGAATTGTTCTCTGCAGGCAGGAGAAACCCAAGGAAACGAGGCTGGCCGTAAAACCGGAGCATGG
Source organism: Lampris incognitus (assembly GCF_029633865.1). Lineage (NCBI taxonomy): Eukaryota > Metazoa > Chordata > Actinopteri > Lampriformes > Lampridae > Lampris > Lampris incognitus. The sequence goes on from NC_079228.1 coordinate 23,990,713, forward strand.
CCAGATGAGGGATAGAGAGGGAACATGTGAGTTCATGACTGGATGGATGTCGGACTGATTTGTACTGGATCAGTTTGAACCGATAAGCCGACTTGACCCCCCCCCCCCCGGCAGGTGGAAGGACATGTAAGTGTGTGCACGTGCACATCTGCTTTGTGCAGATACCATCCAAAGAGATACACATCGAGAGAAAAAACATTTGCCAAGAGATCCTGACACGCCCAAGCGCCAAATGCACGCCAGCACCACACACGTGCATGTGTGTGCACGCGTAAGCGGACACGCGCCGACATAGAGGCGCAAGAGGCCTGGTTAGTCGACACGAAGAACACAAGTCGCTCTGGAAGTGTTTTGAAAACCATCAGCGGAGCGACAGAGAGGGAGAGAAAACGGAGAGACGGATCGAAGAGGAGTGCAGATGTGACGGGAGATGGAGGAAAAACAGTGCACACACACACACACAGAAGGGATCAGAAAGGAAAGGGGAAAACTAAATGAAAGGGATAGGGGGGAAGAAGAGAAGGGGGGCATTTTGGGGGAGGGGGGAGACGGCAGGTGGAGGGAAAGTTAAAAAAAACAATTGTGACAGACCACTGGTTGAAAACAAACATCATGTACTAAGAAGTCAAACAAGATAAGAGACGGGGAAAGATAGGAGAGGCAAGGTGGAGGGAGGGGGGTGCAAAAAGAGCATGAGCGAGATAATGTTTGAGAGAGAGTCTGAGGGAGAAAATCTATCAAACAGGCAGAGAGAGAGAGAGAGAGAGAGAGAGAGAGAGAGAGAGAGAGAGAGAGAGAGAGAGAGAGAGAACGCGCTCTTAGGCCGGTGCGGTTGTCACAGAGGAAAGGCTTTGGTAATAAAGACTGCTTTTTACTCTTTCACTTCTCCTCCGACAATAAAACATGAAGTAGAGCAGATATGATAATCCCCATCTGCCCCCCATGCCCACCCCTACCTCCTGTGTTAAATGTGATACGGAGTCCCGTATCAAGAGAGAACACACACGCACACGCACACGCACGCACACACACACATACACAAGGTGTGGCCAGAGGCCTCATCACGGTTCCAAAGGGAGTGAGTGTGTGCAGCATCCATGATGTGTAATTCATACAGCCGCTTGCTTTTGCCCGACACAAGCTTGTGACAGAGAAAGACGGGGACACAGAGTTATGCAGGGAGACAATGATGCGGGGACAGCGAAGAGAGGGAGGTAGCAGAGAGGGAGAAAGAGAGAGAGAAATGAACAAACGGTAACGTACAAAGAACAGGACAGACAAAAGGCAGAAAACGACACATTGTTCTTGTATCCACGGCAACAAGGAAAAACAAGGATAGGGAGAGCAACAGAAGAACACTAAGATGCAACAAAATGATACCAGATATATAGAGAGAAACGGATGAAAGAGAGCGAGAAACAAAGGGAGAGATGGTGGGAGCTGGAGGAGGAGGACAGATTCTCAGAAGCTGGCACAGACAAGAGTGATGGATAGAATTAGAGCGGCAAAACTGAAGCAAGGGCCAGGGGAAAGTTGGAGTAAAATGGAGGGAAATCCAACACGTATCACACACACACACACACACACACACACACACACACACACACACACACACACACACACACACACACAGGCAGGTGGTGTGAGATAAGTGTGTCTTGCAGGTCAGTGTCATGCAGGGGACTGAGCCCTGGAAATTTACTAGGAACCTTCCTCTTTCTCGCCATCCCTCGTTTTTGCTATCCTCCTCCTCTTCCTCCCTTGCTCATTCTCTCTTCCTGCAGCATGGCCCTGCTTAAAGTGAGTTTTAGCATTGGCTCTGGCGGGGGGGACGCTCAGCCGCTATCTCTTCCACGTGCGCCTGTGTGCGGGTTTACACAGCCCGCGTGTAAAATTAATATTTTCCGTTGAGGGAATTCAGTCTGTGAATGTTTGGGAGTACTTCTGCCGGTAGGACTATGGACTCTTTATTCATTTATGTGAACGCTGGCGTGAATCTGCATGGAGTCTGAGTGTGCTTGTGGAAGAGAGAGTCGGAGAAGTGGAGAGCCGGCCCGACTGAACTAGAGACAGAGAGATGGAGAAAGAGATAGGGACAGATTGAGAGATGGAATTGGGGGCGGGGGGGGGGTATTGGCATGTGCGGAATCTGTAGTCCTAGTCATTATCAATGGTAATGTACAGTATCTGCTGCAGGCCCCGGGGACCTGCTGGCTGCTGCTGCTTCCTAAACAGAGGAGACGGGTGTTCATGCTGTTCAGTGCCGTGGGACGCCTACTGCGCCTGCTCCACATTATTTGGTTACACCCAGCGCTGCACCGCCACGTCTGTCACATGGGCACAGGCGCACATCTATGAACCGACGCACACGTACTGAGACATGCATGCATATACACACCACACACACACACACACACACGCGTGCACACACTAATTCCAAACTCAACCAGCATCTATCATACATGCATTTGCAGATGCTGTAATACACGCATTAAATAAGAGAACCACACAGAAATATTAGACAGATCATTTTATTATATATTTGTGTCATAATATCAGTATCCGTAAGATCCATCATGAGGCACCCTTATACGTAGATAGAGGAGTAGAGACTCGGTCTGCATGCCTGTCGATTACAAAACACCCAGAACAGAATCGAAACATGCTGTCGACATGGCGGGATTTTAAAAAAAAGGGAAGATATTTTTACCCTATCTAGATGAAATTTCGCGGAGCTGCTTACATCTTTATTCCAAGGTGATGCTTTGTGCATAATTGGTGCAGAATGCGAGAACTGCTCTTACTCAGTTTACTGTTTATTTATTCAGGAGTGTTTGTTGCCGTGTAGAGACTGTGTTTGTGTGTGCATGCAGCATCTGCATGTGAATGTGTGCGTTTGTGTATTTGCGCGTTCCCAATGTGTGTTTTGAGCCTGAGCCTGCTTGTCAGAGTTCTTGTGCAACGGCGCTGTGTGCGGTACAGCCTGTTGTTCTCTTGAGAAATGGTGCCCTGTGTGTATCGGTGTGGGTTAGTGCCTTCCAGACCGCTCGCACAGACTGCGATATCACACGGGGCTTGCCTGAACTGGTTCAAACGACCGCACTGGACAGCTGTTGGGCAAGGCATTGCGAGCTGTTCCTGCCAAACCAGTAGACTGGCAGAGACAGGAACGCTCTGTGGAAAGTTTTGTTTTGAGCCTTTGAAGCAAAGCCCATTCCAGAGTTTCACCATGCAGCCGAGATGTTGGAAAGCAAAAACACAGAATCGATATCTTTCCGCCTATGACCAAACTGTTCCGGCTGAGGGCCCAAACGAGAATTGCAGTTTCACAAGGCTGAGCTTGGAATTCACCAAAAAAAACCATGTTGCTACATTTGTAATGTGGGGGCCCCTAAAAGAGGGAAGCCCGTGGCCCATTTCGGGGTACTGACCGGGAGTTTAAGAAACCGTGCTCTAGACGGTCTGCACGAATGAGCAAAATCCATGAAAGAAAGCGCTTTGAGAGCAACAGAATACATTTTTGGTACCGAGGCTCTCGATAATCCGCCTTCGACGGTCACGTGGGACTGCGGTATTACAAAAGAGCTGGAATCTACAGCCGAACCATTTCCATCCTGTCTTTACATAGCCACCCTGAAAGATACGATGACGAAATCTGATGCAAGTGGAACATGACATGTTCATTAACAAGAAGCCAATCATGTGTTCTGTGCCTATCAGGATCCAGGAATCAACCCGCCTCATTAGCATTTCGCTTAGAAATGGCGTGCTTACCGCCAAATCCCAAGATTAGACTGATTAAAAACAAATTCATCTTGTTTTTCCGGTATTCTAGGACATGAACGCACGAGGCATTTGGTATTTTCATCAGGTTTCTTGCATTTTTTTTTCATACACTCTATGAAAAGATCATACGATGGCTTTCAGAGCAGCAGCCAGAGAATGTTCTGACCTCCACACCACAGCCGTCCTCGAAAGCAGGGCTGACTGATCCTAAAGACAGACAGCCTTTGGCGAAAACCACCGCTGACCATCTCTTCCAGTTTTTGTATTGACAGTTTCCAATTTGAAATCGAGCACTCCAAACTGGATGGAACTAGCAGAGCCCCCCACCCCACCCCACCCCACCCCCGCGGCCTTGACAGACACAGACACGGCTTCTCCACCCAACCATGAAATAGCCACTTGTGTTTTAGTGAGAACAACTCCATTCCATTGTGACTATCAGTGTGGTAGAAAACCCAGCCTCCATACACACACACATGCACGCATGTGCACACAAACACACACACACATGCACACATGTGCAAACGATACACATGCATGCATGCACAGATATGGGTACATACATATAGATAGACAGAAAAGGATGTAGTCACGCAGATAACCAAACGCCCACACACACGGATTTTTATTGATACTGAGTATGTTATTTATATTGCGTTTTTGGTTTATCTGTCATGTTTTGCTTTTATCCTTTTTTGTAAAGAGCGCACACACACACACACACACACACACACACACACACGGACTGAGTTAAAGATGGGACAAAAGAAATCCTGGAGGACCAACTGCATGTCCTCAGGAGTTGATCAATACTATTCAATCTGCTACCCGGTCCATAGCTCATTAGGCTACATCTACTATCAAAACAACGAATGGCTGGACACAAGGGACCCCGTGTACAACTGGAATCCCATTAATACCCGATGGCTCTCTGGGGCTTCAGCACTTGGATGCCGACCCTTTTTACTTTCCAAGTACGGCAGGTATTTTTGAAGTTTCTTTTGACTGACGGCGATTCATCAAAATCCAGAAAAGGAAGCTGTTGTTACCATGACAACTCTGGTGCTACACTGGTGTGGATTTAGGGTCGCTAAATATCACGCTGACATCCTGGCTCTAGTGGTTTATGCTGAGAAGAGTCTTTATATCGGCTACAGAGTTTTAAAACGTTGTCACACTCATATTACATGGTGGTTTAGGGGACAGATTTCCCGAGTGACACACACTTGTTATGCATAATAGACAAATGTGCTTTTAAATACAGTTAAAATACCTATGGTCTCAACAGTAAGTGGCAATTAAGGACATTAACAGCAAAGAATTCACTTCGTCATCTGAGATACATAGCATGTACTTGTATGTCTCTAATAGACCGACACACAACGTATTCATGATGAGCATTTTCACGCACAGCACATCTCCTGTCTACACTATTTTCAATATATCTGACGTCTAAAAATAGTTTCAAGCGGAGCGAGAGAGAGAGAGACAGAGAGAGAGAGAGAGGGAGTGAGGAAGTTGAGGGGAAGAGATGCGGAGGATTTTCTGTCTTCTGTGATGTCTTTTCTTCATCTTTGTCTTGCCTCATCAGCGGCGGAGAGGCAGTCAAAGCATCCGTGGGTTCACAAGCCCTTATTGCACTGCCTGCTCCTTTCTTCAGCCGTGCTGTCGTGGATTGCAACATCAGTTTACATACAAACGGAGCCCTTTTTGAGGCTACAAAGGGAATTTCACTCGCACAGTTTGTCCCATTTTTGGGGAACGGTTTCATGCGCTTTAGGCTGCGTTTCAGATCAACACCAAATTCATTTTGGGCAGCCAACGTAGCCGTACCAAATACTTGGGCAGGGATGCCCTTTGTCTCCTGCAGGTGTTGTGTATTCACATTGAGGTCCTTTTAAATGAACGCCGGCTGTCAACTATTGAAGTGGAGAAATCCATTAAATTGACAGGGCAGGAACAAAGTGGACCGAGTGGGACATGGAGAGACAAAGGAGTGATGTTTCCACCTGGCGAGACCAAACATAGATGAACAATATATTCACAGAACAGAGAGTGATAGAGAGAGAGAGGGAGAGAGAGAGAGAGAGAGATTACACATGGAGGTGGATCCTTCTCCTGTTGGTATATTGTCAGAGAAGACATGGGGCTAAATGAGGGGGGGAGAGGTGCCTTAGGGATGTGGTTTACTCAAAGTCATCATGATGTCGCTGCTTAAAGTCCCCGGGAGGGTAGACCCCGACTCACTTAAGTATCATGAGGGTATGCACAGGACGGGTCACGCGGCAAAGCGCTGCACTGGAGGAGCTACCGTACGACAAACGGAGACCAACACGGACGTTTGAGTCCGAGACTGAGCCAGGAGAATGCACACACACACACACACACACACACGGTTTTACTCATCCCATTTCACATCAGTCATTAAGGATGAAGGTTGTTGTTGTTGTTTTTGTTTGTCTTGCGCCAAAGTTCTTCATAAGAATCACATGGGACGAGGAAGTTGTCCTGCACCGAGTTCCCTAAAGGCAAACCATTGCTCGCATAACTTTTTTATCTTTTTTTGGGGGGGTGTTGTGAGACACTGGCTGTGTAGGGAATACCTTTGTGCTTAAACGCTGTCAGGAAAACCAGCCGCGCTTTTTTGATGCTTGCCGTCAGTTAAATCCTGTGTGTAAGGGGGTGTGGGGGGGATTTTTTTGTTGGTCTGCTTCTAAAGGGGGAGAGGGGGCGGGGAGAAGGGATTTTGGACAGCTGGACAGGTCCGATGGAAATTTCACTGGAAAGGTCCTAGAAGGCTGCATACAAGACCCATGTAATGAAAACACCGCTGTCTCCCGGGTGCTGTCAGGTGTTATTTGGATTGTGAGGAGACAACAAGTTGAAACATCAGGGAAGCTGTGGAGCTTTTTCTTTTCTTTTCTTTTCTTTTCTTTTCTTTTTTGTGGACTGGTTGGGATTAAGTTTCATTAGGTTTTACTTATTTCGCTATGACGTATGTATCGACTGAAAATATCCTGCACCGTTTCGTATTGTGTGTACTCATTCGGTGCCTCATCCAGTGGTTATTGTCAACCTGTTATCAAATCTAGTCTGTCCACCCGGCAGCTGTTGCATCACTATCCGTCCTGGAAGATGGATCCTTCCTCCGATGCTCCTCCTGAGGTTTCCCCTATCTTCTTCTTCTTCTTCTTCTTCTTTTTTTTTTGTCCTGGCAAGGTTTTGTTCTGTGGAGTTTCGCCTCATCTGAATCGAGGGTCCAGTGATAGGGGGTGTCGCACACTGCACAGAATTGTGTGATTGTAAAGCCCCCTGGGATTAAATTGTGATCTGGGGCTGAACAAATACATCTGACTTGACTTTAAAAGGTCGAGTTATCCTCCAGATATGAGACGCTGGAGAAGCTGAGGTAAGACAGCGCGGGCCGGGAACCGGATGCTGTGATCGGTGGTCTGTCGGTGGAGAGGGGGGGGTTTGTTGTTACACACTGTGGGTCTTCATGGAAAGTGGAAGGTCTGAGGGTGTCCCGCCGTCCCGCCGGGGGGCAGGCTACGGTGAAGACGGATCACACTCCAGGGAGGCTGCAGAACAGACAGAGAGAAATAGGAGAGTGGGAAGAGGGGAGAAGGGGAAAAGGGGGAGAGATGGAAAAGGAGAAATGCAAAAAAAACAAAAACAGAAATGGAGAGCAGGGAAACATGGACAAGTGTAAGATGCGGGAAAACGGGAGGGGGGGAGCAGGTGAGAAAAGTAACAGGCGATGTATGGAGATGTGATTGGAAACCAGGTTGAGAAGGACAGCAGCCGTGCAGTGGGGGGGGTGGTGAAGATGAGAGATGGGGGGGGGGAGCAGAGTGATGGAGATGAGAGATGGGGGGGAGCAGAGTGATGGAGATGAGAGAGGAAATTAAGAAGTTGAGATCAAGCAGGAAAAAAAAAGAAGAGAAAAGGCCAAGATAACAAGCATGGGCACAGTGAGGCATAAAAATGAATTGGGGGGGGGGGGGGGATTAGAAAAACAGCAGAGAGGGGGAGATAAGAGAAACCGAGGGGATAAAAAGAGTGAGGGAGGAAGAAGAATGAAAAGAGAGGAGACATAATTACAAAATGGCAGGAGAAATTCAACGGTGTGGGCATCACTGGGCTCGCAGGCAAAGCACAAAGGGAGGTGGTCGGCAGCAGTGTGTCTGTCAAACACATCTGCATGCACGCGCCACACACGTGCACGCACGCACGCACGCACACACACACACACACACACACGCAAGTACACACGCGAGAGAATTTCAAAGGCAGAGTGAGACACATGACATTTAGAGTCCAGTCAGAGTTTGTGATGACGAGGCATCCAAGACATATGCCAGCATCCTTTCTGATGGCACACATTCAAACAAGTGTGCACAGACTCACACACACACACACACACACACATAAATATGCATGAGCACTCACACGCCAACATGTGAACAGTTGCATGTAAATATGCACACCCAGACTTGCATGCAAACACGTACACACACATATATGTGTACACATCATGTGAGATGTGCAGATATATACAGATTCACACGCCCATTCATACACATGCATGCACGCACACATGCAAACACCAACACCTAAACACATGCATGCACGCACACATGCAAACACCAACACCTAAACACATGCATGCACGCACACATGCAAACACCAACACATAAACACATGCATGCACAAAGTCTCTCACGCACTTACAGCACGCACACACAAACATACACAGGCGTGCAACGCACAGGCGGAGATTCTTCCACATGAAATTCGTTGTTATTACCAACAAACACTGTTTTGCATCAAACTGCGTGACTACAAACACCATGTCAGCCTACACACATTCCTCCTGCTTGCTGGCTGTATTAGCGCCAGGGCTTATGGGTGCTTTGGGACTTGGTACACAATAGGCTGAAATTCATTACAATGGTAGGAGGACCTTGACAAGCTGTCAGCATATTCAGGAGATTCCACCAATCCCTTCCACGCTCCCTGGAGCGCACAAACAATAGCCGAGGCTTGGCTATCTGTTCTCGCGCACAATTAAGTGTGATTGTTTTGTGTATGTAGCCACAGATGCACGCTTTCATGTCAATGTCAAGGGTGCTTAAGTAGCTGGACAGAGACATACTATACAGATTCATACGGCACATTCAGGGAGATATATCCGGGTAGACACACACACACACACACACACACACACACACACACACACACACACACACACAGTCTTGTTTTTCTTCAGTCTTGTGGGACCTGGAAGTTTCTGACAGAGTAAGAGGCCCGCTTCTCTCAAGGTCAAGCTAATCTTTATTATCCCCGAGGGGCAACTTGTTGCATAGCCAGCGGTAAATACAATCAATGTCAACGATCATTCAACACACACCGATCAACAGACAAACAATTCACACAACCCTAAGATTAACCCTAACCCTAAACCTGTCCCTAATTCTACCTACAACCCCAACCATTACCCTAAGCCCCTGAATGAGACGATGATGATGATGATGATGATGATGATCCACAAACAGCCCACATTTAAGATAACCCTTAACCCCTAACCTGTCTAATTCTAATACCTAATTTTAATACTAGGCCTATTGGCAGACCTAACCATAACCACAGTTGTAACCCCAGTCCTAAACCTAATCCTAGTCCACAAATAACACCAAGTAGTTTCTAATTGTACTAACATTTTGAGTATGCTGGGCCCCCGTCAGGATAAAAAACCACACTATCAGTGGTCACTCGGGGTCGAGTATGACCATCCTCCCTCTGGGTGAGGGTCCTCAGGTGGGCATAGAGGCCGATCCTGGAGTCGCATAATGGTAGGACACCTGCGCATGACAGCTGTTTTCGTGGAGTGGCTGATCTGTTTTAGCCTAATACTTAGGGTAGGCACTGGCGGCACGGTGGCACAGTGGTTAGCATGGTCGCCTCACATCAAGAAGGTGCTGGGCTCGAACCCTGGGGTAGTCCAACCTTGGGGGTCATCCCAGGTCGTCCTCGGTGTGGAGTTTGCATGTTCTCCCCGTGTCTGTGTGGGTGTCCCCCGGGTGCTCCGGTTTCCTCCCACCGTCCAAATACATGTAGGTCAGGTGAATCGGCCATACTTAATTGTCCCTAGTTTTGAATATGTTGGCCCTGTGATGGACTGGCGGCCTGTCCAGGGTGTCTCCCCACCTGCTACCCAATGACTGCTGGGATAGGCTCCAGCATCCCGCGACCCTAATTAGGATAAGCGGCTTGGATAACGGATGGATGGATGGCTGATGCACCTGCAGCCACCACACGGTCCTTGGCAGGGGGTGGTCAGAGTCCAATGGCATGGAGAACCAAAACGATTGGAGACCACCCTCTGTTGCAGCCTGCATCCACCTTCACTGCTGTTGTGACCTGGAGGCATCTTCCACCAGTTCCACGGTTGAGGTCTTTGTTGGATCGCGCTTCGTCTTGAACCTCCCCCTTGACCTGTCCGCCTTGGTGACCCTACAAGTAGCCAAGCCCCGGATGGCATAGCTCTTGAGATCATTGGTACACGCAAGCTTCTCCACAACGGCAAGGTGGCGATCCAGGAGAACACACACATACACTCCTCTCTGTCATGTTGACAAGCGGAGGTCGTGGTAACTAGGAGCAGAGAGCAGCCCCAGAGGTGTAGCGGAGTTCAGCGACACCGCGCTTCTAAACGATGTCGGTGTCAAGTTGCATTTGGCTCCTCTCTGATCGTCACTCCGACTAGTCTTGTGACAAAACCCTACAAGACCACAGAGAAAACACCGGGGTGCTTTGCAGACTTACAAGCTCTTTAGTTTCAATACAAACATATTTGGAAAGCTGCGATGAAAGTCAAACAATAGTGGTTTAGAAAAAAAAACCGGCACAGAGAGGGGGGTGACCGCTCCTCAGCGCTGTCGCCATCTTCAAGGACAGAAGAGAGGAAATTACTCTGGAAATGACTTTGAAGTCTATTCTTTAACGTAATTACTATAATCTGCCAAACCCAAATTAAACAGGTCAGCGTGTGACTGCTGCCCTGACACACATGCACATGGAACATGTGGGGGGGGGGGGTGTGTGCGCTCAAACACACGAGCAAGAATTAAAAGAAGACGGTGTCTCTGCCTGCACGTTTCACACCAGGGAATGCTGTGATATGAAACTGTGTGTGTGTGTGTGTGTGTGTGTGTGTGTGTGTGTGTGTGTGTGTGTGTGTGTGAAGAAGTGAACATTCTGCTCGTCTCCAGTTATTAAACTAACCAATTACAAGGCCACCTCATCACATCCACCTCCCAAACAAAGGCAGAGTTGATCTATTATTAATGTTCTGTTCCACAGTGTAATTTACACACTCGCTCTCGCTTGCTCACACTCGTGTGCATGCAAACACACACACACACACACACACACACACACACACACACGCAGAATACAAACGGCGGCCCACGTTGGCTGCAGATCCCTTGCCACCGAGATAGATGATGAATCCGATTTGCTAGTATTAACAGACGTAGCAGCCTCTGAAACAGGTACTCAAACGGCAGAATCCTCAGCAGCTCAGAAGGAGGAGAGGATCGCTGATGGAGGGAGGGAGGGGGAGGGGGAGGTTATTTATTCAATCCCTCCTCTGTTTTCTCTTCCTGCCATTTCATCTTTCTCTCCTGGCCTCTCTCTCTCTCTCTCTCTCTCACCGTTGCTCTCGCCCGTGCATATTTAATCGGACCGGCCTTGCTTATAAAATCAGAGCATACCTCAGTACCCGGGCACAGCTAACCCCCCCTCCCCCGCTGCCCACCACCATCGCCTTGCGTCTTGCAGAGAGAACATGGAGCGCCCGTGAAGATGCACCACTTTGGTCTTTTTAAGTTTGCGGCTGGGACTGTGTTGACGTGTCACTGGGGGAGGGGTTGTTGAGGTACTTCCCAGACAGGAGATTTTTGAAGGGGGGGGTCTTTATCCATAGACGTAAGTTGTTTTTAGTTATTCCAGAGTCGGCCCCTTATAATCAAGACTCAGCGTTTTCTGTTTTTTTTTTTTTTTTTTTTTTTTAAATGCAGGATTATATCAGTGTTTAAACCGATCTGCTCCTTTTAAAAAAATCCGGGTATTTTTTGGTGAAAATCGGTAAAAACCAAAAACGTCCTGAGCCTCACTTTTAATTCATGCGTCGCCTTTAGTTTGCGCTGCATCAGCAAACACTGTGTCGCTCTATCATGAATAAGACGACCCCTTATTATTGTCGGTATTCATCTTAATTTGTCGGTTGTTGGCAGATGAGGATTTCGGGGTTGAGGCTGAGAGACGCCGGTCGGTCAAGAGGTACGGCGCCGAGCCCTATCTCGCAGTAGAAACGCTGCAGTTCATACAAGGTGGGCAGTGAGAGGAGGAAACCCGGTTCAAGAAAACCTGACTCCAGTCAGCATTGAGGGCCATGCCAGGGCGATAGGTCCCTGTCTGGCAGGCCAAAGAGTCTCCCCACTGTATCAAACAGTTGGAGGGAAAATCCTGCAGAGAGGAGTCTCTCCGCTCTTGACTCGTGTATTGTGGTGTGTATGTGTACGCTGCAAACTCTACGTAGGAGATGGACACAGATCCCCACAGAAAACCGGGAAAAAGAATAATGGGGTGAAAAGTCCAGTCTGTGTTGGGACAACCTGACTGTGACGACTCCGCCTCGACAACAAAAAGTGCCCTTCGACCTGATTACTTATAGGTAGCTTAGCGGTCTATTGCGTTGCCTACCAACATGGGGATCGCCGGTTCAAATCTGCGTGTTACCTCCGGCTCGGTCGAGCATCCCTACAGACACAATTGGCCGTGTCTGCGGGTGGGGAAGCCAGATGTGGGTATGTGTCCTAGTTGCTGCACTAGCACCTCCTCTGGTCGGTCGGGGCACCTGTTCGGGAGGGGGGAGGGGGAACTGGGGGGGGGTAGAGTGATCCTCCCATGCGCCACGTCCCCCTGGCGAAACTCCTCACTGTCAGGTGAAAAGAAGCAGCTGGCGACTCCACATGTATCGGAGGAGGCATGTGGTAGTTTGCAGCCCTCCCCGGATCAGCAGAGGGGGTGGAGCAGCGACCAGGGCGGCTCGGAAGAGTGGGGTAATTGGCCAAGTACAATTAGGGAGAAAAGGGGGGGGGGATCCAAAAGGCTTTGATATATTTGGATTTCTTTGAGGACTTTGAAAACACATCTGGCTCTGATTTTACTGTGGGGACTTTACTAGACAGGGGTTTGGTCTACTGGACGGTGTCTTATTGTTCCTTGGTTCTTCAACAGATCTCCTGCGAGCGCTACACTAATATAGAAGTATGCTGGGCATGGCCGCTGTCTGGCTGGTGATAACCTTTCCAACAGTGTATTGTCAGGAAAGGCCAGGAGGTAAATACTCTCCACTTAAAGGGGGGATGCCTGATATTGATTTAGGTATTGATTTATTTCAAGTCTGTCACAACACCCGCCCACCCAAAGGTCCATCCTCTATACAGTCGACTCACAGGGTCGCTGCGGCAGATATAGCTGGTGAAATTGAAGAGGTCCTCGGGTTCAACTCGGACACAGGACGCAGGCTTAGCTGACTGATGCAAGTTTGGACGCTGGGGCAAGTTCGGTAGCTGGGAAACACAAGCCACGCGGCGCCATATTGTTTTGAACCTCTGTGGCTCTCGGATAGGGTTTAGAGACAGCCTTGCCTCCTGCGTGTGTGTTCAAAATAGGTCATCTTATTCCTGTGGCTCCCAGCTAGCGAGTTTCCGTCTTTTCCTGCCCTGATTTCAGCAACATAAACAACTGACAGGAAGTTTTCCTCTCCCAGTCGCGCTCTCAGAAACAAAACTCCTCATCAGCGTAACCCAGTGAGGTTAAGCAAATAAGTCTGTTTTATGCAGAGCAGCAGAGAAAGGGAGATAGCGCCTCTCAAAGTGCTTGTGTTTTTTGTATTCTAACTTGTGTCACGCTGCCTTTTTGTCACAGCTCACCCCACCAGCACACACAGAAACACACAGAGATATAAGAGTATGCAAGTATGCACGCACACACACACACACACACACACACACACACACACACACACACACACACACACACACACACACACACACACACACACACACACACACTGAATCACGCACGACAGAGCCTGCCTCCACATTTCTGCTTCCTTTGCCTGCTCAGCAAGAGACCCTTGTAAATTGTTCGCTACCATTTCTAGAGTTTGCTGCTTTATCATATCAGGATATCATCCCTGACATAAAGCTGACATGGCCCCCGGGGTTTAAAGGAGATGATGCAAAGAAGGAGAAGTACAGCAGTAAAATCAAACCCATCTCGTGAAGTAATGTGTGCATGCATGGATGCATGCGTGTGTGTGTGTGTGTGTGTGTGTGTGTGTGTGTGTGTGTGTGTGTGTGTGTGTGTGTGCGCAAGTGCATGTATGCACCTGCTGTGTGTGTGCATGTGTGGGTCTGTGTGTGCATGGCAGAAAGTGTGCATGCTTGTGTGAAAACTGCCAAAAGCCTTTAGATGTTTGATGGTGTTAAACAAGAAAACACAATTACACAGGCGAGGCAATTAGTCTGGGCTTGGGGAAGAACTATACTGTTTCCGGCTATAAAGCATGATTGAAGCTCGGGTATTTTTCACAAAAATCCCAAGGTACAGCCTCAGTATTGCATTTTACACTGTAGATTAAAAGTTAGCTGTAAAACCGTTTCCCCCGGCTGACCAAATAAGCGGGTGGTATGGGTGGGGCACATTTGCGGTGCAAGTTATTTAATGACGATTTATTTGCAAATCTAAATCTCTACTTGAAGCCACGCAGTATCTACGCTGGTGGATGCTGCATCTTGGCTTGTACTTTGGGTATCTTGTCGCCGAGCGAGAGTGTGTGTGAGCGAGTAGGAGAGCGTGAGAGCTAGGGGGGAGGGGAGGAACAGAGTGACAGATAGTCAGAGGACGAGCAACAGGGACAGAAGTGGGGGAAGAGAGCGAGAGCGATAGAGTGGGGGGAAAAAACAAGAGAGATAATAAAAACATGCCAAAGAGACAGCTGGGGACAGCGACGGATAGAAAGACACACACACACACACCCACGGGAGAGAGAGAGAGAGAGAGAGAGAGAGAGAGAGAGAGAGAGAGAGAGAGAGAGAGAGAGAGAGAGAGAGAGAGAGTGAAAGCTAGCTATGAGCTATGCACGAGCTCACAGGTTTTTCCTGACACTGATAAATACCTGAGGACTGGGACACAGTCGAGAGCTCGCCTATGCCGTCATTAACCTTGTAAAGCCTCAGCCTGCGCCAGTGATTAACGACGGCCCATTATGTGCTATTAAACAGCGGCAGAGGAGGGGTCTCCTCGCCCATACCGAAACAGTGCAGCGCCGCCAAGCAAACTGCAGCTTTTCTTGGAGGAACTTTCCCCGGGCCTGGCAACGTTCTCCCACCAGGACCAGGCTATAAAACTTTCAGGCCAATGCATTATACATGGGCGAAGAGTGATTTGTTTTGCAAGTTGCAGAATGACCCGGTTCGGCCTAATATCCTCTGACTGCCGCTGCTTTGCGTGCCACTTACATGTTTCCCCTCCCCGTCTTGTTCATAGGCCTGTTATTGTTGACGACAATAGAAGTCTGTGGTGTCCCCGCCGAGGCCTCTGCGATAAGCAAAATACACTGGCACAGAAAGGCAGCTTTTAACATATGAAAGGCAGGGGAGAAAAGAAAGGGGAGGAGGAGGTGGAGGAAAAAGATGAACGGAGGAACGGAAAATGAATAAAGCGAGAAAAGATAGAGGTGCCGGGACGAAGCATTGATGTGTGTAGTGGAGAATGTGTGTGTGTGTGTGTGTGTGTGTGTGTGAGAGAGAAGAGGTGGAGAAAGAGGTGGTTGGGTGGGGGAGATAAAGGGAGCGTGTATTCCCCGATGTGGCTTCTCTGTGCTGGCTCTTCGCGGCTCCTGCTCCGAGGATTACTGCATTTACACTTCAGCTTAAAAATAGACCCCTCTGATAATTTATTTAGCTAGAGTACGCAATCCGCCATTGTGCTCGCGGAGAATAGTTCTCTCTGTCTGTCTCTCAATGAGATTGTCTCTCTCGCTCTGTAAATTATGTTTTTTTTTCTTCTTCCTTACTCTGCAGTATAGCCGGGATAGTTTCTTACGACGTTTGATCTTTCTTTCTCTTAATCGCCTGCTCCCCATGAAGATGTGTCAAAAAAAAATCATGAAGCCATGTAGTGCGTCTGAATCTGCCATACATTACAGCCATTACATAGAAAACGCTGCTTTCCTGATGCGTAGCCAGCGAGCCTCCCTCCGCACCAGTGATATACTACCGTTCGAGGGGAATTAAAAAAAAAAAAAAGGAAATCTCTCGCTCTCTGCAGAGCACCCTCGGGATATGTCTGTTGAGGGGGTACTTTGAGCATACTTGAAGAAAAAGATCCCCTCAAGTCACAGGGCTGATACAGCAGCCTATCAAGGCTTGAATGGGGCACGTTCAAAGTCAACAGCTCTTAAACACAAGATATGAGAGGCCTTCAAAGAGCAAAGACAAAAAGGCTCCGTTGCTATTTTGGAAAAGGAAAAGTGCTTCAGTAGCTAAGGTTAAAGGGGGATCATCAGTCTTCGTGGTACAGCGAATCTCATTTTCAGCGGAAATGTGATGACTCAACAGCTGGGAGGACAGCGGTGATGTAGGTGGTGGGAGCAAGGAAAGTGGGGCTTGCAATGAGGAAGGAATCACAATGTTTTGGACTCAGCACTTTCTCTCCCTCGTTCTCGCTCTCTCCCTCTCTCGGTTTCACTCCGTCTTGCCTTTGCAACCTTGAGGGCTGCTGGTGAATAATGATGACCTCACACGGTGCCATGGCAGTGACACGTTGACAACTCTCATATTCCAGTGTCGCCGTGGTAATGGGATCTTATTCCTCTATCTCCGCCTCTGAGCCTCTGCCAAGCAACAAACATTTCCATGGCGACACGGTGGCAACTCAATATTGCCTCCTGTTGAAATGCTACAATAATTCCTCGCCGAGTTCGAAACAGACGGGAGAAGATATTCTGCGAGGCATTTTACCACTTTTAATGGCATTCTGTCAGCAAAATTACAAACAGGGGAGTTACAATTTGTACACTGCTGAAACAACAGCAACGCAAAGACATCCCCTTTCTGTTAAATGTTTTTTAATTTCATCTGGTGTGTTCCTGCATTCTCTCGATGTCTCCATCGTCTCTGACGGCATCCTTATCCTTTCTCATGTGGTGACTGTGGTAGTGGGTTGCGCTTTAGCGGCAGTTGGAAGTGGAGCGAGGGAGCAGTGGTTTCTGTTGGTACGGAGGCTGATGAGCGATAAGCCTCAGGTGTGCCTAATTACCAGGCTATGCTTATATACTGTTGTGAAGCTGGGTCCTGGACTGACACTGACGAGGACAGGCGGAACACAAGACGATTGGAGAGACACAAAAAGGGAGCCAGACGCCACTCTGAAAGAAGAGAACAAGGCAGCAGCTCCAGCACCCGAGCCGTACGGGCCTGTGCGGAGAAGAGAGAGAGAGATAAACATATTAAATGAACCTAGTGTCCCTGCCTAAACCATTTCCGCTTTTCCATCCAAACCCCCTCCAGTGACCTCAGTTTTGTCACAGTGGTGGCACGTACGGGTGCTATCGGATGGAAGGAAGGCAGCAAGGAAGTTAGTCGTCAGTCTCCGCTAGGACGAGCCCTAAACCGGCTCACCAACGTCCAGGAGAGCCATGCCAGGATGCAGCACCAACATAAGCAGGCTCTCCACAACCAGACCCAAGCCCTGCTGGTAATGGCCGCTCCACAGGCCGAAGACCGGGGTCTCCTCAGGGAGCTGCTGCGCTCCCCTCCAACTGCCCACAGGGGTAATCTGGCCACTTCACCAACCCATCAGCTGCAGACCGCCCTCCCCAAGATGACAGCCGTTGACGAACCTGAGGCTTTCCTTGATATATTCGAGAGGATGACATCAGCATGTGGGTTGTCGGAGGAGGAATATGCTGTGCACGCAGTCTCCCTGCTAACCAGGGAGGCACAAGCCGCTATGCACAGCCTACCAGCCTCCTCCCAGGGGGACTACCACATCATCAGGTGAGCAGTCCTGGACTGGGTGGGGCTCACGCCAGAGGTCTAGGACACTCACCCTGGAGGATGCCAGCCATCCCTTCATTCTGGTGCAGCAGCTCCTCCACATGGTGAGATGGTGGCTGCGTCAAGACCTGGATGATATCAACTACCTCCTCCAGCAAGTGGCACTTAACAGTTTGTCGCCTGCCTTTCACCTGGAACAGCCGACTGGTCCAGTGCCACCATCCTGAGGACCTGGACAAAGCTGTCGCTTTAGCGGAGGACCACCCAACCTTCCCGTCTGGGACCGACGTGGCAAGGATTCCAAGTTGGCGCTTGCTGTCTGCCAAATCCTGGCCCCGAGGAGGAGACAGGAGCACCTTCACTTCCACACGCACACCCACACACATCTCCACTCAGAAACAGATAACCTCTATACCTCATCCCCGTACTAAGCCCTCCGCCTTTCTTAATCCACAGGGCCCAGCTTCAGTATTTTCCCTCCCGGACCCACAAGGGGCACCTTGAATGCCGGGCCAGGAGTGCTGGAGGTGCGGGAAGCCAGGCCACTGGCAGAAGGAGTGCCCTTTAACAGAGGTAGGGCAGGTGGTCCGGGTTCTTGGCCCATCAGCCCCTTCGCCTGGTCCAGACATGAGATACCGTGTGCCGGGGCGTATGCAGGGGGTATATATCAGGATTTGGTGGATACAGGCTGCAATCAGACCCTGATCCATCAAAGCCTGGTTTGACCCGGGGCATTGGTGTCATGGGTAGATAGTTGGTGTGTGCACCAACTATCCCCCCGATGAAATCAAACATCGGGGGGAAAAGCATAAAGTCAAGACAGTGGTGAGTTCCCGCCTGTCATGGCCCCTTTTATTAGGCTCGGATTGACCGGGGTTTGATAGGGCAGTTAGGGAGATAGTGGGGCCATGAGAGTAACAGCAAGGGAGGTGTGAGTGGTGAGTGGTACTAAGTGGTGACGTGAGTTCATCCGAGCCATGTGAGGGGAGTCCACAGTGGCCCCAGTGGTCTGTCTGACGGAAGACTTTCCCCTCAAACAGACTCGAGATGATACACTAAGCTTTGCCTTCAACCGTGTAATGACTATCGATGGTCAGCAGGTGTACCTGAACGTCCCACTCGCTCATCCCTACTTCGCACTCATTAGACACCGGCTGTATTGAGTGAGTTGCAACACTCAAACCGGGGTAGACAACACTCAACTTTTACTGC
Source organism: Lampris incognitus (assembly GCF_029633865.1). Classification (NCBI taxonomy): domain Eukaryota; kingdom Metazoa; phylum Chordata; class Actinopteri; order Lampriformes; family Lampridae; genus Lampris; species Lampris incognitus. The sequence goes on from NC_079228.1 coordinate 24,009,849, forward strand.
CGAAAAGCCATCGGGAACGGATCTTCTCAGCGGCTCATCACACCCCTATGGCAGGTCACCTCAGATATTATAAAAAACTCGACTGGACAATGGCTCGATTCAACTGGTTGAGCATTCACAGCGATGTGCATCAGTGGTGAACCTACCGGCCACCCGGAAAGTGCCATTGTGCCCGTTACCATTAGTTGAGGTCCCACTCAAATTATTACCATGGACCTTGTTGGGCCATTAGGTTGGAGCACATGTGGATTATGAAACATGCTATCCCGAAACTGTGCCATTGCGCAACATCTCCGCTAAAAGTGTTGTGCAGGCACTGTTTCAATTAATCTCCCATATTGGAATCCTGAAAGAGATTCTGAAGGACCAGGGCACGTCATTTATGTCATGCACACTACACAAACTGTATGAATTATTGGGTGTAAAATCAGTCCAATGACTGTGCATCACGCCCAGAAAGACAAGCTCGCAGAGAGATTTAATAAAATGCTAAAAAACATTATTTGTAAGTTAGTGCACAAAGATAGTCATGATTGGGATAAATGGTTGACTCCTCTGTTATTTGCAGTGCAGGAGATGCCCCAGGCCTCCACGGTGTTTTGCCCCTTCAAATTGTTATTTCTCAGAATGCCGAGAGGGGTGTTGGAATTATTTAAAAAAAAGATGGTAGAGTGGTCAGAGCACCAGTAAAACCGAGGTACAATACGTCCTGGACCTGAGAGCAAAACTCCACACACTAGGGTAGCTATCACAGGAGAATTTGCTCCAGGCCAAAGAACGGCAGCAATGCCTGTATAACAGAGGAGCGCGACTACGTCAGTTTCCACTGGGAGACAAATTCCTTGTATTACTTCCAATGTCAAGCCCCAAATTAATTACTCGCCAAATGGCAAGGACCCCATCGTAGCCACACAGTGGGTGGGGGATGTTGACTATGAGGTGCGTAATGACAGGGGAGGCACAACACAGATTTACCACCTCAATCTCCTGAAAACATGGTGAGAGGCGGTCCTGGTTTCTCTGGTCATGGTGGTATCAGGGAGAGATGAGTTGGGGCCGGAGGTACAAAACTCTACCAATCCTACCTCCCTCCATTGTGAGAACCATCCCTCGCCCTGCCAGAGAGCAGAGCTTGCCACATTGCAACAGCGGTTTGCTGATGTGTTCTCCCCCCTGCCAGGATGCACAAACCTTATAAAACACCGCAAAGCGACATTGCCAGGTGTGACAGTGCGCTCACATCCATACCGGTTGCCCAAACACAAAAAGAAAACTGTTCGAGCAGAAGTCAAGGCCATGCTGGAAATGGGGGTAATAGAGGAGTCTAGCAGTGACCGGTGTATCCCCATTGTCCTCGTACCTAAGTCCGATGGGTCTATACGGTTCTGCGTAGACTACCACAAGGTGAACAGTGTGTCAAAGTTCGATGTCTATCAAACGCTGCGGGTCAACGAACTCCAGGACCGGCTCGGCTCTGCTTGCTTTTTCACTACACTGGATCTGACCAAGGGCTACTGTCAGTTTCCCTTGTCACCAGAGTCCAGGGAAAAAATGGCTTTCTCTACATTGGACGGTTTGTACCAGTTTGTGACACTTCTGTTCGGGACTGTTTGGGGCTCTAGCTATGTTTCAACACCTCATGGACCAGGTACTGCGGCCGCACACTTGCATATGCTGCCACCTACTTGGATGATGTGATCATCCACAGCAGGGGCGCAACGAGGGGGGGTGCAAAGGGTGCAATGCACACAGGCGCGGCATCAGCAGGGGCGCAAAAAGACCGTACGCAAAAAAAATAATATATATAACATGTAACTATATATTCTAATCCAAAATTCTCATCTAAGTAATAATATTTATGAATATTAAACTTTTAAAAAACAAACAGGCCTATAACCAGAAATGGTTTACTGTACATTGTACTTTTGTCGCCCCCACTGATGCAGCACCTGTGTGCATTGCACCCTCTGCACCCGCCCCTCGTTGCGCCCCTGATCCACAGTAGCAGCTGGGGGCAGCATATGCAGCAGGTGGCAGCGATGCTTGACTCTGAGGTGGGCGGGGCTCACGGCCAACCTGAAGTAGTGTGCGGTTGGGCAGCGGCAGGTATAGCATCTGGGCTATAACTTAGGCAACAGGCTGGTGCGTCCTCAGGTAGATATGACTGCTGCAATTGCGGCCAGCCAAAGGCCTGAGGCGAAAAAGCAGGTGAGAGCATCCCTGGGACTGGCCGGTTACTACAGGTGGTTCATCCCTGCCTTTGTGGAGCTGACTAGTCTCCTGACTGACCTCATCCAAAAGGATTCCTCAGACACAGTCCAGTGGACGGAGCATTATCAGGTGGGGTTCGAAAGGGTTAAACAAGCCCTCTGTGGGGCGCTGCTGCTCCACAGCCCTAATTTCTCTCCCTCTTTCGTCTAGCAGACTGAGGCGTCTGACAGAAGGCTGGGAACCGTTTTGTCCCAGGAGGTGGAGGGAGTCGAACGACTGGTGCTCTACTTTAGTTTGAAGTTAGCAGAGAGGGAGAGGGGGTACAGCACCGTAGAGAAGGAGTGTCTGGCCATCAAATGAGAAATCAGCATCCTCCGCTTCTACCTCATGGGGCACACATTCACCCTCTGTTCGGACCATGCCCCGCTCCAGTGGCTCCACCGCATGAAGGATGCCAACGTGCGGCTTACCCATTGGTATCTGGCTGAAACGGTGTTTCAGCCGTTTCAGTTCAAGGTGGTCCACAGGCTGGGAATGCAGATGGTGGTTTGCTGACTTCCTCTCTTGTTTGGGGGGTTGTCTGCTGTTGGCTAGATGTTTCCCCAGCCTAAGACGGGCGGTGGGGGTATGTGGTAGTGGGGTGTGGTTTAGCGTTGGAGAGAGGGGAGCAGTGGTTCGTGGGAGAGCAGATGTTTCTGTTGGTAGGGAGGCTGATTAGCTGAACTGACACTGATGAGGCCAGGAGGAATGCAAGATTAGAGAGACACAGAAAGGGAGCCAGACACCAGAGAGAGAGGGAGAGAGAGGTCCCCTCACTTTTTAAAGCCACTTTATTTTGTTATTGTATTCTTACAAGGAAAATTGTCTTCTGCCTCTAACCCATCCTATTGTATAGGAGCAGTGGGCTGCTGCAGCACCCGGGGACCAACTCCCGTTCTTCTTTCCATTGCCTTGGTCAGGGACACAGACAGGAGGAGTATTAACCCTAACATGCATGTCTTTTTAATGGTGGGAGGAAACCCACGCAGACACGGGGAGAACATACAAACTCCACACAGAAAGGACCCGGGACAGCCTGGGGTTCAAACCCAGGACCTTCTTGCTGTGAGGCAACAGTGCTAACCACTGGGCCACCGGGCCGCCAACTGAGAGATCCCTTTTCAGTCCAGTCCTCAAGCAAGCTGCATTAAACTAATGGCTGAGCTTTTCACAAGTCTCTCAGGTTAAGTGTTGTATACACAGTAGTTAAGCAGGACGTGCTAATGCAATAAACCTTTCCGCTTCCTCTGAGCCATATAACCAATCACCATGAAAAGAGAATTTTATTTTCCTCTCTGCTGAAAACTTTCAGAAGCACTTTAGTTCTGTTGAGTGGCTCTGGGAGTTCAACTTTAAACTAATTTGCTTGTCTTGTAATTAAATAAGAACTTAATTCTGCAAACAATTAGTTCTGCAGGGGCAAGCTAGTGCTACTTGTTTGCATGTGCCTTCATTTGTGTGCATCTTTGTGTGGACGTGTGAGTGTGTTTATTTGTGTACATGCACTTGCTCCTGTGTGTTTGTGTTTGTGACCATGCGCATGGACGTGTGTGTTTTTCATGGGTGTCTGTTACATCGGTGCTGTGAGTAGTAAAAGCTCGTTTAAGGTGGACCGCTAATAGTTTCCTCCCCCTCCATTTTACTGGGGGGGGGGGGGGCAACAGTGGGCACTCTCGACTTCACTGTCACATTTTGCTTAATGTTTCAAGCTTGCAGTGCATGCAGATAATATTCTAAATCACAATTCTGTTTTTTAAAAAGTAGGACTAAAGCAGAAATTGCTATAGATATAGCGCTACCTGAATATTTTGAGCTCCTGAACTTTGCTCAATTTAAGACTTTTCGAGACAGCAGTCGAGTCAATTTTATTTGTATAGCCCATTATCACAACAGGCTACAACAGTCCAATCGTCGTTTACAATAAAAACTCCCAGGGCTTTTGAAAATATTTTTGTCTTAATAAAGATGCAAATCCCATTTCATTGCATGGATTAAGTTAGTGCTACTCAAATTTTTCATAAAGTTAAAATCCCTCAATGTAAATGATTAATACGAACTCCAGATTTTTGAAGATAGAGATCCTGCAATATAGTACTTTTTATATAACTTTTGATTTGTTAGTTATATTACCTCTTATTTTACTTCAATATTGTGCAATGTCTAAGGGTTAGAGGAAGCAATGCATCAAGATAAACTCCTGGTGATGTGGAAATTTTCCCGGCAAATCTCTCAGCACTGAGAATGTGATGCAGATTATTTTGGCATATTGTCCAGTCAATGTGGAATATCCTGTTTGCCTACTTAACTTATTACACTTGACATGACATGCACTCTTGGCTATGATGACTCTTCAGTGCTCCAAGTTTAAGATGTCTGGTGGTTGACGTACAACTGTATCTACTAATTGCTGAATATCATCTAAGTCACTTTGGAAATGTCTGCTGAATGAGAAAATGTAAATGTAAAACATGACAAAAACCACATTCGGATTATGTTTCTGTACTGCCATTATTCTGTGGGTACTGACCTTGACTGGAGAAAGTTTTTCATTTTCATAAATGTGTATTGGATTGCTTATGGGAAAAGTGTGATTCACTTTTTTTTTTAAAGATAATTATGGCAAAACATTGAGCAGAAGTCATGAAATTACCATTTCTTTTCTTCATAAGCAAAATTTGTATTATTTATGCAATGCAATATGTTGTGTTGCAGTTTGGAACAACTGCTTCATTAACCACCTATCTTAAATGTTGGTGCAAGACTTGGTGCATATGCAAGAGAATGCCCACAGTTGCTCACCAGCTGTTTGAAACGTAAATAAGTTGAAGTGATCGTGTACTTGCGGTGTGCCAGCTCCCTCCCCGATGCTGACAGTGTTGCTTTAAAACAATTTATTTACCTAGCAGTGGGTCTGAATAAATGACGACGTCTATGGATTCCCAATGGGGCTGTACCTGCCACTGCTACACCACTTTGCCCTTGAGTTAGACACCTTAACCTTAGCCCAGCAAACAGTAGAATACTCATTGCATTAAGCCGGCTGTGTGTAAATGGTTATAATGTTTGTGTCAGGGTGTGTCGGCCCCCCTGGGCTGGGGAAGGGGTATCTGTAGGCTACGAAGGACCTATATGATGAATATTAATCATCATATGTGCTGCAGGGCCGGGAAGAGACTCTAGGGACTGTAGTGAGGCATCACCTGGAGGGACCCACACTACACATTCATTACTGATCAACCATTGCAGTTGCTTGCTGCTGCAGTAGTCCCAGCATATCCTCCAGTCAAAATACAGCGAGTACAGTCTCACTGTTTGTGTGCATAAATGTATTCTCTTGCATGTACTAGCTTGCAGTATCTGGTAAACCCAATAGTGTATATGTAAATATGTGTGTATGCATGAATTTGTCCTGCACACGTGTCCATGTACAGAGGAAAGACGAAACTGTTAGAAATATATTGACGTGTGTGTGTGCGTGTGCATGCGGGTGTGTGTGCATGGGAATCCATGTGTAGATAAAGGTAAGGTTGGACAAGTGTGTGGGTGCACTCCTATTCTCTGCACTGCATGGGACAATGGCGCTGTAGCTGTTATTGGTTGAGGCTGCTTGCTGGTGTGTGTCTTCTCGCTGCATGTTGCTCTCTAAATAACACTTTCCCCAGTGCCTGTCTGTGATGTGTGATGTGTTTGGGTCATCCGACATTGGGAACATGGAGGGGGGTTAATGTGAGGCAGCCAGTCAATCTGCCTCCTAGTAGTGTTGTTTTTCAGGAATAATGGCACAGAAAGTGAATGTGTCTATTTGAAAACTGAGGTGCCACAGAGGTGCAAGATTTCAATTACTCGAGACTTGAATGGCCTCAGAAGTCGAAATACCACCGATAAAATATCCCATGTATGAAATGCCCTGTTTTTCAGAAGTTTGAAATGTCTCAGTCTTAATCTATGACATTGATGTCAAGAAAAAATAATTAAAAAATCGTTCAGTGGAACTACATATTTTACATTAATTGATGTAAAACCTTCAAGAATCGAATTGTGTGCATGATGAATTGCTTCATCTCCCTCGCTTGGCGCTGCAGTAATTTAAATTCCCCACTGCAACAACCGAGCTTGTCTAGGCAACAACCTCCGTGGGTAAAGAGACCAAAACCAACAGCGGCCAGTACAATAAACAAGTCCTAGTTCCTTCCAGCATCACGAGAGCATGTTAAAACACGCAAAAACACCATCTCCCACACTCTTCTATAAAACATTAACCAATAGAAATGACACAATTCAAACAGAACTATAATATTCAACAAGTATACAACTGTTTACAGTGTTTTCAAGGACGCCTCAAGACTAACCAGTTGCATGAACCCAACCCTATATAACACTGGCCTTGCTATGATAGAAAACTATACAAAACTCTATAACATTGTTAATTTGCATCCAGCATTGTGTCAGCTCACTCAGTTAGGTAGTCATTCACTGCCGGGGGAGCAGGTTGATGAAACTAGTTTTAATTGCATTTTGTTGCTTCAAAGTTATTAATTCTCGTAAGTCCTGAATGGATGGCCCTATGTCACATTAAAAATCCATTTGACCTCTTAAATTTGTCTTAAGTATGGCGGGGCACCTGGGTAGCGTTGCGGTCTATTCCGTTGCCTACCAACACAGGGATCGGCGGTTCGAATCCCCGTGTTACTTCCGGCTTGGTCGGGCGTCCCTACAGACACAAATGGCCATGTCTGCAGGTGGGAAGCCAGATGTGGGTATGTAGCCTGGTCGCCGCAATAGCACCTCCTCTGGTCAGTCAGGGTGCCTGTTCAGACGGGAGAGGGAACTGGGGGGAATAGCATGATCCTCCCACATGCTACATCCCCCTAGTGAAACTCCTCACTGACAGATGAAAAGAAGCAGCTGGCGACTCCACATGTATGAGAGCAGGCATGTGGTAGTCTGCCGCCACCCCGGGTCAGCAGAGGGGGTGGAGCAGCGACTGGGACGGCTCGGAAGAGTGGGGTAATTGGCCGGACACAGTTGGGGAGAAAATGGGGGTAAATCCCCCCCCCCCCAAAAAAGATTGGTATGCGGCCCTGTGATGGCCTGGCCGGCGTGTCCAGGGTGTCTCCCCGCTTGCTGCCCAATGACTGCTGGGATAGGCTCCAGCATCCCCGCGACCCTGAGAGCAGGATAAGCGGTTGGATAATGGATGGATGGAAATTGGTATGGCGTTAGCTGTAGTCTTCAACTGTTGGTTGCACTATTGAAGCACAAATTGTGAGTAGACTAAAGTAAGATTGAAATTAAGTGCTGCTGCACTGTAAATAGTTAAGTTTTATTAAAGAAAGAGCCAGGCATAGAGAGGGATAGATATCCTATTTTCCTCCATCCAACAAATAGGCTTATAACGAAAATAGGTCTCCGTTGTCAATTCGTATGGTTTAGTCCATGGGTGTGGGATTAAAATCGACCGTTTCAGAGCATAACTTCTTCAAAAGTATTGAACTCCATTAAGGGGTATATAAAACATTATCTAACTGTGACAGATCTCTTTGGGAAGTGAAACTGAAAGAAGGGAACAGTTGTGCAAATGATGACTAATCGTCGAAGCTTTATTCGCGCTCGCCTCGCGAATAAATGTGTCACCCGTTTTTTCCGCCCACTTGACACTGAGTAATCACACAGTGAGAGACATCTGCCATGTTGCTGGACAACACTGTCGCCTCCCACATTAATCCCCACCTGTCAGGAGGAGGCCACTGCCGTGGGGAGAACAGAGGGGTTTGAAAGATAACTGGCACCAGCCGAGTCAGATATGGTACATGCACAGGATCTTCATTAATCTGCTCAATGCTTTCCATGAACATCTGAACAAAGCTATTGTATTGCGTTCGCCTTGTTGAACCTGCTGTGCAAGAGCATCTATTTTACAACGTCAGCCTTTAAACTGGATTGGATTGAAATCAGTTTTCAGATTTAACGTTTCATGTCTTAATAACACGAATAAATCATAATAAAACATTCAGCAACATTTCTTTTATTTGTAAATGACCAATTTTGTGTTTTTTTATACGTTTATCCATAACTGTTCTCAATTTAGTAGAGGTGACGAAGGCGTATGAGTTTAAATACTTGGGGTCAACTGTCCAAAGTAACGGGGAGTGCAGAAGAGAGGTGAAGAAGAGAGTGCAGGCAGGGTGGAGTGGGTGGAGAAGAGTGTCAGGAGTGATTTGTGACAGAAGGCTACCGGCAAGAGTTAAAGGGAAGGTTTACAAGATGGTTGTGAGACCAGCTATGTTATATGGTTTGGAGACAGCGGCACTGATGAAAAGACAGGAGGCAGAGCTGGAGGTGGCAGAGTTGAAGATGCTAAGATTTTCACTGGGAGTGACGAAGAAGGACAGGGTTAGGAATGATTATATTAGAGGGACCGCTCAAGTTGGACGGTTTGGAGACAAAGCAAGAGAGGCAAGATTGAGATGGCTTGGACATGTGTGGAGGAGAGATGCTGGGTATATTGGGAGAAGGATGCTGAATATGGAGCTGCCAGGGGAGAGGAAAAGAGGAAGGCCAAAGAGGAGGTTTATGGATGTGGTGAGGGAGGACATGCAGGTGGCTGGTGTGACAGAGGAAGATGCGGAGGACAGGAGGAGATGGAAACAGATGATCCGCTGTGGCGCCCCCTAACGGGAGCAGCTGAAAGTAGTAGTAGTAGTTCTCAATTTTTTTAAGAATCTTGAAGGAGTGGTGTGGTCCTCATTAATATTCATGAGCTGACCTTTGAGTGACAAGTGCAAAGTGGTTGGGGACAAAGGTGGGCGGGGTTTCATATTTTGATGATTTAATCTGATTGGCTGTATGTATGTATGTATGTATGTATGTATGTATGTATGTATGTATGTATGTATGTATGTATGTATGTATGTATATGATTCTGATGACATGATGAGAATCACAAAAAAGATGGGCTGAGTGAAGCTGAAATGGGAACTCTTAAAAATAGAAAATATGAATTCTAGCTTTTATACTTATCTTTTTTCAGATGAAAGAAACAATGCAAAATGCATAACGATTAAAACTAACAAGCCATGTTAGTGATGTTATTACTGTTTCAGTTTCGGTCTGACTTGTCAGATCAGGATATTATGCAAATGATTTGTGGTGTCAGCTACTCAACTGAAAATGAGCAGTCGATACCAGGCCTGCTTCCAATTACAAACCAGAGACGATGATCCCGTATCATTCTGTGCACAACAAAGTTGCACAACAGTTGTGCTTCACATCCTTGACACTATGCGTCTTTGTTCTCCAAATGGGGAGAGAGGGAAGGCCATTCCTACCCCAGCCAGAGAAACCTAGCCTTGCTGAGACTGCATGCCACAGTAAAAACACTGGACCTGAGCCCGCTCAGCTTCACAGGTGAACACCTGCTACGGGCACGAGAAGCATGCTATCTGCAGGCAGCGAGGGGGAGCAGGGAGCGGGAGGACTTTGGAAAGAAACAAACACAAGGAAAAGACAGGAAACAGAAACAGCGAGGGAGGATGGCTAAAACGGAGGGAGGCAGAGAAATGGGAGAGAGCAGTGGAGGCAGAAGGGGAGGATGTATGGAGGAGGTGTTGAGGGATTGGGGGAAAGCGGGAGGGAGAGGAAGTGGGTGAACAGGAAATTAGACCTGGGTCAAATTGTAAGTAAAAATCAATTCTTTCATTTTGTTTGAGTCCTCTGTGGAGCCAGATGGTTGGAGTTGGTCCATAAAAAGAGAAAAAAAAATAACGAGATAAAAGTGTGGAAAAGTTTCGAAATTCACACAAATCTGTGACAGTTTAGATGACACTTATTATCCCACTGCAGTAAACTCCACCCATCTGGCATTTCATGCAAGTTAACACAAGCGCTATGAATAATAAGTGCTTATAATTTGACCCAAGTTTGCAGAAGAGTGTGCTGCAACAAAGGGGGGGGGGTGTGAAGGAACGTTGGATACAAGCCACTACCCTTATGAACAGCAATTATACATGCCTTTATTTACATCGCTTGGTTTTCTGTCCCTCTAAGTGTGAGGGGGAGTCCGGGGAGAGCTTGCCGAGGCAGTGACAGAATTGCAAATCAATTTTCTACTTAAGCACCTATGATAATCAGTCCCTTTACACAAAATAGGACTTGTGCACATTGCTGCCTCCTTGAAAATTCCTCTGGGTGGGTGAAAAGGAAGTAAATAGAAGGCATTACCCAGTGAATTTTAACTGTGGGTTAAAGGAATTATAATTTGATTCAAAAAACACAAACAGATCTCATTTGAATGCTCCAAAACAAATACTGAGAAGCTGCATAAACACGCCATGTATTGTGAACAAGGGATACGCATTGTTAAATAGCCGAAGCTGAATAGCTGGAGCAGTTTGCAAGTGATTGGTGGTCCTGGGTATACATGTTAATATCGGTGTCGGTGCCTCTGTGTGTGTGTGTGTGTGTGTGTGTGAGTACGTTTTTGTGTGTATACACCTACTTGAGGGAGGTGTACATACTTGTGTGTTCATCTGTGTGCGAGTACGGGGAGTGTGTGTGTGTGTGTGCAACCCTGTGCTATTAGGCAGTGTATCAACAGCATCACACCAACAATGTTTGCTTGGGCGACTCTTAAAAACGAATCATCTGTCATGTTGAGAGAGAGTAAGAGGCACTTAGGCAGAGCTCTACTTGGCCTGCTGTACTTGCAGACGGGGTGAAGACGGACGTTCGCTAGGCCCGCTGGAGTTAAACTAAAGGATTTCACTCTTCATTACTGGCGGATGAGAAAACGAGTTTGTCTTCATGGATCAGTGGTGGCAGGGCAAGCAGGTTGTGTATCAGCCATCTCACACCTCACACCTCTGACAACCAAATAACCCAACCGGCTACGGAAACCACACCAATCCCCCCCCCACCACCACCACCACACACACACACACACAGCGATACAGCGAAACACCACCTGTCATTGAGTGTGGCTCAGTCTGTTCGCCTGTCAGTTATAGGCAGCTGATGGTCTCATAAGAATGACAGTCGGCACCTCTCTATACTTGTTCCGTTTGATACTGTGCCGCGCTGATTGATGGGTGAATGCGGGACTAATTTGTAGGAGGAGGTGGAGAAACAGGAGAAGGAGCACTTGAAAGAGCGTTAACAAAAGGAAGAGGAGATGCAGGAAGAAGACAGGAGTAGAAAGGAGAAGTGAAGATCCATCGTTTGTCCTTATCAGAGATAGCTTGGCAGGAATGCTTGGGATATCTGAGTTTTTGGTGGTGTACAGCTCACTCAGTAGCGCGCTCTCGTGCCATTGCAAAATGACCAATTCTTACAATTTTTCCCTCTGTTAACAATGGTGTTGGCCAAATATGCAAATGTCGACATGGCCAACACCATGACAGGCTGGTTTGGACAGGATGCTGCAGCCGGGGGATGAGTGTACGACCAGATTTTATGTCATTGTTGTTTTTTCTTCTTCTTCCAGCTTAGTCTGGCATCAGTGCTTCTCCTTCCTGGCTCTCCGTTGTTGGCATCACCTTCCCATTCACTTCATGTCTTTCAGTGTAGACTGAAAAACTCATCCATCAATACACACTTCATGTAATCCTCGGCCCACTGGATGCGTACCACACCTCCTTTACCTGGATATCAAGTGGGAATCTCGTCTGCTTATTTCTGCAGACGTTTTGTCAGTTTTTGGTTACAGGTAGTATATTTTTAAGGGCATTTCAGACCTTGTAGTTTCGGTAATACAGGAATCAAAGCTGACTACCATCGTGCATGTTGTAAGTTGCTCTGGATGAGAGTGTCAGCTAATTGCTGACAATGTAAAAAAAAAAATTAAAAAAATTACCTCCCCTCATTCCCCCCCTCTCCATTTGCCCGAACTCCTCCTTCTTCTATTCACATCTCCTCTCTTCTTTGAGTTCAGTCGAACAGTTTGTATAAATTTTATTTGCAGAGCCCAAAATGCTTTGATTGGCAGCGTATGTATCTATGAATGAGGGTGCGATTGAGGACATCTTCTCAGATCTACCCAGTGATCACACGACCCAGTTTCAGTCGGGCAGCTACACATTAGCTCTCATCTAAGCACAGAATATACACCGATCAGCCAAATCATTAAAGCCACTGACAGGTAAGTGAATAACATTGATATTGTCATTACAATGGCACCTGTCAAGGGTGGGATATATTGGGTAGCAAGTGAACAGTCAGTTCTGATGTGTTGGAGGCGGGAAAAATGGGCATGTGTAAGGATCTGAGCGACTTCGACAAGGGCCAAATTGTGATGGCTAGACGACTTGGTCAGAGCAGCTCCAAAATGGCAGCTCTTCTGGGGTGCTCCTGGTATGCAGTGGTCGGTACCTAACAAAAGTGGTCCAAGAAGGACAACCGGTGAACTGACGACAGGCTCATTGATGCGCATGGGGAGCGAAGGCTAGTCCAAGCTTCTATAGCTCAAACTGCTGAAAAAGTTAATGCTGGCTATGATAGACAGGTGTCAGAACACACAGTGCTGCAGCTTGCTGTGTACGGGGCTGTGTAGCTGCAGACCAGTCAGACTGCCCATGATGACTCCTGTCCACCGCTGAAAACACCTACAATGGGCACATGAGTGTCAGAACTGGACTATGGAGTAATGGAAGAAGGTGGCCTTGTCTGATGAATCACGTTTTCTTTTACATCATGTGGACGGCCGGGTGCGCGTGCATCATTTACCTCAGGAAGAGATGGCACCAGGATGCACTATGGGACGAAGGCAAGTCGGTGGAGGCATTGTGATGCTCTGGGCAATGTTCTGGTGAGAAACCTTGGGTCCTGGCATTCATGTGGATGTTACTAGGACACGTACCACCTACCTAAACATTGTTGCAGACCAGCTACACCCCTTCATAGCAATGGTATTCCATGATGGCAGTGTCCTCAGGGGGTTTTAATGTTTTAGATGATCAGTGTATATAAATATCGACCCCTTTTAGACGAAACTGGCTAATTATCACAATTATTTATTGCCTGACCAACTTGAACCATCTAAGATACAAACCGCAAGTCCATATATTGTGCCAGAATACTTTTAATTGTCTCTGTTTTAGTGGTGGCCATTAGGCTAAAATGTAGACAATTTCATAACTTCATCTTCTCAACCACATTCAGCCCACTTGTAGCCCACATTTAGCTTGATATATTCTGAGTTAAATGAGAGATGACATGTAGCTGCCATAATGAAATTGAATCTCATTCTCAGTGGGTACTTTCAGCTACAATTTACAGTCAACATGGATCATAAGGCTTAATGACCAGCCTCCCAGATCCTTACCCTGGCCTTACACACCAAACCCATCCATAAACCTAACCATCTGTAACCCATTAACTAAAGTTGGCCATCTCTAATCTAACAGTAATAAAGCAGATGACAAGTGTGGATGTTTTGAGCAATCCCCTCATTCACTGATACATTGAAAAGTCAAGTCAAGTCAATTTTATTTGTATAGCCCAGTATCACAAATTACAAATTTGCCTCAAGGGGCTTTACAGCAACACAACATCCTGTCCTTAGACCCTCACACCAGATAAGGAACAACCCTTGTAAAAAAAAACCTTTAACAGGGAGAAAAAGAGGAAGAAACCTCAGGGAGAGCAACAGGAGGGATCTCTCTCCCAAGACGGACAACATGCTATGGATGGTGTGTATACACAATTTACAGAATACAACATTGAAAGAGGATAACAGAATTATAATGGAATTATAGAATATATGAAGAATATGATGAGGAGGATGCCAAGCAGTGTCCAGATGCCACTGGAACAGCCCAGGACCCAAACCACATGACCAGCATCCACTCATCCAAGCCGCTTATCCTGCTCTCGGGGTCGTGGGGATGCTGGAGCCTATGCCAGCAGTCATTGGGTGGCAGGTGGGCAGACACTCTGGACAGGCCGCCAGGCCATCACAGGGCCGACACACATACACACATTCACACCTAGGGACAATTTAGTATGGCCAATTCACCTGACCTACATGTCTTTGCTACTGTGGGAGGAAACCAGAGCACCCGGAAGAAACCCACGCAGACACAGGGAGAACATGCAAACTCCACACAGAGGACGACCCAGGACGACCCCCAAGGTTGGACTACCCCAGGGCTCGAACCCAGGACCTTCTTGCTGTGAGGCGTGACCAGCATCACTACGTAATAAATAAATAAACAAATTTGGTCACACATCTTAGTGAGAGAAGGATATAACACTAAACAGGATAACAAAATTATATGGATTTATAAGATATATAAAAAGAAAATGTGATGAGGGGGATGCCAAGCAGTGTTCAGGTGGTGACCCCCATGGAGAACCGGGAGGAGGACAGACTGCACTTCTGCACTGCACTGCATATGAGAGCGCGTCATTTGATATGCTGACATTTGTTCTCGTGAGGTCAGCCGTATTACAGGTATTCTCATCGAAAAGTGGCGTGCGGTCACGGCTGGCCCTGCGAGGCTAGTTAACATGCACCCTATGCATGCGACAGAAGGTTAGAAATCAACGTATTTTGGGAACTGCACATAAGCTGCTATACAAATGTTCCAAGCGCGAGATCGGGTTGCACCTTTCATCTCCTCACTCCCCCAGCTCTCGTTTCCTCATCGCAGGGCTCCACCCATTCTCTCCTCGTACCATTCCCTGTCTCTCCTCCTCCTCCTTCCCTAAGCCTCCTTGTTCCCTCCCGGGGGTCTCATGTGTTAAAGACACCGGGGCTGGCAGGTAATTACTGTGTGAGCCTGAAGATCTTCATCAAGATGTGGGCGTGATCGAGTCAGCGGCCTCGACAGCCATTTAGAGAGAGGTGTTTAAGGCACACTTTTCACGTCGCGGCACTGTGGTCGAACGGGCCATGAGCAGACATGTTTAGGGAAGATTAGGGACACGCAGATGACTTCACACTCACAAGCGTAGACAAACACACACACACACACACACACACACACACACACACATGAAATGTATACAGGTTTACACACACTTTCTGAAGTACAAGCACAATCACGTCCTCATACTTCCTCATTTCCCCTTTCACTCCAGTCTGCAATTACACGAGCAGCCACTTCAGGGGAATTTGGAAACTGCCATGATAAACTAAGGTGTTTACATCACGGGGACCCTGCTGCCACACTCGGAGGTGAAAAGAAGGGAGGAAATTAGTGCCGCGTGTCAACGCTTCCAACATCAAACGGAAGCGCCGACTTCTGAAAAGCCTCCCCCTTTTTCCCCCACACGCTGCTGATGGGATCCTTCTGATGCTTTCATTGGCTTTACTTACTTGTATGCGATACCATGCAAACCGGAGTGAACTGACATGACTCCTGGTTATTCCGGGCGAGAGAGAAAGCCGTTTTTATTTATTTATTTTTTAAAATTCACAACAAGCTCAACAAATTGAGAATACAGACAGGGGGGGCGGGGGGATGCAAGTTCGGTGTTTATTTAAACTCTGCCAGCATTTTTGTAAACTTGTCCAGGCAAACCGCGGTTTATTGTATTTTCAGCTGTACATCGCCTGAAAGCCATTCCAGAGCTCAAACACCGTAAATGTTGGTTTATGCCACATGCCAAAGATGCAAAGGATGGATACACTATAAAACGTTTGCTGCTTGGCAGACAAGTGGGGGGGGGGGCTCCCGTGTAGCGTTCTGCTGAACAAAGCTTAGAAGGCGTTTTGTGCAATGCATCCTGCCCTGTACGAGGTACTGTTGGACTGTTCTACTGCTACCTGACTGCACCCAGCATGCTGAGTGCCTATAATACACATGGAGTGATACCGATAATCCTCTCTATGTCTTGCACTCCTGCAGTGCAGGTCCATAGTTCCTGTGGTTTGGCAACACGTGTCCCTACGCATGTCCAATCCAACATGAGTTTGCCGATATACTATGTCCCTGCATCTTGTCTCCCGTGACAAATTACAGCACATAACATCTGGTTGATTTTGTAAACCTGAAAGCTATCCTTGGAATCTGGTCCAAACTGCCCACCCACGAGATCGATTCCATTTAGTCTCAAATTAGATTTAGTTTACAACCCTTACCTCCAGAGGAAAATATACTCCCGACCGCCATGAACGGGTCATACTAGCACTCAGGATAAATGCACTCATATCTCCAGAGGCAGCTGGCTGACGTCTCAAGACAGCGTCGTGCTCTACAGTCTGCAGAGGAAGTCGGTAAAAACGAGATGCCACTATGATTAATAACTGCAAAAAAATATATGCGAATATTCGAGGGGAGGTGGCAACAATATGGAGGACAAGCGGAGAACGATGACAAAGTTTAGCAATTTCTGTTCTGCGGGATATGAGCAGCCATGCGCATCATGGGGTAGCCAGTTTCAATAAAATGTCCTTTTTACCGGGAGTCTGTTGGTATTTCTGGAGTCCAGGCAATCACACACACCCAAGCACGCAGAGAAAATAGCTCTACCAAAACAAACTGAGTAAACTGAAATTAGACTGTTTTCAGAGACGTGCCATGTTTGTGCGTTTGCATGCAGGTGAATTGATGTTTGCGTCCCGGCATTCAAGCATGTATGGAGAGAGAGCGAGAGTGGGTGTGTGTTTTCTGTGTCCTTCGCTGTTCTCCATCAGACTGTGTGCTATCAAGCGGGGTTGTGTGGTGTGGAGCCGTCCCATCAGGATGAGGGAATAGAGTATGTGTTGCTGCGTGGCGCATGACTCCCTCATCTCTCTCAGGGTCTGGCTCACTTTAATTGAAGAACCACTGAAACACATGCCCAGGCAATACCTCACACACAAGTGTTATCTGGTGCATCGCCGTCTCCCACAGAAATGGAATAAGACTCACAGCCACTGGCCTGCCAAGTCGCAGTGAGACACACACACACACACACACACACACACACACACACACACACACACACACACACACACACACACACACACACACACACACACAACTAACTGAATGTGCGCACACACACCCAAAACCAAAACCAGACAAAACCAAAACTCTTGAGAAACATATGAGTGTTTTCACAGAGGAAAAGGTTAGCACACACACACACACACACACACACACACACACACACACACACACACACACACACACACACACACACACACACAAATTTGTTGGATTTACTTATTAATACTATGTCAAGTGGTTCCACACAACTGTTAAGTACATCTTAGTATACTAAATGTATTAGTATTGACTTAATGAATGTAGGTTATACATACAGAAGTGAGCTGAGTAAAGCCCATTTAAATGAATTCAATGCAATTAATTCTCCATACATTCAACCAGCTTAATATGACCAAATAAATGCAACTTAGTGTCTTACATTTTCTGCATATTGAATGTATTTGACTAACTTTATATGGTTGAGTAAATTCTACTCAATAAAATACGTATATGAAATGCATTGAATACATTATGTTCACTTAACACATGCTTGGCTATTGTACAAAAGTAATTAATTTGATTTATGTAGCACTTTTACAGTTTAGGGAGACATACCAGGCAATAGATTTTAAAGAACAAACAATAACTCATAAGTATTTCCATTAAACAGCATTTATTATATGCTTCAAAATGCATTTGTCGAAATGTTCAAACATTCAAAAGAAATCATTAACTATAAAAATAAAATGTACAGGCAACATTTGCAAATAACGTAAGAAGTATGGCTGGCAGCCATACAAACATGTACCCTGACTCTGCCAAATGACACAAGCTAAGCAGGTACGGGCTTGACTAGTACTTGGATGGGAGACCTCCTGGGAAAATGAGTTGCTGTCGGAAGTGGTGTTGGTGGGCCAATAGGGGGCAGTCTTCCAGCTGGTCCTAATTTAAAAAAAACCCAAAACAAACAAATATCAAATCCCAGTGCAGTGACAGGGACACTGTACTGTAGGAGATGCCATCCTTCGGATGAGACATTAAACCAAGGTCCTGACTCGCAGTGGTCATTAATGATCCCATGGCACTTATCACAATGAGTAGGGGGTCCCCCAGTGTCCTGGCAAAATTCCCAACCTGGCTCTGGTTAAAAGGAGTTACCCCCTTCAATGTGAAGTGCTTTGGGTGTTTAGAAAAGCGCTACATAAATGGATTGATTATTATTATTATCATTAATAATTAATGATTAATTATCTCCACGCCCCCGAGATCAGGATAAGCGGTTTGGATAATGGATGGATGGATTACTATCAAGTATCTAACATCAAATATATAACTTAAGGGATAGTTTGGAATTTTTCAAAATATGCTTTTTGACTGGCGTTGGATACAGCCACATAGCTTAGGCTAACTGGCTGTGTCCAAAACCAGTCACTATGCTAAGCGCTTAGCGGTGAACTAATTAACCCACAGACGTGAAAATGGTCTCGCTAAAAATAAAGTGCAGGGATCCTCTCCTTGATCTGACATAAGCAACAGGGGCTGCCACGGTAAATGATGAGCTACCAATAGTGGATGAAACTGCATACAAATTGTTTAAATATTGTCACAGGCAGCAGTGAAATACGTTCCCAAGATTAACTAGGGAGCATTTATAACTAAGTATAAAGTAAAAGAAGTGATGACAGATGATACTCCTATTGACGCTAATGAAAATAGGGCACCATGCCAAAAACAAACATGTTTTCAATTGCTTCTCTGGCCATCCAAAATAGGCTAAGTACTTTACAGGCTAGATTTTTAGACTTTTTTTTTCATTTCAAACATTTCCAAACATTTTAGAATGTTCCATCGGCCAATCTAAAAAGTCAAACGAGATTATTCTAGAAGTTTGATTTTGAGAACCTGGACCTTGTTTGAGAGTGGGTCAAGCTCCGTCAGGACCTTTTGGAGAAATTCAAAAGTATACTTGAGATCAGACGGGTAGCTCCGGTTGAGATCATCAGTGACTCCAAACAGCACAGGCATTTGTGACATCCCCTCATTTTCAGTAAAAAGAGCCAGCCCATCTACTTTTGAATTCTGTGTTGAAGGGCATGTCTCGAAGAACCTCATACCTCCTGTGTGCAATCCATTTTCATCA
The DNA here is from genome assembly GCF_029633865.1 of Lampris incognitus. Classification (NCBI taxonomy): domain Eukaryota; kingdom Metazoa; phylum Chordata; class Actinopteri; order Lampriformes; family Lampridae; genus Lampris; species Lampris incognitus. The sequence continues at coordinate 24,029,151 of NC_079228.1, forward strand.
CCCAATTGTTGTCCTTCTTCTTGACCTCAGCAGAGCCACACCCTCTTTCTCTAGGCTCTCATTGTTTTCTCCGGCTGGGTAGTCTGGGCAGAAATTCACTTCAGGTCTCCTGGATTTTTTTTTTACAGAATTTGGGCTCTTGTCATCTGTGCTTCGTTTAAGGTAATTGATGCTCAATTCTGAGCATTCCATTCCTCAACCCTTCCTCATCCTTGTATGATAATTTCCTATTTTGTATTTAAAGCTGATCTTCCAGCCATAGAATCCAGTAACAGAGCCTTGTTCCTTTAAGCAAGGATGTTTTGTTTTTTTTGTTTTTTTTAATTGAAGCTTCTGCAACATTGTCAAACTCAGAACTACAAGGGCACAATTTTTACTTCAGGATTTCGGAAGCTGAGGTGTCTAAAATGTCAGCTTTGAGTTTTAGACTTATGTTCAGGAAGGTGCCATTGGTGAGGAATTCTTGGTTGGCCTTCATCAGTTGCATCTGTACTTTGTAGATGAAGTGAGGTCTAGGGAAGGTGACTGGCCAAGCTTGACATCTTAGTGACGAGGTTGACTCAGGCAGTGAGAATATGTCTGTGATCATAGAAGTAGAGGTGCATTCGCCCGAGTTACAGAGTGATGTGTGAGGAGCATTGGTTTCTGGTTGCATACTCCGTTTGATCACTTTGACCATGCCTTTATCTCGGAGAGCCGCTGTTGATGCAAGATTCATAAATACATTGAAGTTGACACCCATATACGTACTGAAGTCTGAAGCCCTCTTCAAGTCCACATTGTCTTTTCATTTCAATTTTAAGTTTCACTACAGACACTGGTATTCAAGAAGGAAGAGTCAATTTTACAGAATCGTCACCTCCCAAGATAATCCAAAGTAGTAATTTCTCTTGGCTACTGTTGTGTGGAGTTCAGGCAGGAGTTAAGACAGGCACTGGGTGGTAGTGAAGAGTTGCCAGATGGCTGGAAAACCACTGCAGAAATAGTGAGGGAGACAGCTAGGAAGGTACTTGGTGTGTCATCAGGACAGAGGAAGGAAGACAAGGAGACTTGGTGGTGGAATGAGGAAGTACAGCAAATTATACAGAGGAAAAGGTTGGCAAAGAAGAAGTGGGATAGTCAGAGAGATGAAGAAAGTAGACAGGAGTACAAGGAGATGCAGCGTAAAGCAAAGAGAGAGGTGGCAAAGGCAAAGGAAAAGGCGTATGGTGAGTTGTATGACAGATTAGACACTAAGGAAGGAGAAAAGGACTTGTACCGATTGGCTAGACAGAGGGGCCAAGCTGCAAAGGATGTGCAGCAAGTTAGGGCGATCAAGGATAGAGATGGAAATGTGCTGACAAGCGAGGAGAGTGTGCTAAGAAGGTGGAAGGAATACTTTGAGGGGCTGATGAATGAAGAAAATGAGAGAGAGAGAAGGTTGGATGATGTAGGGATAGTGAATCAGGAAGTTCAGCGGATTAGCAAGGAGGAAGTGAGGGCAGCTATGAAGAGGATGAAGAATGGAAAGGCAGTTGGTCCTGATGACATACCTGTGGAGGCATGGAGATGTTTAGGAGAGATGGCAGTGGAGTTTCTAACTAGATTGTTTAACACAATCCTGGAAAGTGAGAGGATGCCTGAGGAGTGGAGAAGAAGCATACTGGTACCGATTTTCAAGAACAAGGGCGATGTGCAGAACTGTAACAACTACAGAGGTATAAAGTTGATCAGCCACAGCATGAAGATTTGGGAAAGAGTAATAGAAGCTAGGTTAAGAGGAGAGGTGACGATCAGCGAGCAGCAGTATGGTTTCATGCCACGAAAGAGCACCACAGATGCGATGTTTGCTTTGAGAATGTTGATTGAGAAGTATAGAGAAGGCCAGAAAGAGTTGCATTGTGTCTTTGTAGATTTAGAGAAAGCTTATGACAGAGTACCGAGAGAGGAGGTGTGGTATTGTATGAGGAAGTCAGGAGTTGCAGAGAAGTATGTAGGAGTGGTGCAGGATACGTATGAGGGAAGTGTGACAATGGTGAGGTGTGCGGTTGGAATGACGGATGGGTTCAAGGTGGAGGTGGGATTACATCAAGGATCGGCTCTTAGCCCTTTCTTGTTTGCAATGGTGATGGACAGGTTGACGGACAAGATCAGGCAGGAGTCTCCATGGACGATGATGTTCGCGGATGACATTGTGATCTGTAGCGAGAGTAGGGTGCAGGTTGAGGAGAGCCTGGAGAGGTGGAGGTATGCACTAGAGAGAAGAGGAATGAAAGTCAGTAGGAGCAAGACGGAATACCTATGCATGAATGAGAGAGAGGACAGTGGAATGGTCAGGATGCAAGGAGTGGAGGTGACAAAGACATCTGAGTTTAAATACTTGGGGTCAACTGTCCAAAGTAACGGGGAGTGCAGTAGAGAGGTGAAAAAGAGAGTGCAGGCAGGTTGGAGTGGGTGGAGAAGTGTGTCAGGAGTGATTTGCGACAGAAGGGTACCAGCAAGAGTTAAGGGGAAAGTTTACAAGATGGTTGTGAGACCAGCTATGTTATATGGTTTGGAGACAGTGGCACTGACGAAAAGACAGGAGGCGGAGCTGGAGGTGGCAGAGTTGAAGATGCTAAGATTTTCACTGGGAGTAACGAAGAAGGACAGGATTAGGAACGATTATATTAGAGGGACCGCTCAGGTTGGACGGTTTGGAGACAAAGCAAGAGAGGCAAGATTGAGATGGCTTGGACATGTGTGGAGGAGAGATGCTGAGTATATTGGGAGAAGGATGCTGAATATGGAGCTGCCAGGGAAGAGGAGAAGAGGAAGGCCAAAGAGGAGGTTTATGGATGTGGTGAGGGAAGACATGCAGGTGGCTGGTGTGACAGAGGAAGACGCAGAAGACAGGAAGAAATGGAAACGGACTATCCGCTGTGGCGACCCCTAACGGGAGCAGCCGAAAGTGTAGTAGTAGTAGTAATTTCTCTTGGCTAACTCTTACTCTAAAAGAGAGGAAAAAGATTAAAATACAGAACTCATAAAGTACTGCTATTACTTAATTTTGTTGTTACTCAAGCAGGCTTTTACAGCAGGGCTGCAACACTTGTAGAATTTAGATCAATATCACAATGAATACAATATCTATATCAGAAATCCCTATTTGAATTGCCAAAGCAGCTTTCAGGACTATTTTTTCAAAATGTATGCATTTGTAGTTTGAATATAAATTAATAAATTGGTGATTCAAGAAGAATTTGTCAATATGGTCTCACAAAAACCCCAAAATAGGAAATTCAATGAGATGTGTAAGTAAAGATTCGTTTAATACATTGATACTTAAATTCCAAGATAAGGTCAGGAAGGCAGCCACCATACTGCAACACTGCTTAGTCTGTGCTTAGTCTGCGTAGAGCTCTGCCAAGATACTTGTTTTATCATTTCTCCTTGCATTACCAGAGGAATGTATGCATCTTTTCAACGTAACCATCCGATGAGATCCAATTTTGTAGTCAAGGGGTAAAGTTCTGCTAGTTAAGACAAGTATTATCATGCAGCTTCTGTAGTTTATGCCATCAACGGAGCCATTCTGGGCAAGATTAAGTACAGTAGCATCAGGGTACTTTAGACTCAGTTTAAGTACTACGTCCTCATAGGACATCAACCAGGACTGTTGAGACTGTGGTAAACCACCAGAGAGGACTTTGAACAGCTTGATGAAATTATATTATGGCCAACCATGAGATGATGTTTATTAGCCAGAGACAATGTCATGTTTTTAAAGCAGATTGTGTGCTGAACTTGTTAAAAAAAACAAAAAAAACTGTGTTTAGCCTCAAATATCATTGTTTGTAATAAAATAAGTGGACCAAAGAAATTAACTGTGGCTGGATAATGTTCCAGAAAGTGATGTTTTGGCAGTAGTTCTCAGGGAAGAGCTCTTGGTACCTGTATCGGTACGCTGAAATTTTACTTTCCAAGTATGCTATTGACTCATTCGTATGGACAGGGCAAACAACTAGCTCAACAATATCCTTCAAAACTAACACGAGTTGCCAGGCTGGTTCGTGCTCTGGTATCAGTTGCCCAGCAATTAATGGTTTTAATCTTATTAAACACCAATTATCGTGTGCATTGCCTCCAACTGTTTTTTTGCTTTGGAAAATACATGGTAATAAATGGGGGTGATTAGTCTTGTCTCCCCACTTGTATGGAAATGTCTGGATCGACTGCTTTAGACGATCAAAGGTGATATACTTCTTGTCTAGATGTTACCCAAAGCATGCAGCTAGCTCAACAGGTATTATGCCTTCCAAGAGATCATGAGCAACATCGGGGGTATGTTAACAACCAGCATGTGTTAACCTGCGTGATCCTAACCACCTGCGTGTGTTAACCTCAAAGAAAAAAAAGGTTCTCAGCTAAAAAATGTTTTTTTTAACACCACAACAGGATACCCCTCGCTCACGTGCACTTGCTACATGTGCATGACGCAGCTCTTCATTTCTATCAGTGAACTCACAATTTTTGACCTCCTTTGTCTGAATCTCTGAGCGTGTGGCAGAACAATCTACAAAACTTAAGCTCCAGAAAAACTCCCCGCCAATCCATGAGCGCCAAGGTTATCTGCCACAACACATCGAACAGTGCCCTTAACAAACGTTGCTAGATGATCAACAAACACTCCCTGCTCTTCTAAAGTGATAAGGTCATGCAAAAGTGACTCAAATATTTTCTGATAACCAAAGGTCTTCATATCATCAGTTTTACACAGCAAAGCAAAAATAAATTGATGAGTGATGAATGGCTACCTGATGGCAATATTTTTTGCGTAATGTCCCTAACAGATTACAAATTTCAAAATCACCGACATAAAGGCATAAAGAGATTATTAACTCCCCACCAGAGAGAAACGCATTATCTAGAAAGCGATGACCATCGTGATAAGTTCTGTATTGCTCAGTACATACTGAATGTTGGTTTGCATGGCTATCAACGACTTTACTGAGAATATCCCTCTGTTTGGATATCTGCTGTAATAATTTCAGTATTGGAACATACTGAACAGTCTGATTTGTACTCAACTGGATCAATCATGTTAAAATTTTACCGATAATAATTTCTGTGTTTTAAAGAAGTAGCTAGCGGGCCATCCTTTTCTAGTTTTTAACAAAGGGTTAAATGAACTTAATGCACGTCTCAGTTCTTTATTGATCAGCGAGTCTGTAGAGACGTGATTCTTAAAGGTATTTAAAATTACATGGTTGGACATAGGCACAGAGGCACAACTCATTAAATAATTCAATTCTGTTAGCAGTTCATCAATTGCTGTGCTTGGAGCATGAAAATAGCTTTCCAATTTTAGTAAAAGAGATGTAAATTTCAGGTCTAAGGTTTTTGACAAGTCCTGTGCTGTGTCAGAATCATCTGCAACACATTTTGCATCATATTCTCATTGTTTTCTAAGATGCCATCAGCTGATTTTGGAGTTGGGGTTTCACTTCTTTTTACAGTGCCGAGTTGAAAGTCTTGAAGACTATATGGATTTTGCTTCTTATTTATTTGGGTTTTTTTTACCCCCCCCCTTTTTTTTCTCCCCAATTGTATCTGGCCAATTACCTCACTCTTCCAAGCCATCCCAGTCACTGCTCCACCCCCTCTGCTGATCCGGGGAGGGCTTCAGACTACCACATGCCTCCTCTGATACATGTGGAGTCGCCAGCCGCATATTTTCACCTGACAGTGAGGAGTTTCACCAGGGGGACGTAGCGCGTGGGAGGGTCACGCTATTCCCCCCCAGTTCTCCAACTGACCAAAGGAGGCGCTAGTGCAGCGACCAGGACACATACCCACATCTGGCTTCCCACCTGCAGACACGGCCAATTGTGTCTGTAGGGACGCCCGACCAAGCCGAAGGTAACACGGGGATTCATACCGGCAATCCCTATGTTGTTAGGCAATGGAATAGACCACTATGCTACCCAGACGCCCGGTGTGCTTCTTATTTTTATGTGACTTAAACATACCACAAATATTTGTCTGGAAAGAACAGCCCTCAAACATACGATGTACAGTCTCGTGACTCTTAAGATGGTTGTTGATGTGACAAAAATACTTGGTGCCTATGTCACTGCATGCACACAAATTGCATTTAAAAGTAGCCAAACTCGCAGATTTTTGCAGTTCGATTTGCATGTAATCTACTTAAATGGCTATGAAGAGCATTCCATGTATTAAAAACGCAAGGGAAATCAGAATATGCACATGGATAGGGGTGACTACAGCCAAAATGGCCATGAGATAACCTGTAGTGCTTATCCCTTGATGACACTTCTGTTCCACAATCTCTACACTGCCACACTGAAGTCTCGGAAAAAAAGAAAAGTGGAAATGAGTTCTTTAGTAAAATATGCATAGTACTCAATACAAAAATGTAAAACTGTCTTTGGTCTATATGCCATGACATTAAATTGAAACATTAATCACAATTCCACAAAATAACTAAAAAGACCCAATTCTATTAAAAGGAAAACTTGCTTCTAAAAGTCAAACATCTTGAAGAATAACTTGCATTTGCCACTTTATTAAAAGGTTGTGAAAGCAGTATTCAGAATATTGCATTTTATTAAATTTGACCATATATTACTTAAATAGTGTTTGATTATTGACTACGACTGTAACAGGCAAGTTAAAAAGCAGCAATAGTAAATGATTCATCCATTCTTCCCCTAGTATGTAAAATTCGGATATTGAGTTGGAAGATAGTAAAAACAAATTGAACATGAAAACTGCCATATATGCAACAGTAGGATACTCAAGGAAAAATGTATGAAATGTGACCATTTAGTGACCGTTTGGAACCCTGAATTGCAAAATATTAAACTGACTCATGTTACTGACATTAAATCCAGAGTTGCTTTCATTAAAACATAGCCTAATTGACTAGCTATCTGCATTTCACTTAAGTAAGCTAGTGTGGCTTAGCCTATCAACAGTCAAATATAGATGAATGTTAAAAACAATCAAATACCAACTGTGTATTTTATATATATATATAAGGCAATAATAAGTGTTCTTAATACCTGTATTTTGAAGGATGGCAATGGATTCCAAGTGATAGCCTCAGTAGATGATTGCTTCTCATGATGCTTCTTCTTTGTCTTCTTTTTTTTTAGGTTTATTGGCGGTTGGCAAACAATGATTTGGTGCATTACCGCCACCAAATGGAATGGAAATGGACCAGAATGTCTATTTACTAAAGAAACGAAAAACAAAAAAACCTCATGTCTTCTCAATTAAACTAGGTTTCACAGGTTTCAGAGAGAGACTAAAAGCCTCTCTCAGCAGCTGCCACACACCTTCTCCAGAACCTTCTACAACACCCAGAAATGTCCTTGCTGCCTCAACAATCATGTCAATTCTCTGATTTTCTTTCTACTCCAGCAGTGCAGTTAATTACCATTGCCAAAAGGTCAAAAACTTCATCTGGTCCTTACAAAAGCAAAAATCAGTATACTTTTTGACTGACTTGTGCTCTTTAGCTTCTTGTCTCACATCATTCTCGTTGTTTCTCTCCATTCTTTTAGGAGCTTCAGCATACAACAATCCCTTTACTGCTCTTGTCTTATTCAGTTTCTCCTCCTTAATTCTTTTTGGACACTGTGCTGACCCCGTACCATGATTTCCCTTGCAGTGCAGGCACTTTGCTTGCGCTTTCTCCACTTCAAAATTTTCCACATTGCAGTTGTCCTTCCCACATCTCCCACATCTTCTGACTCCATTACATACTGCAGCAACATGTCCATATTCTTGACAACTGATCAAACATCTTCTGCCCTGTCCACTAGCACCACACTCCTGTATGTTCTTTAATTCTGTTCCTGTTATCCCTAATTGTTCAATGTCCTCCATCATGTCATTCCTTACTGACCTATATTTATTGCAGTTAATGATAACATGTTCTACAGTTTGTGGTACCTGACAGTGTTCACAAATCCTGGTTGGCTGCTTACTTATAACATGAACTATGCTGGGTAGATTGCAGTGTCCTGTGTTTAATCTTTTTATTACGACCTTTTCGTTTCAGTTTTCTCCTGCTCTATTTTGAATTGAATGTAAATGCCCCCCCCCCTTATCTCCTGATCCCAGAGCTGTTGCCATTCTTCACTGATATTTTTCCACACAACGCCCTTCCCCTCTGATTTGATAGTTTGATACGGATGTCTATGTTTCCTTTCCTAAGTGATTGTTTGGCTAGTTTGCCAACTTTTTCATTTCCCTTAATGCTTACGTGAGCAGGAACCATAACAATGTGATCTCAGTGCCTTGTTTAATTACTCGAGTGTATTGCCATTGTTTTGAATAGTAAGTCCTGATGATTACTGGAGAAATCTGACATGAGACTAGACAGCGCAGATATAGAACCACTACAAACAAGGACTTTATTTGGTCTGTTTTGTTCAATCATTCTTTTTTTGGGGGGGGGGGTTCCCTCTTTTTCTCCCCAATTGTATCTGGTCTTTTACCCTACTCTTTGTCTTCACTATTTTTAAATTATTTCCATACTGTTACGCCCTGTATGGATTGTTAAGTTATCTTTTGTTTCTCCCAGTGTTCTTTGTCTTGTATTTCCTGTTTTATTTTGATACTCGCCTCTTGTCTCGTTTCAAGTCCTTTACTTCCTGCCCTCGTGTGTCTCCCTCCCGTTTGATTATCTGCCCTGCCCTAATGTGTTGTACCTGTGTCTCATTGTCTCCCCTCCTCCAGAGTATATAGTCTTTGTGTTCCTTTCCTTCTTTGCCAGTTCGTCTTGTTCCTTGTGACAGCGTTCCAGCATTTTTCCCCTTGTGTAAGTTTCTTGAGCCCTATAGGTTCCTGACCAGTTTTTGCCTTTTTTGACCTGGCCTTTCGCCTGCCAATTTGGACACTGTTGCCTTGCTATCTAATCACCTGTGCACCGACCTCATTTTTATTAAAAGAACTGATTTTTGTGAACTGAGACTGAGTCTGTGTTTTGAGTCCAAGCCTGTGGTTCAGTACTGACAGTACGAACTGGCCATAACATGGACTCAGCGGACTCAGATACAGTACGCTCTGTGCTCTAGGCACAGGTTCACAAGATCCAGAGTCAAGATGAACAGATCAGTCTTTTTCACCATGAAGTGAAGGAGCTGACAGACCGTCAGGAGTCCCTCTTGGCAGCTTTCGGAATCCAGCTCAACCATCTCTTTGACCAAATGCGGAAGATGCAGAACCCGCCGGGCTCTAGCGAATCAACACCGGCGGCACCTCCTGGTTCTGGGTCCGATGCTGCTTCTCCAGCACCCGCCACTCCACCTTTCCAGACCAGAGCATTTCTCCGGAGACACAGGTGACTGCAGAGTTTTTCTAACCCAGTGTGATTTGCATTTTGAGCTTCAGGATGCTGCCTTCCCCTCTGACCGCTCAAAGATTGCCTATATTATTTCTCACCTGACTGGGAGAGTGGAGGCCTGGGCGATGGCAGAGTGGAGTCGGAAATCACCTGTCTGCAATTCACTGTCGCTGTTCTCCAAGATCTTCACCCAGATCTTCAAGCAGACAGCCCCTGGACGAGAGGCAGCCCGAGCCCTGGTGAGACTGTGACAGGGTAAGAAGAGGGTCTCTGATTACGCCATAGAGTTCTGCACTCTAGCAGCAGAGAGTGATTGGAACCAGCCAGCCTTGTTTGATGCTTTTCTTGTTGGACTTTCTGACACTCTCAAAGACCAATTAGCCCCCCTGGACCTATCTGCAGAGCTGGATTCCCTTATAGCCCTGGCTATAAAGATTGACAACCAGCCCCTGGATGCCAGTGCCCTGGATGGCAGGCTATTATGTAAGGTCACCCATCGCACTTCTTGTCAGAGCTTCAACCTCCTAACACCTCCCAGAACTCCCCCAGCCTGGATCCAGAGTTTCCCGACCTTTCCTGGCTTCCCGTCTGCTACCATGACATTAAGGAGGTTTTTAGCAAGGCCTGTGCCATACCCTTGCCTCCGCACCGGGCCTATGACTGCGCCATTGACCTGCCTCCTAGAACTTCACCACCCAAGGGTCGCCTGTATTCCCTGTCAGCTCCTGAAACCCAGGCCATGCGAAAGTACATTGAGGAATCCCTGGCTGCAGGGATTATTCGGCCTTCCTCCTCCCCCGCTGGCGCTGGGTTCTTCTTCGTTGACAAGAAGGATAAAACCCTGCTGCCTTGCACTGACTACAGATGACTCAACGAGATCTCCGTTCGCAACAGATACCCCCTCTTTTTAATTTCCACTGCTTTTGAACTACTAAATGGTGCTAAGGTTTTCACTAAACTGGATTTAAGGAATGCTTATCACCTAGTTAGAATAAGGGAGGGGGATGAATGGAAGACAGCATTTAACACTCCCATTGGTCATTACGAGTACCTGGTCATGTTGTTTGGACTTACCAATGCCCCAGCTGTCTTTAGGGCTCTGGTGAACGATGTCCTCCGGGATATGCTCAATGGGTTTGTTTTTGTTTACCTGGACGACATCTTAATCTTCTCCCCTGATGAGCAAACTCATATTCAGCACGTCCGGCGGGTCCTCCAGCGCCTCCTCCACCACCAACTCTTTGTCAAAGCTGAGAAGTGTGAGTTTGACGTGCCCTCCGTGTCCTTCCTGGGGTTCATCGTGTCTGAGGGGGAGGTCAGGATGGACCCAGAAAAGGTTAGCACTGTTGTGGATTGGCCCACTCCCACTAGCCGTAAGGAGGCTCAACGATTCCTGGGGTTTGCTAACTTTTACAGAAAGTTCATCAGGAATTTTAGTTCTGTTGCTGCCCCCCTTCATGCACTGACCTCTTCTAAGCTTAGCTTCCAGTGGAACCCCCGGGCTTAGCTTGCTTTCCAGAGACTGAAGACCAGCTTCACCTCAGCTCCTGTCCTCACCTTGCCAGACCCCAACCTGCAGTTTGTGGTGGAGGTGGATGCCTCCGATGTGGGGGTGGGAGCTGTTCTCTCTCAGAGGTCGGCTAAGGACAATAAGCTACACCCCTGTGCCTTTCTTTCCCGCAAGCTGTCAGCCTTTGAGGGAAACTATGCTGTTGGCAACCGTGAGCTGCTTGCCATCAAGGTGGCATTGGAGGAGTGGAGGCACTTGTTGGAGGGCGCCGAACAGCCTTTTCTCGTCTGGACGGATCATAAGAACCTTGAGTACTTGAGGACGGCCAAGAGGCTCAACTCTCTGCAAGCTAGGTGGGCTCTCTTTTTCAACCGGTTCCATTTCACCTTGTCTTATCGCCCTGGCTCCAGGAACTTAAAGCCTGATGCACTCTCCCGTTTGTTTCCCTCCGAGAACTCTTGTAAAGATCCTACTCCCATTCGCCCTCCCTCGTGTGTTGTGGGTTCTGTCACTTGGGACATTGAGAGAAGGGTCACCGAGGCCAATGTGAACCGTCAACCTCCGGCCGGCTGTCCGCCGAACCGGCTGTTTGTGCCTCCTGTCTTGCGTTCACAGGTCATCCACTGGGCCCACTCTTCCCGGTTATCCTGTCACCCTGGAGTACGCAGGACCTTGTTCGTCATACGACAGCGGTTCTGGTGGCCGGTCATGGAGAAGGAGGTGACAGAGTATGTGGCAGCCTGTCCGGTAAGGTCTCCCGACGCCCAGCTTCTGGTCAGCTTCGCCCACTCCCTGTGCCACATCGACCCTGGTCAGACATCGCCATGGACTCTCCCCCCTTCCGAAGGTAACACCACCATCCTCACGGTGGTGGATAGATTTTCAAAGATGGTTCATTTTGTCCCCTTGCCCAAATTGTCCTCGGCCAAGGAGACAGCTGAGGTGATGCTGCATCATGTTTTTTCGCCTCCATGGCTTCCCCAGCGACATTGTGTCTGACCGGGGCCCGCAGTTTGTAGCACAGTTCTGGCGGGCTTTCTGTTCACTCCTGGGAGCATCCGTCAGCCTCTCATCTGGCCACCATCCCCAAACCAACGGTCAGACGGAGCGGCTGAACCAGGAGCTGGAGACCAGCCTGCGTTGCCTCGCCTCCCAGAGCCCCAACACATGGAGCAGTCAGCTCACCTGGGTTGAGTATGCACACAACTCTCTCCCATGTTCCTCATCTGGTCTCTCCCCCTTTCAGTGTGCCTATGGATATCAACCTCCTCTCTTCCCTGCCCTCAAGAGGGAGGTCAGTGTGCCCTCTGCGCTGGCTCTGGTGCGCCGTTGTTACCACACCTGGGCCCGGGCCCGACGCCCCTTGCTCTGCAATTCCGAGCGTTACAAGAAGGCAGCTGATCAATGGCGGATCCCTGCCCCGCTTACAGGAGCGGCCAGAGGGTATGGCTATCCACTAAAGACCTGCCTCTCAGAGTGGAGTCCCAGAAACTCGCTCCCATGTTTGTGGGGCCATTCCCTATTTCCAAGGTCATTAAGCCAGTTCCTGCCAAGCTCAAACTCCCCAGACCCATGAGAGTCCACCCATCCTTCCACGTGAGTCAGATCAAACTGGCCATAGAAAGCCCTCTGGTCCCTGCCTCCAGCCCCCCCAGTTCGTCAATGGTGGCCCTGTTTACACTGTCCGCAAGCTCCTCGCGGTCCGGTGTCAGGGCTGGGGCTCCCAATACCTGGTCGACTCGGAGGGATACGGCCCGGAGGAACGTTCCTGGGTCTCGGCCAGCAACATCCTGGACCCCTCCCTCATCCGGGACTTCCATCGGGCCCACCCTGGCGACCCTGGGCCATCTGGAGCCGGCCATGGGGGGGGGGTACTGTCATGCCCCATCTGGATTGTTAAGTTATCTTTTGTTTCTCCCTGTGTTCTTTGTCTTGTATTTCCTGTTTTATTTTGATACTCGCCTCTTGTCTTGTTTCAGGTCCTTTACTTCCTGCCCTCATGTGTCTCCCCCCTGTGTGATTACCTGCCCTGCCCTAATGTGTTGCACCTGTGTCTCATTGTCTCCCCTCCTCCAGAGTATATAGTCTTAGAGTTCCCTTCCTTCTATGCCAGTTTGTCTTGTTCTTTGTGACAGCGTTCCAGCATTTTTCCCCTTGTGTACGTTTCTTAAGCCCTATAGTTTCCTGACCGTTTTTGACCTCGCCTTTCATCTGCCGATTGGACACTGTTGCCTTGCTATCTGATCACCTGTGTACCGACCTCATTTTTATTAAAAGGACTGATTTTTGTGAACTGAGACTGAGTCTGTGTTTTGAGTCCAAGCCTGTGGTTCAGTACTGATACATACAGCTTAAAATGAAAATGGGCGGCAGTGGTTAGCGCAGTTGCCTCACATTAAGAAGGTCCTGGGTTCGAGCCCCGGGGTAGTCCAAACTTGGTGGGTCATCCCAGGTCGTCCTCTGTGTGCAGTTTGCATGTTCTCCCTGTGTCTGCGTGGATTTCCCCCAGGGGCTCCAGTTTCCTCCCACAGTCCAAAGACATGTAGGTCAGGTGAATTGGCCGTACTAAATTGTCCCTAGGTATGAATGTGTGTGTGTGTGTGTGTGTGTGTGTGTGGGCCCTGTGATGGCCTGGCGGCCTGTTTAGGGTGTCTCCCTGCCTGCTGTCCAATGACTGCTGGAATAGGCTCCAGCATCCTCCCCACGACGCTGAGAGCAGGATAAGCGGTTAAGCTAATGGATGGATGGATGGATTAAAATGAAAATTTCTTCTAATCCTCCTTCTCATAAAGACCATGACTTTTGTTTTTTCAAATGAGAATCAATCTAAATCCCTATTTCTTACCCCACATTTCAACTCGGTTTATTCCTTCTTGCAGTTTTCTTTTTTTTTTTAACTACATGATCCAAATTTCTCCCTTTTTTCTACAAGGCCCCATCATCTGCAAGTAATGACCTTCCCGTATCTAGCGACACAGTTCCAAAGATGCCATTTATCATAATTGAGAACAGTATAGGACTTACCACCCTCCCTTGGGGTGTCCCATTTTCTACCTCATACTTTCTGGACACTTCAGATTCAATTTTTAACTGAATTGTTCTCATATTCAAAAAGTCCATTATCCAATTAAACATCATTCCTCTAATTCTCATTAAATGCATCTTAGTCAAAAGTCCCTCCTTCCACAGCACATCATTCACTTTTTCTACACCAAAGAACACTGCTGCAACTGTTTTTTTTGTTTTTTTTTGTTAACTTGTGCCTTCCTCACCTATCCTCTAGACATAACACTGAATCCAAAGTTCCCCTTCCTGTCCTAATTCCACTTTGACACCCTGGTATTAGCTGCCATTTCCTCAGATAATACATTAATCTTTTATTTACAATTTGTTTCATGAGTTTACATATGAGTGATGTTAAGGCAACTGGCCCATAATTTGATGGCTCACTTGCATTTTCCCCTGGTTTCCTTAGAGGGACAATAACCACCTCCTTCAAACTTGCTGGTATTCTACCTTCCTCCCACACTTTATTATATCATATTTATGATATATTCAATCTATCAGTCCTTAAATGTTTTCACATAATATAACTTATTTCATCCATTCTTGGTGCAGTCATTCCAGCTTTAGCAAGTGTTCTTTTTGACTCTCCCATCGTAAATAGTACACTCGGTTCATTTCAAGTGTTCTCCTTCTACCTTAAGGCCTCCATATTTTCAGATTTTTTTCCCTCTCTGCCTCTTCTTCCCTCCTCAGACAAATTAGAACTGTTTACTTTAGCAAAATTATTAACCAATAACTCAGCTTTCTCTTTATTAGTTACTGTTATTTCACTTTCGTTTGTTAACACGGGATAACTCCACTCCCTTCTGTCACCTCCCATCTTTCTAATCATCTCCCATACTTCTCCTACTGGAGTCGTGTCCCCAATTGTGCCACAAAAGTTTCTCCAATATGTCCTTTTTGCCTGCCTTATTGTCTTCCTTACTAGTGCCTGAGATTTTCTGAACTGCACCAAATGTTGAAAATTGTGATTACTTTTCATCAATGCCCTATTTCTTTTTCTCACCGCCTCTTTACATTTATTGTCCCACCATGGCACCGCTTTCTTTCTTGTTTTTCCATTACTTTTAGGGATAGCGCTCAGGGCAGCTGTCAGTCCCTCCAGGATGTCGCAATCGCAACAATTAACGCAAATTCAGCCAATAGACCACCGAAACACTTTCGGGTACCTTGACAACAGGACGCCAGGAGAGGGGGATAGAAAACCCAAGCCGCCAAGCCGCACTGTATTAGATACGCAGCCTAGCCATAGCTACGATGCCCAAAAGTTGCTGTGTGGTGGACTGTACTGTTCACAGTTGAACAGTTTGGTCTGGCGCAGGTTGAGCCGGTGGCTATATGGAATTCCACAGTTAGCTAAACCTGTCTGAATGGGATCACATTCTTCAAACCCATATGTATTTTTATCCATTAAAAATCATAAAATGGTCCCTCCCCCCTGAATATTTGGTCACATGCTCAATTTTGTTTATCTTTCCTAGAAACAAGGGGTAACTACCCCGGTCTCCCTTACCCAGTTAAAATGCAAACATTGTTATCACATTATTATTGTCATCCTTATTGAGTAGTATATCATGCATCATTGTATGCAGTCATGTGTAATCCAGTAAAAAGTAATAATTGAATAAAATGCAAACATTTGTTGAAAATATAGCCTAGTTCCTATGTCTTTTCCCCATGGCTGCTCTAGGTCATGATGTGTGATTTAATTTTTGCCTTTTATCATTTCAGGGTGTAATGCAAAGGACCCCTCAGTTGTTTTGATACAGGTTTGGGCTGTAGATACTTCTAGACACATAGAACATCTATACATTTCCAAGGCATCACGCTCATGCTCCCTACCCCAGACAACTCCAGGGGCCATGAGCCTGTCTTTGGTTGAGCCTTTGTGGAGTATGTCTCTCAATATTGCTGTAGATGGTTTGTCGAGGCATGTGTGTAGCACTCTGTGCGCCGATTTTCCTGTGATTCTCCCGACCCTCTCTTGGTGCCATGCAGCGCATTCTGACTGATTTAAAGTAGCCTCCACGTGTTCCTCGGTCATGAACAGTTCAGAGAACCAGGGTGTTGGCCTGAATGGCAGAGAGAACCCTTGAAATGTGCTATGACCTACGGAGAGCTCTCCAGTCCCAGCCAACAGCTGAAGGAACTGCTGCTGCTCCTGTGGGGTGGCATCTGGAATTGCCCTCTTCCTTGGCCTGCCTTCCTTCCTTTTTGCGCTTTCTGAATAAAATTTGATGTTGCAGATTCTGTCGGCCTCCACCTTTTTAGTCGACACTTTATTCCACGCACAGGCTATACTGGTGGGTGCCACACTTGTGTAGCCTAAACGGACTGATGTCTCCAGTTTGAATAGCAATGCAGCCACATGAGAGCATGTCTCTCCGAGTCTGAAATGGAAGTGATTTTTTTTACTACGGTCATTTCATTCAATATGTTATATTGAGATGTAGAACTCATTACTTTCCTCAAACAATGTAGCTATTATTATTTATAGTAGTGTTGGTATTATTAGTCGGCTTACCCTGCCATGCAATCGCAGTGAGCACTCAGAATTGCTCCTGTGCTCCTGGCAGCAACCCAGGTATTGTGGGGTTTCTCTGTGACTCTATACGATGGCTTCACCTGGGTCCTGAATACGGTAATGTCCTTCGATGGATTATAGTGTTCAACAACAGATACCCAACCACTTGAAAAAAACTTGTGAGCCTCCAGTGATTTGTAATTTCTAATTTTCTTCGCCGTGTAAATACCTGTATGAGACCATGGAAATTCAAATCAGGTTGAGGCTTCTATCCCCCTCTAGCTCCCCCCGCTCTAACGTTCGAACGCGGAAGTGCAGTGGTCTAGCTCCGTGAATTCTGCACGCCCTTGCAATTTTGTCCAATCACTGCAACGTTTCCGCAAATTTGACCAATCATCGTAGTTTCCCGCAAACCATTGAGCCATACGTCACCAAACTCGCCTTCTTGTTTCTGGTTGCGAAGATGCAGACATGCGCCACGAACGTCTCACATTTACCAACTAAAATTACTGCCAAAGACCGTGCAAAGCAGTTCCCTGATGTTCTGCACGAAAGCGGAAGTAAACTGTTTTGCACCACGTGCAACGTTGTGGTGGAACACACGAAAATAATCGATTGACAAGCACTTCAGGGAATGGCTGACGTGTGGACAACAGACGAGACAAAACACCACGACTGAGGCTGTTGCATCCAGATCTGTTGCAAGCGCGGAAAGAATCAAGGTGAGTTAGATTCAGTATGCACGGTTAGTGGTGAGGTTCTGTGCATTTTAACTTCTAGGCCTGTTTGCTGCTTTGAGGAATACCCCCTTAGGTGCACTTCTTCATTTACAAACAAAGCATATTTTGTTAGAATTGTTGTAACCCTGAGCCTTTTTTGGTGAGGTTACTTATAACGCTCAGAATAGTGCGGTTTTGTTCTCACTGGAACAAGTTGCCTTCGATTTTTAATGAATAGAAAAAAAATCGCAACTATTTTTTCAATTTTAACTTGCTCCCGCCATTTCATTGCAAACAAAAAAACGGCTGAAAACATCGCAACAGTCATTGCAATTTTTTAGAAAAGCTGCCGCGAAATCAGGCATTGTAGACCGCAACATCCCCCCCCCAAAAGCCCGCGAAATCCTGGAGGGCCTGAGCTGTTCTAATACCTTCTGTTTTATTATCAAAAGTTTCGATAGACATACCATTAATCTGCTGTAGATAACCATCACACTTCCTTAAACCTCTCCCAGTTAGCTTTCCCAAAGACGCATTTTCCACCTGTCTACTTCAGTCACTGATGCATGAATGTTTATTTAACAAAGGATTGGATAGTGGTCACTACCTGTGGTTTCTTTTTGATATGCTTTCCAATCACATATTGGAGCAATAGTATTAGAAACCAATGTAAGGTCAAGTACAGACTCCTTTCCAGTATTGACATCCTTGTTTTACCGCCATCATTTAAACACACTAGATTCCTTTCATCTAACAAGTCCTCTATGGCTTGACCATTGCCATCAGTTTTCTTACTCTCCTATAATGCGTTATGTGGACTGAAATCCCCACACCATACAATGCATACCACACAATCCTACTTCGCCCTTCTATTTCTTCAAGCTTGTTCAATTCTACTCTCATACATGGGTTATAATAATTCACCACCACTAATTCGTTCCTTCCAACCCACACTTCCACTACCACATACTCCATTTCTTTTCCTGTACCCAGTACTCTATAGGGAATCCCTTGTTTAACAAAAGTGATACAACCCCCTCCTCCTCATTTCTCATCTTGCCTAATTGCTACATATCCATAAATTATAAAATCCAAATTGGGTTTCAGCCATGATTCTTGTATACAAAGAATGTCTGGTTTCTCCCTCCTACTATCTATGAACTTCTTAAACTCTTTTCAGTTGGCTATCAAACTTCCTGCATTCCATTGAAGTATTAAAATCATCAATAGTATCAACCAATACATGATTATTGGCTTACCTGTATATTGAGATTGTCTCTTACTTCCTCCCATTTCAAGCCCATCATATTGAGGTGGTGCACCGCTGCTTTGACAATTATTTGAATCCTTTCAGTTTTAGTCTTAAACTCAGATGCTGTGTTTCTCACTCCTGCTATGAAGGTCACTAACTTCTTTTTCTCTATCCGCATCCTAATTTTGTCATTCTTCTCTACATTCATTGCCATTTGTCCTTTATTGTAGCCTTTTCCCCCAGAAAGCTTTCCTGCCCAGCCAGGTTGACTGCTTTTGCATAAGAAACTTTTTTCTTTCGCTCTTACCTGTTGGACCTGTTGCCTCACATTTCAGTACTTCACAACCCAATATGCAATGCTGTGTTTACGTCCACAGTTACAGCATTTTGGTTGTACTCCTCCTTCAAAGTTTCCATATTCATGTTCTCCACCACACCTAGCACATATTCTCTTTCCTTTGCATACTTTTGCTACATGACCAAATTCTTGGCAGTTGAAACATCTCATAGGTTTTTATATGTTCCCTATATTTTACAAATCCAAAATATAGTTCTCTTGGGATAGCTTTTGAACTCTACCAAAACTGTTTCAGTTTCCATTTTCACTTCTTTTTTTTCCCCACTGTTACATACTCACAAGTTTCCAACAAGGTCCCTCATATCAACACCAAGGGGTACTCCAGATATCACACCCTTACAGCCATTGAACCTCTGTTCTCTCATACCCCTTGACTTTTCAAACACTGATCAGCTTCTCTGCCTTCTCCTTCTGTACTTCACTATTACACCCTATGAGTAGATTTGCGTCTCTCAGAATTCTTACATATTTCACTTCTCCCACTTGCGCTCTAATGATTTTTTGTCAGTTTTAATGGGTCCATTTCCTTTACACCTCCCTCTCCCTCAAAGCTTATCACTACATTTAATTCAATTCAGTTCTATTCAGTTAAATGTATTGTCATTGAAAGCAATGTGCAGGCACATGTTAAAAATGAAATATGGGCTGCGGCTTTGCCAAACAGTGCAGGACAGACATAGACAAACACAGCAAACACAGTATAAGATATACACAGATGAAGACCAAAAGCTAAAAATAAGTTAAAAAAGAGCAAGAGTACAAAATATCTAAAAATATCCACAGACATTCGGTAGGTAGCCAGGTTCAGGTGGGCAACAGCTTGGGGAAAGAAGATGTTTTTGAGCCTGGTAGTGGGGGCTGTGAGGCTCCTGTAGCGCCTCCCAGAGCGCAGGGGGGGAACAGTCCATGGTTGGGGTGGGTGGGATCTTTGCTGATGCTGAGACCCCTTCGAAGGCAGCATTTGTGATAAATGTCTTTTATGGCAGGGAGCTGGGTACCGGTGATATGCTGGGCCACCTTGACGACCCACTGCAAGGCGGCCCAGCGGTAGTAATCCTCACGGTTTGACTTACGTGAGATTGGGGGGGTCTGACCCCCTAATTAAGACTCGCACCCCGCAAAAGAGGTAAAAACAACAGATGGGGAGAGGGCGAAACATTTATTTATTTTTATTACCTTTAATCATAAATATTACAATATATTTCCCATATTCATGCCTGGAAGAATATTGTAATACGACACCCCTAAATTGGACCATACCATATATTAACCTTGACGTTAGTTGAACATCTGTCTCGTCTGGCTGGCTCATCACTCCCATCATCTTGCGTCCTCATTAGAGTCTATACTTGCATGCCTTTCACGAAGCCAGTGGAGACGCTGTAGGTTAATGTAAGTAGCTAGCCATCTAGCTAGTTTAATTACTTTACTTTCTTACCTTCAGAGTTTCTAAATTAGACTGTCTACAGATGAACGCTAATGTTAGCTAGTTTCTAACTTTAGCCTTAAGTTACAGTTTAGCTTAGTAGCGTTAGCTAGCTAAAGCTAACGTTTGCCTTACCTAACATTAACTAACTAGCTAGCTGATAGCGCACCCTTTCATTTCCAATGTTGGCTAAATAGCTCGCTAGCAGCTAGCTGTGCCTATGGAATGGCATTTTATTACCAATATAAAATGTCATATATTATCCAGTGTTAGCTGACACTGGTGCTCAGTCAAGAGCAGTGAGACAATTGAGGATTAGTTGTTGTAGAGATATGTTTTGACATCAATATATTTTATTATTTCGTTTTAATCGTGTGATAGTTAAGTCTTTTGCCTTTTTGATATTAGCTTTATAATAGGCACCCCTTTGTTTTCACTCAGGAATGCAGGAGTTTTACCTGGTTGGGCAGTTGAACAATATTAAAATCCATGTGTGCTGAAGGCTGATTAATTGGATTAGTTCAAATGTATCACTACTTTATTGAACTCAGATTAAATTTCATCCATCAATCCATCCAGCCATTATCCAAACCGTTTATACTAAACATGAGCAACAGGTGAGGAGATATCTGGCACTTTTTGTGCTTAAAAAAGCAGTAAGTTGAAACTTGTAAGAATTATGATGTAGAGATGATAATGCAGCCTGTATTCTCTGTGATTGTCATGCAGGCTTAATACTGAGCAGGATAATATGGGTGCTGGTTAGTTTTACATGTATGTGCTGTTGTATTAAGGAGGTAGCAGAAGGTCAGAATGACATTCAGGAGGAGGTCAAGAGGACAGTCAGCAAGCAGGACATAGTAGTGAAGAGGTGAGTTACAAATGAGACTGCACTTAAAGATTTATACCATCACACCAGATATTTAGGCAAATAGTACTTTCAGAAACTGATGGGATGCACAACAATCATACCCCATTGTTCTCAACTAATTAGGACTTTTAATAAAGTGTTGGCTACTAATAGTAAAAAAAGTTCTGTTACATCATTGTGCAGGGTTGTGTTTGAGCAGAAGTGATGGTCTACTGGTGTGTGTGTGTGTGTGTGTGTGTGTGTGTGTGTGTGTGTGTGTGTGTGAGACTTGCTGGCAGTTTTGCTCTTGAATATTTTGTTGGTGACCCCTGACTACAAAAGTTGTGTGGTACGTGCCCCATGAGCTGATGTAATGGATTTGATTTATCATCATCTACAGACTGCAGACATTACGTTAAACAAGAAAAACACTGTAAGGATTGTAAGATTTTAGTTCACTGAAGCCCTCACCTATGCTGTACTGGGTTCCCTTTATGCCCTGGAGGAAAAGTTGACCCCCCCCCCCCCCCCGGATTGTTACTGTATAATTCACACTCTGGTAACCCTGCCTTCGGATCCTCAACTTCATCTTCCCTTTCCTAACTCTCTGTTTCACCCAAACTAGTTTAATCGTTTTTCTTTCTCTTACGATAAGCTCCCTTCTTCGCCACTTCTTTCACTCACCATCTCTCCTAACATAATTTCTATTTGCCTCCTCCTCACTAAACTCCATGCTGCTGTAGCTATCACAATCGATTACCCTCTTCACCGTCCTACTGCAAACAGAAAGGAATTGGTGGAAGAATATCGTTCCGGACCTATACAAGCCATCGGTTGATAGTTTTACACAATATTCCTCACACGATCTGTTCTTACAATCAAGTATCGATGTCCCCACATCCAAAATTAAAGTCCTTTAATCTGCTATAATTATCTCAAAACCCAGGTAGAGAGAAACCCGATAGCATGATTAATATCTTGCTTCTTTTGCTCTTCAGCACTGACCATTGTTCGTTCCCAGCCACATTTAGCTAGCCCTTTCCCTCACCATGCTTCTGTTCTCACAATGCTGCAGCGAGCCAAAATGGCCGCTCAGGAAATCGCATGACCCTGCCGTGTCTTTTCAATCTACGATTATACTCAACAATGAATGAATGAATGATAATTTATTTCGCACTTGTAAACAAGCAGGATATAACATACAGATAATCCATTGCCAATAATCTGAAGTGATCGACAAATCCACACATCAAACTCAGCGAACAAATCTCCATATACATCAGATTATTTGTTACATGTTCGAAAAGGAGTAGGAGGAAGTACACTTATTTTTCCCCACCCCTTCTCACCTACTCTTAAATTAATTCAGCAATTATCTCTCAACTACCGCTGATGTTATTACAAAAAGAAAAAAATAGATATATAACAAAAAACATGACAAAAATGTTGTGTTGATTCAATTAAGATTTATCAAATAAACCTGATAACAGCTGTTTCTTTTTAAAACAGCCCATCAGACTCAATTTCACCTTCAAACATGCATTTAGTCAATAACTCTAATGAATGACGATTAATTAAAACCAACAACAGCGAGATTTCCTTTGTGTGAGTGCATACATGTACATGCGCACAGGCATACACACTACACACATACACACACACACGCACACCCAGGAAGAGAGAGTGAAACAAAGACAGTGTGATAGAGTGTCTGTGCTTCTCCACCAACCAAGAAATCTCATATTGGTTTGCCTCATATTGGCCTGAGCTACCGTGAAGGAGAAAGGGAGAAAGAGAGAGAGGTGATGGAAAATGGAAGGATCAATGGAAAGAGTGAGTCAGAATGATGAGTGGATGGGCGAGGTGGGAGGTGGAAGAGAGAAGATGAGGAGGCAACACTAGCGATAGAAAGAAAACAGGAGGGAGAAGATGAGAACGGAGCAGACAGTGGCTGTATGGACAGAACACTAATATCTGTTGTCTCCGTGGTCTTTCCTTCACTCTCTCTTCACTCTTTGAGGATCAAGGTTAAAGGTTGACTGCCAAGCCTTGCAGTCATGGATGCACACTATAATAATTCCTCAAAGGAGTTTTGACCCATGAGGTGTAAAAAAGGGAAAAAAAATGAGGGGGTTTGGGGTCAAGGCCCTGAAACAGGTTAGGGTTCAGGGGATGTGTAG
This sequence comes from Lampris incognitus, assembly GCF_029633865.1. Lineage (NCBI taxonomy): Eukaryota > Metazoa > Chordata > Actinopteri > Lampriformes > Lampridae > Lampris > Lampris incognitus. Next base: position 24,052,373 of record NC_079228.1, read on the forward strand.
CACGTATTTAATTATCAGGTTACCTATGCACAGAAAAATAGGACCAGAAAGGGCTGTTCTGGGGCATTCTGGCTAATATTTTAAGTTCGTGTGAGCATGTAAAGCTTGAACCAGATGAATGACAGGATTCTACTCTCGTCCATACAGTGGTGCACGTCAGTGACCGATACCCAGTCATTAACACTAATTCAATCTGCCAGGGTCAATGACATGCCATATTATCGACATGAGGCTTGAAAAGGCTTTCCTTTAATTCTCTCTTCATTAGCATAATGGCTCATTTGATTATAGTAGATTGCTAAAAGTGACTGATACATTCATGATGTTTGATCACATCAAACGTGTACTTGGTGTTTTGAGGACATTGCATATGAGGAGTGTCTACTGATGTGCCAAGGCAATTATCTCTCGACTACCACTGATGTTAATATTAGAATTAATACACGGACCATATTTGATCACCCTAAGAGCTCTCGGTCTGGTGTTGAACACGCCGTTGAGAAATGAGGACTGATATGAATATTGTTTTCTTTGTGCCAGCAAAAAGCCCTTTATAATTACTACAGTGGCAGCTAAAATCAAAATCTATAAAATGAAAGCACTGGATCATTCATCCAAACCAATTATCTCTCGGTATCAAAGCCTGTATTAGCATTTGTGAGTGTCAGCAATGCGTTCGACCTTTTTTGTTGTTCAATTCATAAACACAGTCAAAGAAATGCAAACTATTGAATTACAAATTATTAATTCATCAGCAAAGTCTCTCCGTGATCTAAGCAATCCAAGGTCGTGCCTTGCATATGGTGCACCCTGCTTCCAATCCCCGCCCCCGCCCCTCATTTAAATATTCAGATCCATGGTTAATGTATTTTCCGTCATTGTGGCTTACATGATGGTTGAAAAAAGACGGACAGTTCTTGGCATTCAGTAAACACCTGTTTGGTGGACCCCCAAATCCTATTTCCCCTGGTCCCTTCATCAGCAAGTACTTCTGTGGAGAGAGTGGAGGAGGTTGCAGCAGGGAGGACAAGGAGGGAGCAACGGGAGGGGGGAATTTGTATTCTGCAAATCCACCGGTACAGTGCCGCAGAGGGTAATTGGGGTTAACAGGACTTTCACTTGAACACACGCTGGGCTCCCCGCTTTCAGCGAGCTCCTCAGAGGGCAGCGGAAGGAGCGTGCATATGTACCCCTCCCCTCGCCCTCCATACCCACTTCTACCTCAGCAGCTTTCAGACTGAACTGGAGGGGGGAGGGGGCGGTGAGGGATGAGTAGTTAGAGGAAGGGTGGGACGGAATGAGTGAAGAGGCAAAGTGAAGTTGAGTAGCGATAGGGGGTTGATTGGTGGGAGGGTTTGAAGGGCACAGGTGAGAGTAAGGGGGTGTTGCATAATTCTTCCATGGCAAAAAAAAAATAAATATTGTAGACATAGCTGAATTGTGTACTACTACAATACTTGACACTTGCAGATGACAAAAGGGTATGCATTTGTTCATACATGTATACATTCAGTGCGCACACACACATACAGACTACATAGTATGTATGCAAATATATGCACATCAACAAGCACAGCCACAAGCGTGGATGCACACGCGCTCACACACACGTGTAAAAACACACACACACGTAACTGAGTTTCTGCAGGGCAAAGGGAGCAGTGTGGATCAAAGGACTCCCCAATGCTGGCATTACAGTCAAAGTCTCGCTCTCTCACACACACACGCATACAAAAACACACAAAGATTCGTATTCAAACAGCATCTCTTGTTCGTCTATGCTCCCCTTGGTGATATCCCCTCAAATCCAGGTGCTAATGGGGTGTAAGAATGGAGAGGCATTCATCAATTACTTTTAACTGTCAGAAGATAGTAATTTCATATCGGATCCACCTAAGCTATTATTTCTTAAAAAAAAAATACTACTCAATTACCAAAAGGTACAAAGTTTACAACCTCTTAACTTTAGAAATCCATACCCACACTTGGAGGATGATAAAAGAAAGATAGATACAGTGAAATGGTTTACATGCTGCACCTATATTTGTAAATTATTGACTCAAAGGTTTGGGACAACCCTTTTCTAAATCATGCAGTAGTTTTACAATTTGCACATCACATTAATTCACCACGCTTTCTTTGAAAATTAGCTGAGGAGGAAGCGATTTGACCTTGGGGCTGTGGCGCTGCATGTCCATAAAAGAGAATATTATCACGTCAAAGAGACTAAAGAGCTGCAGCATCGTCATTGACAAAGTCAACCTAAATCATATATTAGTTTTACAATTCTACCAAACGTGGACATAGCCGGGCTTCTAATTAGCCCTGGAGTTCCCTCTAAGGTGGACGTAATGGGATGTCCAAGAGAGGATGTTATGGTATCCATGTTAATAAGTGGCCCATCTCATGTTTTATTGGACTGTAAAAAGTACTGCAGGCTAGCTCCAATTAAAACACCGTGTCCATGGTTTCCACTATTTTCACACTGCAGATGAAACTATTTTGTTCATGGAACTGCTTCTTACTCGACAGGAAGAACTTTTTTTATATTTTTTTGAATAATGTATCTACAGTTTGAAATAAGTTATACTTACTCTCACAAAATGCTCACACTTAAAATAACAACAATAAAACATGTTGTGGGGCATCCGGGTAGTGTAGTGGTCTATTCCGTTGCCTAACAACATGGGGATCGGCAGTTCGAATCCCTGTGTTACCTCCTGCTTGGTCAGGCATCCCGACAGACACAATTGGCTGTGTCTGCAGGTGGGAAGCTGGATGTGGGTATGTGTCCTGGTCACTGCACTCGCACCTCCTCTGGTCAGTCGGGGCGCCTGTTTGAGGGGGAGGGGAACTGGGGAGAATAGTGTGATCCTCCCATGCGCTACATCCCCCTGGTGAAACTCCTCACTGTCAGGTGAAAAGAAGCAGCTGGTGAGTCCACATGTATGGGAGGAGGTATGTGGTAGTCTGCAGCCCTCCCCGGATCGGCAGAGGGGGTGGAGCAGTGACCTTGATGGCTCAGAAGAGTGGGTAATTGGACGGGTAAAATTGGGGGAAAAAAAAGGGGGGGTGGAATAAAAAAAACCGTGTTGTGGGTAAACGCATCATAAGTCAGGTGTATTTGTGCAGCCCTAAATTACAGTTACAGTCTCAGTCAGATTTATGTACATTCTTAAAGTGAAAAGCTGATAGAGTAGAGGACAGTGGTCAACACTATCTTTACAAACCTGATTCAGATGAAGAAGAAAAAAACTTTTCAGGAAAGTAATGGGGAAAATCTCTGATGAATATGTATTTACACTGATCAGCCAAAACATTAAAACCACCTGCCTGATATTGTGTAGGTCCCCCTCGTGCCACCAAAACATCTCTGAAGACATCGAGAGGCATGGACTCCACAAGACCTCTGAAGGTGTCCTCTGGTATCTGGCACCAAGACATTAGCAGCAGATCCTTTAAGTCCTGTAAGTTTCAAGGTAATGCCTTTATGGATCAGACTTGTTTTTCCAGCACATCCCACAGACGCTCGATCGGATTAAGATCTGGGGGAATTTGGAGAACAAGGCAACACCTTGAACTCTTTGTCATGTTCCTCAAATCATTCCTGAACAATTTTTGCAGTGTGGCAGGGCGCATTATCCTGCTGAAAGAGGCCACTGCCATCAGGGAATACCGTTGCCATGAAGAGGTGTACCTGGGCTGCAACAATGTTTAGGTAGGTGGTATGTGTCAAAGTAACATCCACATGAATACCAGGACCCAAGATTTCCCAGCAGAACATAGCCCAGAGTATCACACTGCCTCCATCGGCTTGCCCTCTTCCCATACTGCATCCTGGTGCCATCTCTTTCCCGGGTAAATGACGCACCGTCCACATGATGTAAAAGAAAACATGATTCATCAGACCAGGCCACCTTCTTCCATTGCTCCATGGCCCAGTTCTGACACTCATGTGCCCATTGTAGGCACTTTCAGTGGTGGACAGGGGTCATCATGGGCAGTCTGACTGGTCTGCAGCTACACAGCCCCGTACACAGCAAGCTACAGCACTGTGTGTTCTGACACCTTCTTGGACCACTTTTGTTAGGTAATGACCACTGCATACCAGGAGCACCCCAGAAGACCTGCCGTTTTGGAGATGCTCTGACCAAGTCGTCTAGCCATCACAATTTGGCCCTTGTCAAAGTCGCTCAGATCCTTACACGTGCCCATTTTTCCCACCTCCAACACATCAGAACTGACTTCACTTGCTGCCTACCGGACGTATGTGAAGACAGTTTCAGGAGCAGACACACTTGGTCAGTGTGAAGGGTGGTCCTATTGCTAAGGGTGGGGTCGTTTTGTAATTTCATATGGACTACCCCCACTGCTTCATCAACAGGAATCCACATGAAGAGAGACTTAACATTATAAGAGATCATTGTTTCATCCCTCTCCATAATAAAGTCCCTCACCTTATCCACAAAATCCATAGTATTTTGAATGTGATGTTCATTACTGTCTACCAACGGGTTAAGAATAGATGCAAGAAACTTAGAGATGTTATAGGTCACCGAGTTAATCATACAAACAATAGGCTGTAATGGCACATCCTGTTTATGTATCTTAGGTAACCCATACAGACTAGGTGTAGCTTCCCCTGGGTATAATCTGTGGTACAAAATTCTGTCAATAGCATTGTCCTGTTCTAACTGCTTCAGACAATCTATCGCTTTTTTCTTGTAACCACTGCCTGGATCTCGTTTCAGGGGCTCAGAAGTATTTGCGTCGCTAAGTAACATCATTACGTTCTCATGACAGTCTGTCTAGTTTAATACAACACTGCATCTGCCTTTGTCTGCTGGAAGGATAATGATGTTATTGTCCTTACTGAGAGTCAGGAGAGCATTCCTCTCATCTCTACTGATGTTGGATGGTGGCGCCTTCACATTACTGAGACAAGCTGAAACTTTTGTCCAGTTGCTCCACTTCCGGGTCCACGATATTGTTTCTTTGGATCGCTGATTCCCTGGCTGTGATCGGTCCTACTAGCGGGGTTTCCCTTGGCGTGACAGCAAAATTCAGCCCCATAGCAAGGATGGCTTTCTCCATCTGGGTGAGTTGTCTGTCGGACAGATTCTTCACCCACTTGTCCACATCGCCGGTGTGTGTCTGTCGTCCATCTCTGTCTGCCATCGAGGTCGCCATCCGTTGTCTGCCGATGTTTCTGGCATGGAGCAAGTAGGTCGAACTTCTTTTGCTGCCTGGTTTTCGACTTTTCGTGTTGAGGTTGATGAGCCTTACCCATGAACTCAATCACACGTTGGAAAGTGGTCTAATCTGGACGCGATATGAGTCTCTGTTGGATCTACTCCTCTTTGGCTTTCAAAGTGTGGATGGTAAAATTGGTTTGTCTCACCCGTTTGTTCAACAGCTGGCTCTGTGCCTCCTGGAGGTTCTGGTTAGCTCAGTGGCCTTTGGCCGAAGATTTCATTTGCAGCCTCTTACCTGTCAGTGGTTTTAATGTTTTGGCTGATCGGTGTATATTCATGTGAAAACACTGTTTAACTGCTGATTTTTTTTAACATTATTTTCCCCCCCAAAAGCAGATACCTACCATATGGACGTTCAGATAAGGCGCTAAGAGAAGAGAACTCAAGATTTGATTTTCACTTTTTTTTTAAATACTTGTCAGTACCAACACATTGGTAGAAATGAAGTGATGGAGGAAAGATCCTCTCTGAGAGTTTGAGAGGTGAATCACAGACCAATTTAAAATTGTGTGTGTGTGTGTGTGAATGTGAACAGTAGGATGGTGCAGCGGGTGGGGAGGCAAATGTTCAGGTTGGAGTCCTGCAGTCCTTCAGTTTGAGCCTCAGTGTCAGACAGCATTTGTCTCCAGTTTGAGCCCCAATGTCAGAGAGCATTTGTCCAAAATATCCCTGAAGTAGCAGCGTTTTTTTTCTTCCCCTGACCTTACGTTCTGACCTCGCTGCAAAAGAAGAAAGTAAAAAGAGAAAATTCCTATGAGGATCAATGACACATTCATTTATCACAATGTGGTATGTGCCATATAGTCTGCAGAGCCAGCTGAGTGCCCAGTGCTGTCATAATTTCTTCCAGCGTGGGCACCTCCAGTCCTCTGACAGTGATCTAACCCCGCCCTCAGCTTTCTTAATTAAACATAGCAACTCTTAACAGCTCCATGTGACTGACAGCATGAGTCATTCCCATCCAGGACTTCATAAAGCTTGCTGACACCCTGCAATTTTTTAAGACAGCATTCATTATGAGAGGGACAGGGGAGTGAAAAGGAAAGAGAACAAGAGGTGAGCTGCTGGTCAAATGAGAGAGAGAGAGAAATAAAGAGAGACCGATCACAGAAAGTTGAATCAGTTCATCTGGACACGTTTATTGAGGGAAACATTTCATCACTCATCTAAGTGACCTCTTCAGTCTCAACTGACTGCAGGTATCCGCACCCTTATGAACAATACAGTGGCATATCGACCAAAACCAATGATCGGTTTCACATGCACATTGCCGTGACCATTAACTAGGGTTACAATGGCCATGTGTACTATTCACAGAGGATTGGGGAATAGTTGCAATCACAGCATTGTAAAATGACAGATGTACTCGTAGGCCCCCCCTCGGTTCAGGGATAGTCGTTCCCTCTTCACATAAATGGCCTCTTTCTTTATAAGGGTGGGGATACCTGCAGTCAGTTGAGAATGAAGAGGTCACTTAGATGAGTGATGAAACATTTCTCTCTCAATAAACGTATTCGAATGAACCGATTCAACTTTCTGTGATTTCCTTACCCGGGTTATTGAGCATGCATACACACCGAGACTGAAAAAACCAAAACAATCCAGATCGAGAGACTGAGAGGGATTTTACCGAAGGTAAAT